>NC_137267.1:5012692-5612692 GCF_053477335.1 Acartia tonsa | reverse complement strand
CTTCGCTTTTATGGATGTTGTCATCCTTGTTTCAGATACGTCCGGCTAAAATTTGTCTCTTATACATTTTTTTATGCTTGGATTCAGATTTAGCAAAGGTTAATAAACTTAGATATTACGTTCAAAAACAATTTCTAGATATTTGAAACTTTCTCAGTTGCTATACATTCTCCAACGGATTAAAATGGTGCATGTTTTACTCAAATTTGTGTTTGCTTTCATATTTCTGAGGCGAGGTTGTGCCTATGAATTTTATATTGAACCACAAGGTCATCTAAAGTAAGTTTTTAGTAGCGTAGTTATTCTATTTCCAGTTTAATATTTAGTTTGCTCCTATCAAAGCATATGATTCAATCAAATTTGTAATTTTAAGTATATATGTATAACATAAATGGAAATAGAAATGATTTTCTTCTTTTTTGCATCTGAGTTTCATATACCTTGTGTTTTGGACTCATTTTAAAGTTTTTAAGTCTTAAAACACAAAACTGTACGGATAATACGGGCATAGAATGTCTCTCTTTATGATTTTGTTTCTTCTAAAAGACAATTTGATCAAATTGTCAAAACTTGTTTCAATAAAAAAAATCCTCAATGTGCTTTTTTGGTTCATAACAGGGTTTGAGAATCATATTTTTAAAAAAAATTTTAAAAGCGAAGCTTTTCTATAATTAGGGTCGGTCCGTCCGTCCGTACGTCCGTCCGTCCGTCACGGATAGCTTTTTTCGTTAATTTAGACATGTTAGAATTGTCCTATCGATTTCAAATTTTGCATGGTGATTCCTTTAGTAGTTAGGTACGATTTAGAAAGCGTAGCAACTCTAAAATCATTACCAAAATGTCCGTACGTCCATTTTAAACATGTTGATTTTTTTACTTTTTTTCAATAGCTTTTTTCGTTAATTTAGGCATGCTAGAATTGTTCATAACAGGGTTTGAGAATCATATTTTTAAAAATATTTTTAAAAGCGAATCTTTTCTATAATTAGGGTCGGTCCGTCCGTCCGTCCGTCACGGATAGCTTTTTTCGTTAATTTAGACATGTTAGAATTGTCCTATCGATTTCAAATTTTGCATGGTGATTCCTTTAGTAGTTAGGTACGATTTAGAAAGCGTAGCAACTCTAAAATCATTACCAAAATGTCCGTACGTCCATTTTAAAAATGTTGATTTTTTTACTTTTTTTAAATAGCTTTTTTCGTTAATTTAGGCATGTTAGAATTGTCCTATCGATTTCAAATTTTGCATGGTGATTCCTGTAATAGTTAGGTACAAGTTTGAAAGCGTAGCAACTCTATAATCATTACCAGAATGTCCATACGTCCATTTTAAACATGTTAATTTTTTTTACACTTTTAACAACAAATTTGTATGTGATCTAATTATCCGATTGGTCTGATTTTTGGTATACTGATTATACTTATATACTGAGTACAATATTATAAGCGAAGCAACTCTATAATCAAGTCCTAAAAATGTAAGTATGTCCATAATCATTATTCTCTATCAAGCAGTTTTTCAACAAATTTACTTACAATTTTGCTTTGACTCTTATACATTCGCATTCTGATTATTCAGTTCTGACATTATACAGTGTTAATGTTCGTTTGTCCTACTGTTTCAGAGCTTCGCTTTTATGGATGTTGTCATCCTTGTTTTATTACAAAAATCCTACCTTCTATTCACAGGTCTCTGTAATGGTGTGGTAGTCGGACAGACAGATTGTCATTTCCTAGAGCATGCTATGCTCCGGGACTGCCGATAACACCCAGACGTTAATCCCCTCCTTATCACAATTCTAGCCAACCCATTCTGCCTTTGTTTGACTATCAAAGTAAGTGGTCAACTTATCACCCGCTGATATGGGGAGGGAGTTGACCCTCCCCACTGCATGTTCCAGTAACCTACCCTTTTCCAGGGGACGTCTACCTTACCCCCTACCGGAGCCTACCCCTCTACTATTCACCTGGCTGAGGCTCCCCCATCTTCTCCACACCCATTTTCTACCTAACCCATATTTGTAATCTGTTTGTATATAAAGCTATTAACTTGTTGTATATATTGAGTTCAAAATATAACATTCAAACAGTAACTACTTGTAGTACTTTATTGATTGAATCCTTAAGGCTAGGGGCTCTTTTGACCGAACTCGCTTAGTAGGGTTGAACCGCTTCACCCTACCACAATGGCAAGCCCCTGGAGGCATTCAATTATATGCAGAATTGCAATTTAGAACCAACCCTGTGATAAATTGTGCCAAAGAATAACTTTATTTCGATGATTTTATGGAAACAAATAAAGATAAAATCATACCAAATCATTAAAGGAATCACGATGGTAAGTTTGTTATCAATGGGACAATTCTAACATGCCTAAAATATATATAAGAGCTATCTGTTATACAAATACAAGATTTGCTAAGTTTATTTAATTAACCAAAAAAATCCATATGCTCTGTAGTAATTTATTTAAATCTAAATCATTTAAATGTGATATTTTTAAGTGTGAATGCGCTGAAGATAATTTGTCAAGATGAATATAAATCCCAAGTTCTTCATGAAATACTTCAAACACAGTATTGGTGGAACAATATTGGTGGATCTTTTTATCCCTTAAACGAGGACAGCTTTCTTTATTTGAATAATTATTTTTGCGTATTTTAACTTTATGCTGATTTTTCATTTTAAAACTATAAGGTTATATTGCTCGTTTTATAACTATATTAGCAACCTTAATTTTAGATATTTTTTTATGTAAAATTCTTTTAGCTTAAAAAAATACTTTTAAACTTTATTTTAAGACCAAGCCTTGAAAGATTGGGCTTCCAGAAAGTCTATACCAAATTTGAATAATTAATCTAATAAAGAATTGCATAAATATAGGAGCAAGAAGAAACTCTTCTAAAGAGAATTCTTAGTGAGAAGACTTGTGTTCTGCAGAAACCTAGTCCAAATCTATACATTGAAATATTTCAAGACATGTAAGATTTAGGGAGGAGGGAGAGTTGTGAATATTGAAAAATCATTAATCCTTAAAGGGCGAATATAGGTTGGATATGATATGAGCTTATATCAAAGGTGCAAGTATATACATTATGAATAACTCAAGCAAATAAAGATATTCCATTGGATAAGGCCGTTATAGCTAAAAACCTAGCCATTTGGGCTAATTTGTGACGTCAGAGGAGTGGTTCCCTAACATATTCAAATACCCATATTCACAACAGGATGCGTGTAGAGTTTGCCTAAATACTGTTGTTATTTTGCAGTGCAAATAAATGAGAAAAAGGTTTCGGGAATTAATCAGGGGTAAATATACCCTCCTTCTACCTTCATACAAAATATATAAAGTAAAATATTTAAAAGTTAAAAAAACATCAAATAATGTAAAAAGTAAAAAAAAATAATCAATAAAATTTTCTTGGAGGAAGAATGATTTCAAATCCCTGTTTTTTTTGTGGCCGTGTGTGTGTGTGTGTTGAAAATGCGTAATTAAGGGTGTTTATATCATCTAGATTTAATCAATTATCTTTGTACAGAAAATAAACTTTAAGACGTATTATTTACCCTAGTCAATATTCCTGACTCACTTCTACGCAAATTATTTTTACTCTTTTTAAAAATGAAATAAAATAGTATTTAATCTAAAATAATAAACATTTAAATTATCATTTAAGATGTGTGTCAATGTAATAGTCAATCAAACTTAAGCAAAATAGTCAAAAAAAAGTCTTGTAAAGGGCTAAAATAATCGATTTTGTCGGCAATCTCATTTATTATATGTTCAATTGAAACAGAAAATTGCAAAATCTACTTAAGGATTTTTTTGAATTATTAAATTTGGCATAGATATTCTAAAAGTATGTAATGGCACCTTTGATATAAGCTCATATCATATCGAACCTATATTCACCCTTTAAGACATGACCAAAAAATAGAAATATTAAGTTAATTTGACTCCACCCCCTTCTTAAATTTTTGTTTAAAAAAATTGAAAAAATTATTCATATAAAAAACAGCTTGGATTGGAATAAAAGAGGGAATTGGAGTAAAGTTTCCATATACAATTCTATAATCAAGGCCTCTTTCTGATCATCTTGCGAGAGATAACTTTATTTTTATATCTAACCTTTATGTAGAGCTGAATCATTTAAAAAACAGCTGTTAAGAGGTGGAAAAAGCTTGCTTTGAATACCCATACACATTGATCATACATAAACAATAAACAAAAACAATGATTATTTTTTAGAATGTTTCCTGATACCAAAACATGTTCAGATGATGAAAAGTACAATGATTTGATAAAAAGACTACAAGAGATATATAACTTCACTCAATACTATTATGGAAATAAAAACTTTAGAACAGGATATATTCAAATTTCAGCATTTAACCAGGAATGTCACATTTTTAAAGTAAATTGTGTAAAATTTTCAGTTAGGTAAAGAGAACTGAGGATTTTTTTTCTTTCTCAAGTAGTAGTTATGTTTCTAATAGGATGTAGCTAATTATTTGTAATCTAGTACAATTCATTGATGTAATGTTGGTTTACATTTAATATTCATTGCCATTTATCTCTTCTTTCCAGAGCATAGGCCACGCACAATGGTTCTCCATTTGTCTTTGGATTTGGACTTTGCAGAGGCATCACTGAAAGATGATACTTTCTTCTTTTCCAGTTCACTTAGGAGTTCCCTCCTCCAGGTTGTTTTTGGTCTACCTGGCTTTCTCTTTCTTGTGTGGGGATTCCAAGTCAATGCTTGACTGGTTAAAGCATCATACCCTATCCTTTGAGTGTGCCCCAACCATCTCCATTTTCTCTGTTTTAGTGTCAGTTTAATGTCTGACATATCACTGCACTAGCTCTGAAAGCTCAGCATTTGTGATCTTATTTAGCCAAAAGATCTTGTGGTTTCTCCTGAGACATTAATTGACATATGTCTTTAGCTTGTAGCAAAACAGAGAAAACATTAGACTTGAACAGTCTTAACTTGGTCTTTGTGGAGTTGTTATTGGAATTCCAAATTTTGTTCAAGCTGACAAAGGCTGTCCTAGATTTGTTATTTCTAGCTGTCAAAGTGACTCCAGCTTCATCAATTTTTCTTCCAAGCAATTTACATCCTCAAGAATTTGGTCTCAAATAGTCATTGGTTCTTGGAAATTTGCATTTAATCTGAGTATTTTAGTTTTTGAAACATTTATTTCAAGTCCAACTTTCTTGGAAGTTTCAGATATTATGTTGGCTCTTCTTAGCATTTAACTTCTATTGCTTGTTAACAAAGCAATATCATCAGCAAGATATTTGGGATTGTCAAACAACCACCAGCAAATGCCATCATTGCTTTCACAATTCTTCATGATCCAGTCAATGGCACGTGGGAAAAGAAAGGGAAAGAGAAGGCAACCTTATCTGACACCTGTTACAATCTCAAAAAAGGTTGATAGTTTACCTTTATACATTACATTTCCACCTCCTTTATGATAGATAGCTTTAATGATATTTATCATCTTATCTAGAATGCCATAGTATCGACAGATCTTCCAGAGATATTTCCTGTCTTAAGAATCTAATGTTTTTTTGTAGTCAATGAAGTTTACAAAAAGCTCAGATATTCATTCCTTTGATTGCTTAATGATGACTTTTAGAAAGGTTATCTGATAGTGGAGGGTTTTGTCTAAATCCAGCCTGATTAGGTCCATTAGCGGTTTTCCAGCCAACCATCATATTGTTGTTTCCAATGTTTCCAAGGTAATGTTAATGCAAATGATAATTTCCAGAAAGCTAATAACTTAGAAGACTAAATAAATGTTGAACTTTATTTTATATGGTACATTAAGCCTATAAATGATGCACCTGGAGCAATGAGCAAAAGAAAACAAAACATTCAAAAAAATAAATATTTTTGGGTAATTATATTTGCTGCAAAACAACTGTTATTGGCTAGTTTTTTGGCTTGCCTTATTTTGCTATGATGTGTAAAAATAATATATATATACATCTAGTCGTTCTGTTGTCAGCAGCCTGTAATATTCATAATATGTACTTAGGAACATTTTATTTTTTGAAAATGACAATAGGAACAGTATCGTTATGTTCATGAAATTATTGCCCAGGAACAGTCTTGTCAAGATGAAGATAGAACTGGAGCAGAATTTCTAATTTGGTAATTTTTAAACCATTATTACATGGAAAAATTTTCAAAAGCTTTTCTACAATACAAAGTAGAATGATGTTTGCCCATTCGTCTGTCCATCTTAAGCTTGGTAATTGCTGAACCAATTGGGCTCTACTCTTCAAGGAATATACCTACTGGTCTTGAAGTGATTTCAGCTATTTTTTTGCAAGAAAAAAAAACAAATAATTCAATAAATACCTATTATAAAGATTATAACACACAGGACAAAAATAGAGGACGAGGGGTTGGACTTACCATCACTTCTTGGGGCAAAGCCGCAGTTTTATTTATCTATAATCTATAATATTTCTTTTTTATAGGGGAAAATGGGGATCGTTTGTATGTGAGGAAAAAAATTACAATGCAATTATACTCAAGCTGATTGGATGCCAAATGTATGTTGCACGGAAAGCAAATGGAGCTAGATTTGTCAATGTTACAACTGAGTGTAATTCTTCTTTGTTATGATTTTATAATGATAAAAAAATGAAAATAAGCCTAACTTTTGTGTACTTTCCAGATCTTAATCAGCGACAGGGGGTAGGGGGTTAAGATAACAAACAAGATAGAAAAGACCTTTTTTGGAAACCTTTTTCATCTGCCTCCCCTAACTGTTTGCTTTTAAGTATGCATTTAGATCAAATTGGTTATTCACTTTTTATGGTTCTGTTCAGGTATTTTTCAGGATGGAATATTGCTAGAGAATTCATGTTATAGAGAACCTCTCCAAATTTTTTACTCAGGAGGATACGAACTTACAGAAGCTGATGCTATAGCAGGTTCTACTTGGTTCCAAGGGTATGCACTTTACAATAATATATATATATTCTTTGATAGTTGTTTATCACATATTATTATGGCTTGGGTCAGCAAAACAAGGATTATACTTTTATACCTACTCTTTCATGTTTCTAATTTTCAACGGACTAACATAGTCGGTTTTAGAATTTTTTTAGAAATAATAAGATACAATCATTTCAGAATAAATATTGGGATGTCATCCTATTGAAATTATGATAATAATAAACGGTCCATTTTATATTAAGAAAAGAGGTATGTCCAGTATCAAAGCCTTGTCCATCAACAATACGAAAAGGTAGATTTATTGTTGTTTGCATCAACCCCAATCTATCCCTATAATAAAAGTAACAGGATGTCTGTCTGTATGTATCAAAGGATCTTGCTAACTGCTGAACCAATCTGATCCTCCTTAACAGGGTAGCTTCCCATAGGTCCTGGGAAGGTTCATAATTATTTGGGTGGAGGGTACCAGTCCACCACCCTCCAAAGAGAAATCACAAAAAATATAAATTTTTAAAAATATTCTCGATTTGATAGAGACTTGAACGCAACATAGACATATTTGAAATTAAAAATAAACATTTTAAGTGCCACTAGAGGCCTCTAGGAAATAGTCGCTAATACTATATATACTACTAAGTAGAACAATGTCTGTCTGAAGCTTTAAATCTTGGTAACCCCTGGAACGACTAGGTTTTGCATCTCAGGTCCTGTTGTAGTTTACACCCACACCCACAAAACAAAGTAAAACTTTGTAAAAAAAAAATATGTTCTCATGCAGTGCCACTTTCCTTGATTTATCCTCTCATGCAAAGCCCCTAAACCTAAGGTCAAAGGCGCTAGTAAAATTATAAAGTATCAAATACTATTTAAATTGGTTCTAAAATGTGCAATATATTTAGAAAGATGTTGCCAGTATGAAAGAATAGGACGGCGGTTAGTATGTCCGGAACATTGTCTAGAATATGAGAACATTGTCCCAGAACCTAATTAAAACAAAAGAAAGACATTAAATATATATATGAATATGATATATGTTATAAGATTTGTACAATGAATAATAAAAATCTTTTAATCTGGAAATGTAATTGAAGAAATTCTTTGTTTTGTCTGAAAAAATAGATCATTGCAATTTTATGGGATGAGTGAATCTTCTCTTTAAATCTCATAAAACACAAATATCTGGAAGATAAATGTAATTTGATTGTGCAGTATTAATTTGTAGTTTTATCAGTAAATGAAATTATCTTTTGAAGAATAAAGTAGAAAAAAATTAATGGAAACTTTATTTTATTCTTGTTTTATTTTTAACACATTTTTTCGTCTACACCTCTGAATCTTAAGATCTCATAAGTGCTTAACCCATTGGGCTCTACTCTTCAGAAAATATAGAAACTGGTCATGTTTCATAAAACTGGTCATATTTTTTAAGTTAACTTTTTAAAAACAAATAAGGTAAGTGGGGGAACCCGCATCACGGCGTCGTCACATAGAAAAAAAATCACCACACGCTAAAATTACGGAGTGGGGACAAAACCGCGACAAACAAAACCGCGATAGGGACAAAACCGCGATAGGGACAAAACCGCGACATAACAAAACCGCGACATGGACAAATTCGCGACAGTGACAAAACCGCGACATTGCAAAAAAATCTATAATAAAAAAATCTTAATGCTAGAAGGTCATGGCCGCAGAGCTCGGCCCCCTGGCCTTTAGAATTTCGTGGATTTTACAAAAAGGGGTTGGTAGATTTTTTTCAAATTTTTTTTTTTTTTTTTTTACAATAGTTAGGTTAGGTTAGGTTATGGGCAAGGGGGCCGAGCGCCCGCGGCTAGGCAGGTCAGGGGGCCAAGCTCTGCGGCCATATATTTCTCCAAAAAAAATCCTACATAGTTATATTTCTGTTATTTTTTAACTGTCGCGGTTTTGTAACTGTCGCGGTTTTGTAACTGTCGCGGTTTTGTCACTGTCGCGGTTTTGTCCCTGTCGCGGTTTTGTTAGGTCGCGGTTTTGTCCCTGTCGCGATTTTGTTTGTCGCGGTTTTGTCCCCACTCCAAAATTACAATACCCCCTATCCTCTTTCCTACAACTGGATGAACTGATCAATGAATGATGTTCAGATAAGCAACCTAGATTGATGATAATTTTCCCCTGTCAATATATCCACAAATTTTATATCCATTCTTGTGATTGCTAGGAATAATAACCTACTTTAAGAACGTCCAAGCTTTTGTTTTTTGGAGGGGGAGGGTTTCAAAATATCAATAGATTGTTTCACATGTTTTAGCCAGTGGCGTGCGAACCGAAGGGGGCATTTGGGGCAATCGCCCCCCCCCCATAGCGACCAAAACGCCCCCCCTAGCCACCGCCCCCCCCGGTGAAGTTTAATCTAAAGTCAATAAAACAAAACATTATCATAACCGGTTCTACCCCCTCCCTTATTCTCTTCCCCACTTTCAGTTTTGAAGGGTGACGCAAATTTCAGATCCCAGATTTCGCGATTTGAATAAAAATTATCTTTATACTATAGCGAATTAAACAATCTTGCAAGCATCGCTTTTATCTTATGAAGAAAAATCAGCGAAAAACGAGATCTAAAATTTGCGTCACCCTGCCAATATGACGCAAGACGCATGACCGCTACGACCGTGGCAATATTTTAAACCCAATCCGCCCCCCCTGCCCCCCTAAATGTTGAAAAATGCCCCTTTTTGCCCCCCCCCCCCCCTGGTCAACAAAAATGCCCCTTTTTGCTCCCTACCCTACAAAAAGCAAAACTATCCCAGTTTCCAAAAAAAAATCAAGAAATACTCAAAACATGAATTATCTTGAAATATTTCATCATTACCTAAACAAAACTACAATAAGGGATTTATTAAACCAATTTGATCAAAATTCATACTTAAAGCAAACAGTTGGGGGTAAGAAGACGTAAAAGGTTTGAATCTTGGTCTTTTCCATCTTATTTGTTATCTTAATCCCCAACCCCCTCTGGCTGATTAAGATCTGGAATATACTTTTGTCCGTTTCAAAATATCTCGTTCCTAGCCTTAGAAATCACTAAAAAAACACCATTTTTTAAGGTTTATTGAGAATTGTCCCATTTGTAGAGTTTTTTTTGAGATTTTCTCAGGCTAGGAACGAGATCATTTGAAACGGTAAAAAGTTCCTGATTCTACTCCTCAATGCCTTTCCTGGGAGCACCATGAAGCCATAGTTCTGATTCAATAAATTTTTGACACCCATTTACAAATAGCTATACAATGTCTGTATGTCTGGTCATCAGCGGTTTTAAGACTTAGGATAAATTTTAAATCATCCAGAGGTGTATTATACTCATAGAAATCATTTGTAGATCCCCGCTTTGTTCTCAGAAAAAATGTCCAAAATCAAACCACCCTAAGAACTAAGTTTAGTTTTAGCTATAGAAGGAAAAAAGACTGCACATTTATAAACCCAGGACTTTTTTCCCTTAATCTTGGAAATAGTAAAAAGTGGCGGAAAAGCCGTTTTTTAAAGAAACGAGAGCCTGTTTTGCCCTATCATGAATGAGATGATGTCAAGGTTTGATAATCTGATGAGAAATTTTTTCGTTTACAGTCCCTTTAAAACACAGTCCCTTTACGGAATAGAATAATAAGGATAGAATTGGTTAAAAATCATTTCTACCGCCTTTGATTTTTTATATTTAAAAATTCTCCATACAGATTAGATTGTAGAAAGAAAAATCAGATGCTTAAAAAACAGTAAAATAAATTTTATCCTGACCAGACTACATGAATAATTAGCTGCATCGCCCCTAGAGGCTTCTAGTGGCACTTGAGTAGGGGGGAGTTGAATCCCGAAACCCATTTATTTAGTTTAGTTTTTTTAAAAAGTAATCCCTTCCCCCATCTACCCTTTCCCCATCACCTTTTTTATTTTTTTTAATTAAATTTTTTGGAGGGGGGGTTGGTCATTACATTTTTGGGGGCGATTTCTCTTAGGAAGGTGGTGGTACCCTCCCCAAAATTATTTATAAACCTTCCCGGGACCTATGAGAAGCTACCCGGTTAAGGAGAACCCGATCGGTTCAGCGGTTAGCGAGATCCTTCGGTACAAACAAACAGACAGACAGACAATGTTATACTTTGTATTACGGACTAGCGGCTTCGCCCATAGCTTCTAGGGGCTTTGCCCCTAAAAGGTTTGATTAAACCAATTTTTCTTATTTTAGATTTGAAAGAAAATTTTTTTTTTAAATTTCTTTGGGGGGGGGTTTGGGGGGGGGGGGTAGTCGACCCTACTATTTTAATTTTAGTTTTAAAAAGATTTTTTTTTTTTGGGGGGGGGGGTATTTTCATTTTTGGGGGGATTGGGGATGTCCCACCCCCCAAGAAAATAGTTTTAAACCTTCTTGGGACCTATGAGAAGCTACCCTGTAAAGGAGAACCCGATCGGTTAAGCGGTTAGCGAGATCCTTCGCTACAAACAAACAGACACACAGACAAACAAACAGACAGACAGACATCGTTCTACAGACATCAGGGCAATCGGATAATTTTGTGACATAAAAATTTGTAAAAAAAAAAGTTAAAGATGTTTAAAATAAACGTACAGACATTTTGGTAACGATTATAGAGTTGCTAAGCTTTCTAAATTGGTATCCAACACATATCCCATATTCGATTCCCCCTGTTTAGATTACCACAAACGGATTCCCAGAAATCAGATTCCCCTAATGTTGAATATCCTATGTTATTCTTTTCCCCATGACACTTTGGCCTGATGCACTTAGCCTAAATCCATGAGATCATATTGCCTTTCAACAATCAGCTCCTCATCAGATATCCATACACACAATGTTCTTTTATCAGCAAGAGTTTTGGGATCAGTAATATTTGACATAATATCATTTGGCATAAATTCATTTCACATAAAACACTTGACATAAAATCAATTCACATAAAGGTACATTTGACATAAAAACATTTGACATAAAGGTATATTTGCCATAAAGGTACACTTCACATAAAAACGTTTCACATAAAGGTACATTTGACATAAGGGTACATATGATATAAAGGTACATTTGACATAAAGGTACAATGACATAAAGGTACATTTGACATAAAGGTACACTTGACATAAAGGTACATTTGACATAAAGGTACACTTGGCATAAAGGTACATTTCACATAAAGGTACATTTCACATAAGGGTACACTTCACATAAAGGTACATTTCACATAAAGATACATTTCACATAAAAATTTTCTCATTAAAGAATTATTTAAATAAAAACGTTTCACATAAATATACATTTCAAATAAATTTGTCATGAAAACATTTGTCATGGGTACCAGTATAAAACTTTGGGTACCAGTAAAAATTTTGGGTACCAGAATAAAATTTTGGGTACAGGATAAAATTTTGGATACCAGTATAAAACTTTGGGTACCAGTATAAAACACTTCACATAAAAACGTTTCACATAAAGAAACATTTGATAAAAAGGTACATATAATATAAAGGTACATTTGACATAAAGGTATGTTTGACATAAAGGTACATTTGATATAAAGGTACACTTGACATAAAGGTACATTTGACATAAAGGTACACTTGGCATAAAGGTACATTTCACATAAAAAAATTTTCTCATTATAGAATTTTTCACATAAAAACGTTTCACATAAAGATACATTTCACATAAATTTGTCATGAGTAACAGTATAAAACTTTGGGTACCAGTAAAAACTTTGGGTACCAGTATAAAACTTTGGGTACAAGTATAAAACTTTGGGTACCAGTACAAAAAAGTACGTTTAACAGATTTTCATTCTTAAATTTGGAAGTTTTTTTTTTCATTGAAAATATTTTGAAGAAAAAAACATGATTTTATGTGATCATATGAAATGTACTTTTATGTCAATTTTATTTTCATTTGAAGAGTACTTTTATTTTAAATGAGTTATTTAAGCAAACAAAATTTAGCATAAATGGCTATTTAAATCATTTAATACCTTGGGATTTAAATATCCATTTATGCTAAATTCTGTTTGCTTAAATAACATTCTATTGCAACAAAAAGATGATGTTAGCAAATAATTTCTTGAATAAAATCATAAAACGTTTTTTCATTTGATTTTCATTTTTTTCACTGTTGTGTTTTTATTTGACATTAAAAATAAAAATCATAAAATATCTTCCAAATCAAAGAGAAAAAATCTTTGAATTATTGGTCAATTTAAGTTCAAAGATTTTTTTATTGTAAAAAGTTATTTTTTTAAAAATATTTTAGAAAAAAAATCTTCTAACAAAAAAAAATTATCATAATCCAAGATGGCGTCAATACATGTAAAATAATATTTTCAAAACAAAAAATTAAAACTTGAATATCTTTTTTCACAGATTGAATTTCAAAAATCGGTCTGACAGTTTTTCCAAAGTCAGTATGATCTATCGAATGAAAGAGGTTTGAAACTGATAGAACATTTCTTTATACTAAAACATATTTTTTCTCCCGTTTTTTCCCACACTTTCAAAAAATGAAATTCAATGAAAATTGAATGGTTCTCACGTTAAAAAAAATTTCTCACAGGTCCAAAAAATGAATTTAAATGAAAATCATATGTTCCCACATTCTAAAAATTTTCCCACGCTTGACATTCTTGAAAATTGCTAAATAAATGGACATTTAAATAAACCAAAGATCGCGTTTTTTGCAATGGAATGTACCTTAATGTTTATGGGAAATGTACCTTTTTAATGTACCTTTATGTTAAATATATCTTTATATGAAACGTTTTTTTTGTAAAATATATGTCAAATGTTTATATGAGAAATGTACCTTTATGTCAAATGTACCTTTATGGGAAATGTGCCTTTATGTCAAATGTACCTTTATGAGAAATGTACCTTTATGCCAAATGTACCTTTATGTGAAATGTACCTTTGTGTGAAACGTTTTTTTTGTGTAGTTTACCCATATATGTAAAATAAACATTTTTTTTATGTGAAGTGTATCTTTATGCCAAATATACCTTTATGTGAAATGGTTTTATGTGAAATGTATCTTATTTGAAATGTATCTTTATGTGAAGTGTACCTTTATGTGAAATGTAACTTTATGTTAAATGTACCTTTATGCCAAGTGTATCTTTATGTGGAATGTACCTTTATGTGAAATGTACCTTTATGTCAAACGTACCTTTATGTGAAATGTACCTTTATGTGAAGTGTACCTTTATGCCAAGTGTACCTTTATGCCAAATGTACCTTTATGTCAATCGTACCTTTATGTCAAATGTACCTTTATATCAAATGTACCTTTATGTGAAATGAGTTTATGTGAAACGTTTTTATGTAAAGTGTACCTTTATGTGAAATGAGTTTATGTCAAATGATACTTTATGTGAAATGTTTTATGTGAAATGAATTTATGTGAAGTGATTTTATGTCAAATATTACTGATCCAGAGTTTTGCCATGTGATTGTTAATACAAATAGAGTTGCTTCGCTTATAATATTGTACTAAATCGTACATAACTACTACAGAAATCACTATGCAAAGTTTGAAATCGATAGGACAATTTTAACATGCCTAAATAAACAAAAAAAGCTATCCGTTCCGGAGGACCCTAATTATAGAAAAGCTTCGCTTTTAACAAACATTTAAAGTGCCACTAGAGGCCTCTAGTGCCATAGCAGCTACTAAAATACAATTAATAATTAGTATGTACTTAAGAATGGAGTTCAAGGGCACATGGAAATATGAACTGTAGGATATATGATCTCTTGGCAAAGTGCAATTAGGATTAGCGCATTATGGATATCATACTTCGGGGGTATTACTGTTAAAGGGAATCTAATTTAGGGGAATCCGTCACATAGGCAAAATGAAGTTTGAGAATATAACCTTCTAAATTGTACCTAACTACTACAGGAATCGTGACGTACGAACGTACGGAGGGACGGACCGACCCTAATTATAAATAGATTCGCTTTTAAAAGGATTAAATGAACCATAAAAAATTACAATCAAGAAAATTTTTCAATTACATCAAAAATATTTTATTTTTTTTCGTCATACACATTCGTAGTAGCAAAGCTACTCTGTAAATCGCATTCATCTTTCTATACAGTTTATGGAGAAAAGATTTTTGTTGAATATAAATATACTAGTGGTTTCGCCCCTAGCCTCTAGGGGCTTCGCCCCAAGAGGTATTGGGAAATCACTTCCAACATAAAATCGTTCTTAAACCTTTCAGCTTCGGCAACTCGGGGCTAAAAAACTGTATTTAATCTTATAATTTAGGGGGTGGGGGACCGGGGTGTTACGCCCCCCCCCCCCTGAAAAAAGACTAAAACAACATTCTTTTGGGGGGTTTGGGGGTATCCCACCCCCACAGAAAATAGTTTAAAACCACCATAGGCCCAGTAGGTATATTCTCTGAAGAGTAGAGCCCATTCGGTTCAGCGGTTACCGAGATCATAAGCTTCATACGGACAGACAGACGGACAGACATCAAGCTACTTTTTAAAATAGATACTTAAAATAAAATTGCCTTTATATAAGACTTTAATAGAAAGATTTTGACTCAACAATAATTTAAGATTGATAAAAATTTCTATTACAATATGCACCTTAATCTTTTTCACTCGTTTTTTTTTAAAGCCAAGTTTTTATTGAATAAGGGTCGATCTGTCAATGTATAAGAACACTAGCGGCTTCGCCCCAAGCCTCTAGGGGCTTTGCCCCAAGAGGTGATCAAAAAAAAATTCGTAAAAGGACCAAGGAAATCAGCAAAAAAAAATAAAAATGGGGGGGGGGATTTTTTTGTTTTTTTTGGGGGGGGGGGTTGGGGTTGTCCCACCCCCCAAGAAAATAGCCTAAAACCACCACAGGACCAGTAGGCATATACCCTGAAGAGTAGAATCCGATCGGTTCATTGGTTACCGAGATCTTAAGGGACGGACAGACAGACAGACATCATTCTACTTTGTATTATAGATAACAGATAGCTCTTATTTAGCATTGTGATTCCTGTAAAAGTTAGACACGATTTAAAAATCATAGCAAGAAGTCCGTGTGTCCATTTAAATGTTTTTTCTTTATTTGACAGCAATCATATAATACAATTATCCTTTTATATAAAGTAGTAAGCATTTTTTTGTCTGTACTGAAGGATCTGGCTAACTGCTGAACTGATTTTGTTCTCCTTTACAGTGAAGCTTCTTATAGGTCCTGGGAAGGTTTTAAACTATTTTGGGGAGGGTGTCTTCACCCCCCTCCCCCCCAAAAATATTTTTTTATCTTTTTTGAAACTGAAATTTTAAATGGGATGAGGTCGACTTTTCCTCCTCCTACCTTAAGTAAAGTGCCCCTAGATGCTTCTAGGGGCGTATCCGCTAGTTTATTTATAAGATGTTTTGGAATAATGATTCCTAGGACAACAACATAAAATGTTAAAAGGTCAAATGCAGGCCACAAGGTTTTTAAAAAAAATCCGTACATTTCCGTGCATGCTAAAAAAAAAATCCGTACATTTTTCCGTACATTTCCGTACATTTCCGTACATTTTTCTACTATGTAGTAAATATATTATTTAGTAAAATTGGTTTCATACTAGGTACTGATCAAGATCAATTTTTCTATTAAAGTTAGAACAAAACTTATTTAACAAAAGTTGATACTTTATGGATGGTATTAACTAATCTAAAGAAAATTTTGAAATTGGGCTCCAGGTTCAGGTACTGCAGGCCTCCAGGTAGATCCTAGACAGGTAAAAATTGAAATTTTTTACTTAAAAAGTTAGAACAAAACTTATTTAACTAAAGTAGCTTCTTTATAGATAGTATTAACTAATTTAAAGAAAATTTTGAAATCGGGCTCCAGGTTCAGGTACTGCAGGCCTCCAGAACAAAACTTATTTAACAAAATTTGTTTCTTTATGGATGGTAGGAACAAATTTGGAGAAAATTTTGAAATAGGGCTCCAGGTCCAGGTACTGCAGGTCTCCAGGTGGATCCCAGACAGTTAAACTGAAAAATTTTTCTATTAGAGTTAGAACAAAACTTATTAACCAAAAGTTGATACTTCATAGATGGTATTAACTAATTTAAAGAAAATTTTGAAATTGGGCTCCAGGTTCAGGTACTGCAGGCCTCCAGGTGGATCCTGGACAGGTAAAAATTGAATTTTTTTACTTTAAAAGTTAGAACAAAACTTATTTAACAAAAGTTGATACTTTATGGATGGTATTAACTAATTTAAAGCAAATTTTGAAGTTGGGCTCCAGGTTTAGGTACTACAGGCCTCCAGGTAGATCCTGGACAGGTAAAAACTGAAAATTTTTCCTAATAAAGTTAGAACAAAACTTGATATCGTCTTTTTCTTACTTTAAATTAGGTAATACTAGCTAAAAGTAACAACTTTTGTTAAATAAATTTTTTCCTAACTTAAATAGTAAATAATTTCCGTTTTTACCTGTTTCTTGATCCTACCTTGATCCTACCAGTACCTTGACCTGGGGCCCGATTTTAAAATTTTCTTCAAATTAGTTAATACCATCTATAAAGAAACCACTTTTGTTAAATAAGTTTTGTTCTAACTTTTAAAGTAAAAAATTCAATTTTTACCTGTCCTGGATTTACCTGGAGGCCTGCAGAACCTGAACCTGGAGCCCGATTTCAAAATTTTCTTTAAATTAGATAATACCATCTATAAAGAAGCTACTTTTGTTTAATAAGTTTTGTTCTAACTTTTAAAGTAAAAATTTTCAATTTTTACCAGTCCAGGATATACCTGGATGCCTGCAGTACCTGAACCTGGAACCCAATTTCAAAATTTTCTTTAAATTAGTTAATACCATCCATAAAGTATCAACTTTTGTTAAATAAGTTTTGTTCTAACTTTAATAGAAAAAAATGTCAGTTTTTACCTGTCCAGGATCCATCTGAAGGCCTGCAGTACCTTGACCTGGAGCCCGATTTCAAAATTTTCTTCAAATTAGTTCCTACCATCCATAAAGAAGCCACTTTTGTTAAATAAGTTTTGTTCTAACTTTTAAAGTAAAAAAATTCAATTTTTACCTGTCCAGGATCTACCTGGAGGCCTGCAGCACCTGAACCTGGAGCCCGATTTCAAAATTTTTTTTAAATAAGTCAATACCATCTATAAAGAAGCTACTTTTGTAAAATAAGTTTTGTTCTAACTTTTAAAGTAAAAATTTTAATTTTTACCTGTCCAGGATCCACCTGGAGGCCTGCAGTACCTGAACCTGGAGCCCGATTTCAAAATTTTCTTCAAATTAGTTAATACCATCTATAAAGAAGCTACTTTTGTTAAATAAGTTTTGTTCTTACTTGAAATTTTTTTTTTACTTGTCCAGAATCCACCTGGAGGCCTAGAGTACCGGAACCTGGAGGCCGAATCCAAAATTTTTTTAAAAATAGGAAAACCACATCCCAAAAGGAAACTTTTTTGTCAAATAACCTATTCTCTCACTCCAAAGACAAAGCCTATAATCACTGTTTACGCAAAAGTGTCAGAACTTCCCCCCCCCCCTTGAATAGAAACTTTGAAGACAAATCTTGAATAGTTTGAATAATTCAACTTCTGGTACACCATTCTTGTCCAAACTGGTTCCCGTGAAATCTAAATGTAACTTACAAATATCTAATGATACAGAACAAAAAATGGATCATGGAAAGAAAACGAAGTTGCCGGTTTCATCGTATTTTTTCACAGCAGCTTTTTGAAGGGTTATTTTAGGTTAGGTTAATTAAATGTCAATGATTGCCCCGCAGGGCTAGAGCCCCCCACAGGGGCTAGAAATAGGAGAAAGGCTACTGTGAAAAAAACGACGAAACCGGAAACTTCGTTTTCTTTTCATGATCCCAAAAAATGATACATTTTACTTAATTTTTAAAGATAATACCTACACTAATTATAACACCATGCTCGGAAATTCCGTACACCAAAATGAAAAATCCGTACAATCCGTACATTTTTTTAGCACTTTTTTAAAAATCCGTACATTTCCGTACATCCGTACATTGTGGCCACCCTGCGAAATGTCACCAGGCCTCTATGAGTGTGGTCGGTCCTATTTTTAACGTAAAATTCATTTGATTCTCCTGTCTAGAAAGATTTTCAGCTGTTATGAGGCAACATGTTATGTTATATCATACTCTGTTTTTGAAGGGGCCAGAAAAATAGCTTGAAAACATTCCAAAACTTAAATCTGAAAAAAATATAGCCTAAAACCACCACAGGCTCTGTCAAGCTTAAATCAAATAGAGAACCAAACTGGTTCAGAAGTTAGTAAGATCTTAAGATCAAAAAAAACCTTATCATATCATATAGATACATTTACGCATTTATGGCCGTTGTCGGTCTTGTTTTACTATCATTGCTTGATTTCTTAGTTTGACTAAAAAGGCGCATCTACACAACTTTCCGCAGATTTTAAAATAAATCAAAAATCAAAACCAGTTTTATTAGCCCCGAGGGCAAGTTATACGATTCCCTAAGCTCTCCTTTTCAGGGAGACTTCACAAGGGTCTCTGTATCGATTAGGCTATTTAATCCTTAGATTTAAGACTTTTTTAGCACCCTTCTAATCCCATTGAATGCAGCGCCCTATATGCTAGGGGCGCAGCCGCTAGTAGATATATAAAATAATTAAATACAATTTGTTATGCAAGTTTATTAGTAATTATAGCTTACAAAAAAAACAAAGCTATGAACATGAGTTTAAATAAAATTGCTGGTTAACATTATTTACAGAATGACTTTAAAACCAAATAATATCCGCTGGATTAGAACCGGTTCTTAGCCATACAAAAACATCATGTATCGCATCGTATTATAGACAATTTTCTACGAATATCCAAATAAAAGTCATAAAATTAATACCAGTTTTGTTAAGCCGGGCCTTCAGCACCTCAAACTATCAAAACTGATTTTAATCTTATGATATTTTATTTTAATATCCGCGGAATCAGACTATAATACGATGCAATAAATAACTATTACATAATATTTTTCTCAATAGTATGACAACATAAGATATGATACACAAATTTATCACAAATTATCACTAAATATTTTATTTCAATCAAATACAACAAATTTTATCATTTAAAAAAAAAATATAAAATTTGTTGTTTGAATACATTCATTAGTTTTTGTTTATAATTATTATTATTCAACTTTTTGGTTAACTACGGGGTTGGAATAGACGTCCAAGGGGTAGGGCGATGTTAACCCCCCTCAAAATTTTCAAAGATACATTAGATTACCCCCCCCCCCCCTGAAATAATTGGATCCACTCATTTTACCCTTGGACGAAAACAAACGTGATTTTTAGTCTTTAAACTTTATTTAAATTGTTATTTTACAAAAAAAAAAGGCTGTAAAAACAGGGATCTAAAGGGATAGGACATTGGCCGATAAATTGATGTAAATCCGAAATGATGATAAACAAATTTACCCCTTCTGTAGATTAAAATTAGTGGTTGGAACGTTTGGACACTCACCTTAATAAACCATCCGATCAAAATTCAAGTAAAGTCCCCAAGAAAACTTCGGGGACTATTGTAATAAACAGTCCAATGTCTCCTCCCTTCCTGCTATAATTAGAGAACTTTTTGGAAGGAATGTGTAAACTACAATATTCAAATTATATTGGCAAAATTTTGGCTTTTAAAAAGTTTGGTGATTTTATTCATTAATTTGAAATTCTGTTTTAACAAATTATAAATATAATAGGTACATAAACAAATAAATATAACAAATTATGGTGCATAATAAACTGGTTTCTTGATTTTTTTTTATAAAAAAATTAGTTGTAAATAAGCTAGGGGTAACAAAATGTAAAGAAATTGAGATTTATTCCGAAATCAAAAAAGTTTTAAAAGACCGTAGTATAAGAGTTTTAAGTTTTTCTTTTATTACTCTTTTTTATTACTTTTTCTGTCAAAATAAATCTCCATACTAGTTAGTACTAACTAATCAATGGATTGACTGTCCCCCAAGGCCTCCAAGAGATGGGGGAGGGCCACTACCACCCCCTCCACCCCCCTGTCCCCCGTGTGAACTGGTAAACTCAATATTGATCTCCTGAAAGATAGATAGATACTTATTGTCATGGCTAGTAGTAAAAGGATCAAGCCTTATTATAGAAAGGCTGATTCTTAGAAATATTTAAAAACTTTTAAAAACTGAAAAATCAAATATCGTATTGTATTGTAGATAACTTTCCATGAACAATAAAATAAAAACATTAATACCAATTTTATAATTATAGGCCTTCGTCCCCTCGGGTCTAACAAAACTGGTTTTAATTCCATTGTTTTTACCTTAATATCCTAGGAAAGCTGTCAATAATACGATTCGATAAATAACTATTCTTCTACAGTGTTAAGAAGAGTTAGACAATGGCCGATAAATTAATGTACATTGTACATCCCCAATGATAATTCTGTAGATTACAATAAGTGGTTAAATTTTGAACACCAAACTTTATGAACCAACAAATCAAAATTCAATAATTGTAGTTAAAGTTGTTGAGCCAACGAACAAAAACATGTTATTATAAAACTTTGGGGACTCGTGTACTAAACAGCCCAAAGTCCCCTCCCTCCCTGCATATTATTAAGTATCTGTGTATGCCTGTTGATCTGACTCAATGACACTGTCCTGATACTCGCTTGACTCAGAGTTGGCTCCCCCGGTAGCATCGCCTGTTGGTAGGTTAACCCTAGAATTAATATACTTTACAGGCCTGTATGAAAACAATGTGTGAATAAACATTACTGCATACTTTCTGCCTATAAACCCTAGAAAATTACTTGGATGTTGCACTAGTTTTTTATGCACTTTGATGAAGTAATACTCAAAACTGGCTAAATAATGATACCCCCCATCCAACGCCTTCCCTTCCCCTCCAACTGGATGATTGATCTGAACAATAAATGCAGTCCATTTTAGCAACCTAAATTTTTTCCCTGTCAACAAATCCACATTTATTTCCCTAGGGAAATAAAAAAATTACAATTTAAAAATCAGCTGGCAGTCTAAACCTCACCTATATATGGAAATCCCTCTTTTACAATTTTTCAAGCATCTAAACGAGTTTAAATTTAAGTCGCAGCTGACGATCCCTGAAATTTATGAAAGGAGAAATACGCAAAATGTTACCAAAGTACATCTACTCAGTATGTACAATTGCTATAGCCATACACACTTTTCCTCAACAGTTTAGCGGATTTAAAACCAACACGCAACAAGCGGTCAATGGATCCTATAAATAGACATATTTGCTGAATCAAAACTGGTTTTACCTAAATTGTATCTGTTCCTTCTTCAGGATTATATGATTTCAAAGATTTTAACCAAAAATGTGCGATGATTTGACTTTAAAATAGCATTTAATCTTAATGTTCATGGCTTGTTAATATAAGTTTGTCATATTTGTTGAGGTTTTAAAACAATATTTCTATAGACAATTCAACACTGCATATTTAAGATTTATAACAATGGTTATTTTATGCATTATTAGTGATATAAAAAGTCATATCAAAAGTACTTTTAATATATTAATTCTAATTGTTTAGATACTTTGCCGTTTATTACACAAAAGAAAATATTTCTGTTCTAAACCATTTTTAATTTTATATGGATAAAATAATTGATATAATGAACAAGGATGACAACATTCATAAAAGCGAAGCAATGAAACGGTAGGACAAACGGACATTAACACTTGTATAGTGTCAGAACTCAATAATCAAAATATAAAAGTACAAGAGTCGAAGCAAAATTGTAATTAAATTTGTTAAAAAAACTGCTTGATACAGGATAATGTTTATGGGCATACTTACATTTTTAGGACTTGATTATAGAGTTGCTTAGCTTATAATATTGTACTTTGTTGTCCCAGGAATCTATATACCAAAAATCAGATCAAACGGATAATTAGATCACATAAAAATTTATTGTTAAAAAAGTTGTTAAGTTATCAACATGTTTTAAATGAACGTACGGACATTCTGGTAATAATTATAGGGTTGCTACGCTTTCTAAATCGTACCAAACTACTACAGGAATAACCATGCAAAGTTTGAAATCGATAGGACAATTCTAACATGCCTAAATTAACGAAAAAAACTATCTATCTAGAAAAGCTTCGCATTTAATAATTATAGAAAAGCTTTGCTTTTAAAAAGTAAGTAAGTTAATATATGACGCAAAAGGTTTCATTAAAAACATTTATTTAAAAAAAATATAATTAAATTTTAAACTTTTAAAATTTTATATAAATTGAATTAAATTTGGCAAAAATGTTATAAAATCATCTGATAAGTACTGATATGTCTGTAGCTTAAGATTTTGATAGCTGATTAAATTCTACACTTCATTAAAGCTTCACATAGGTCCAAGGATGGGTTCAAGCTATTGAATTTTATTTTTAAGTCTTTGAATGATTTTATGCCTTACCCCTTAGAAAACAGACCAACTAGATGCAGGGGCACAATCGCTATTTCTTATATTGAGCTAGTATATCTTAATTAATCACCAAATTATTGTCTTGGGTATTTAAGATTATTTAGCAATTGAAAACAGAAAGGATAGATCTTATCGTTAATTTAGGCATTTTATAATTGTCCTATTGATTTTATACTTGGCATGGTTGGTTATTTCTGTAGTAGTAAGGTATGTTTTAGAAAGCATTGCAATTCTACAATCGTTGTCTATTTACAAAAAGTTGATTTGAAACAATTTTTATATTCCTACTACAAAAAGGTAGAATGTTATAAACAAAGCATATCAAAAATGTAGGAATGTCCTTAAACAGTATCCTATATTTTGCAACAAATTTACTTACATTTTTTAGACTTATACATATATATTTGCTTATTCAGTTATGTTTTTTTGTCCTACCCTTTCATAGATTCACTTTTATGGAAATTGTCATCCTTGTTATTTAATGTATAATGAACTATTAAGTTGTAAACTAATTTGACTAGGTATACTTATTAATAACAGTCCTTTGATATAATCAATTAAAGGCCTAATGTCTTCAACAATCTATTGTTTATGTGGTTGATAACTTAATACTATCATGTGTTTTTTACATACAAAATTCGAGTGTCAATGCTAATTGTTTCTATATAAACAAGGATGACAACATCTATAAAAGCAAAGCTATGAAACCGTAGGACAAACTGACATTATCATTGTGCAGTTTAAGAAGTGAATAATCAGAATATAAAGTTATAAAAGTCGGAACAAATGTGTAAGTAAATTTGTTTAATTGTTTTTAATTAAAAAAACTGTTTAAATACAGGATAATGTTTAAGGACATAATTACATTTTAGGACTTGATTATAAAGATGCTTTGCTTTAAACATTAAACTTTGTTGTCCTAGGAATCAGTATTCCAAAAATCAGATCAATTAGATAATTTTTACACATAAAAATTTGTTGTTAAAAAAGTTAAAATCAACATATTAAAAATGGGCGTATGGACATTCTGGTAATGATTATAGAATTGATACGCTTTCTAAACCGTACCTAATTAGTACAGAAATAACGTTGCAAAGTTTGAAATCGATAGGAAAATTCTAACATGTCCAAGTTAATGAAAAAGGTAATTGTTCTACCTGAAAAGCTAACTGTTACTGACGGACGGACAGACTAACCGACCTCAATTGTAGAAAAGCTTTAATTTTAAAAAAAGTATATGTTGTAAATCAATTGTGCCAGTATGTTGATTTTTTTTTACTGTTTTTACTTTCTAAGTTTAGAATTTCAAGGTAATTTGAAGAAAAACAAGCATTAATTAAAGTCAGAAGGTACACCCGTCGACAATTTTATAAGTTATAATTAATCTACAAAAAAAGGTTTTTAAACAACTACTGCTTTCATGTGTTAAGGGTAATATACGGCATCTATATTTTACATCAAAGGCCATTTTAAAGTCAAATCATCACACATTTTTTGTTAAAATCTTTGAAATTCTATAATCGCGAAGAAGGAACAGATACAATTTAGGTAAAACCAGTTTTGATTCAGCAAATGTGTCTATTTATAGGATCCATTGGCCGCTTGTTGCGTGTTGGTTTTAAATCCGCTAAACTGTTGAGGAAAAGCGTGCATAGACGTCCAAGGGGGGGGGGGGTAATGGGGCGAATACCCCCCAAAAACGAATTACCCCCCCCCCCCAAAAAAAAAAAAGCTTGGACGCCCCTGGCTATAGCTCCTTGTCATGTTATGTTTATCATTTTTTAGACCGTCCTCCATATTGTAGTTTAGTATCTATCAACTTCTAAGTCACCTAAACCTTAACCTGCAGAGTTTTTCTCTAACCTAAATTAAAAAAAAAAGAATAAAAACATACCTGGCATATTCATCAGTATCAATGGACTTACAGAAATGGATTGCATATCTCAGTTTGTCCCTAAAATAAAATATGATTGGTTGATAGCTCATCAATAAAAGAATTGTGTCATTTATTGATTGCTTACTTAAGGATATAATGGCAAGTGTAACGCCGCATAATAAGTGACGGGTTTTCATAAAGTTCCCCCCCCCCCCAACCACCCGCCCACTTAATGTTTGTTTGTTTAGCCACTGAAGGTCACACCAAGAACCGCTAACTGGGTAGAAATATCTTCAGGTGATTCCATCGTCGAGTTTTAAAAAGTTAGCGGCCTGATGTGGCGTTGTCCAGAGGTTGATAGGAGTAAGGTTGGTAGGATTTAATCTGCAGTTAAACAGATGGGGTGTGTCATGGGGGGATGCTCCGCATTTTGGACACATATCTTGGATTGTGTCTGTGTTGTCAATTCTGTGTTTGTAGGAATAAAGTAAGCTGCTGTAACCAGATCTTAACTGTGAGAGAAGACATCTTTCTTTTCTGGATAGATTTTCTTCTTCTGAGCTTATTTCAGGTGGTATGTTGTTTAGAACTTTGTTGTTCTCATATTCGTTGATTGTTGACTGAACTGTTTCTGTGTGTACTCTTTTAATACTTTGTTTTAGCGATGTTTTATCAAGTACAGGGATGAGATGGTTGATAGAATTATTCAGTCTTAAAAGTGTTGGCTTCCTGTTTGGTCTGTCTGGAGCCGGACGGTCAAGATGTTTATTACTTGGATGGCCAGGAAGGTGACAGTTCAACAGAAATTGTTTGGTAAGCATTTCTCCATGTTCTTTCAGGGGTAGAATCTTGGTTTCCCTGTGTAAATGAACGATGGGGGTCATTTGTAGACAGCCTGTTATGACTCTTAATGCTTGATTCTGTACTGTTTGTAATTTGGTCCAGCATGTAGATGAAATTATAGGGCTCCAGATTGGAACGGCGTATTCAAGGGTGCTTCTAGCCAAAGATTTGTATGTTATGGTTAACATTTCTTTATTTTGTCCCCAGTTGTTGCCTGCCACAGTTTTCATTAGGTTGATTTTTGATTTTGCCTTGTCTATGGTGTTGTTTACATGTGGGGTAAAGGTGTGCATTGTGTCAAAAATGACACCCAGCAATTTTGGGTTCCTTTCTAGCGGGACAACTGTGTTGTTAATAATTACTTGAGGATGGATGTTGTACTCTTTGGTGTCGGGGGTGAAGAGTGTGACTGTTGATTTTTCAGCTGATACAATAAGTTTCCTTTCCTTTAAGTAATCTGCAACTTCTTTGGCATAAGAATTGATTTTCTCAGTCATAGCTTCAATATCATTACCAGAGGTAAAGATTGATATGTCGTCAGCATATTGTACAACATATACTCCCTTTGGTGGTATAGGAAGATTTGACAGGTAAAAGTTAAATAGTACAGGGGAGGTTACTGCTCCCTGAGGTACTCCTGTCCGTACATTTTTAAAACTTGATGTAGAGTTACGAAAATGTACTTGAGCTTGTCTACCTTTTAAGTAACAGCAAAACCATCTCTTTAAAGGTGAGGGTAGAGTAGACTGGTTCAATTCTTTCAATAATTTATCTAGGTTCACCATATCAAATGCTTTAGACAAGTCTAACTGCAGTAAAACTGTCCTGTCAGGTGGCCGTTTTTTGGAAAAACCCTCAGAAACTTGGATGTTAAATTCATTTAGGGCTGTGACAGTTGAGTGAAGTTGTCTAAAACCATGTTGAAAATCTGGAATAGGTAGGTTTTCCTGTAGTGTTGGCAATATCAATCTCTCCAATATTTTGATGGCTGGGCAAAGAAGAGATACAGGTCGATAGGAGTTGGAATCTCCTTTATCCTTTCCAGGTTTTAGCAGAGGTATAACAAAAGACTGTTTCCAGATATCCGGAATTAAACTATTTTGGACTGATAAATTAAAGATCTTTGTGAGGTATTCTATACCTTTCTGTCCAAGGTGTTTCAGGTGTAAGTTTGACATCCCATCTGGTCCGACAGCTTTTGAGGCTTTACACCTTTTGATGGCTTCTCTAGTTTGTTCGTGGGTAAATGAGACAGATTCGTCAAGGTTATTCTTCTTAATTTCTTTGGTCACTTTTCTTGAACTTTTGGAGCTCTCATGACGAATAATAGATGTAAATTGTTTTACAAAACCAGTAGCAATGTCTCTGCCTAGAGAGAGGTATTTCCCTTTAAATCTGATGGCTTGGTTAGGGTTTGCTATATCTTTGTTGCTAAGGTTTTTAATTAGTTTGAACAATTTTGAAGAATTTCCATTTATGTTATTTACCGTTTCTTTCCATTTCTCTTTTCTGAAGGTGTTGATTTCAGAGTTAATTTCATTATTTAGTTGGTGTATTTCTGGAGAAGAAGGGTTGCTGTCTCTAAGTTCGTTTCGTCTATTTATTTTGTCCATAGCTGATGTGGGAATTTCAGGGATGGTATCCTTAATTCTGCCGGCAGGTATGGATGTTTTAGCTGCTTTGTTGATAATGCGTCTGAATGTTTTCTCTGCTTCGAAGATATTTGTAGGTGCAGAGAGAGTTGAGAACTTTTCTTCAGTGATGGCTGTAAATTTATCCCAATCTGCTTTCTTAAAGTTCACATATGTTCTTTTGATGGATTTAGACTGTTTTAGTGATGTTGAGATGGTTATTATGATAGGGAGGTGATCTGAACCAAGACTCTTTTTTACTTCCCATTTTATATTAGGTAAAAGGGAAAGTGAGGCCAGGGAAATATCTGGAGATGTTGGTTGGCCATTTGTAGGTAGTCTTGTAGGCTGTTCCTCGTTTAAAACTCCAAGATTGGACTGGCTGATCTCGTCAGAGAAGATGGAGCCTCTGTTGTCTTGTATGCTGGAGTTCCAGAGCGGATCATGTCCATTTATGTCTCCTAGTACAAGGGAGTCTCTCGTTTGTAGATATGGAGTTAAAGAGGGTGTGTAGTTGTTGGGACAGCTTGTAACCGGTGGAATGTACAGGTTGGTGATGTTAAGGTTGCCAACTTTAAAAGATTGTACTTCTGTAACATTATCATTCTGTGGTTGTGGTCCAGGTATGAAGTCCATGGAAGAATGAACATAGTATGCTAGTCCGCCTCCCATGTCTCTCTCTCTATCTTGTCTAATTAATGTGAAATTAGGAATTGTAGGTGGTTTGGATTTGTCTTTTAATTTAGTTTCTTGCAGAACTATAATCTTGATGTTATTTTCATGAACAAATTGTATAAGATCATGAAGTTTATTTCCAATGCCATTGCAATTCCACTGCATTATCTTCATGTTGTAGTGGTCGAAATTTGGGGGTAGTTGTTGAGGGGGAGGGGGGACGGGGGGAGGTGGAGGGGGGCTCCGACGGGAAGGTGGAGGAGATGTTTGAGGTGGTTGTGTAGGGAAGGGATCATGTATGCAGGCAGGACAGATGTAGTTTGATGACCATTCTTTCTTCTTTATAAGTCTGCTGCAATTATTGACTTTGCGGAAATGAACCCACTCACTGCATTTTGAACATTGAACAGAAGGAGAGTTACGATGTAGGATGAGGGAGCAAACAGAGCAGTAGTAGGTAATAGGTCCAGGATTAGATTCGATGCCAGCC
Source organism: Acartia tonsa (assembly GCF_053477335.1). Lineage (NCBI taxonomy): Eukaryota > Metazoa > Arthropoda > Copepoda > Calanoida > Acartiidae > Acartia > Acartia tonsa. Next base: position 5,583,700 of record NC_137267.1, on the reverse strand, counting down.
CGGAGTAGCAATAATCTGACCAGACAGGCTGGCATTGGCTGGTCAGTAATTAGAAAAATTCATACTGACTTGGGTTCTGGTGTCCTCCGAGCGGAGGGGTAAGTGGAAGACTTTGCAGCTCTGATGGTGTTGAACTGTTGGATGCACTGCGTAAAAGCTCTCCCGTGACACCCGCCCACTTAATCATTCCACTTGCCCCCACCTCTCTTTCTCTCTTTCTGTCGCCTGGGTTTAAATCAATCAATAACTTTGTGAAAACACGGCATTTAAATCAAAGAATAAAGTGCGCACTTTTTAACTTTCTTGATAATGTAGCGCGGCATTTGTGTTATTGATTGATTGCTCACCTGAGGACTTGTTTGCTAGTGTAGCGCGGCATCTTGAGCAAGAAGAAACAGGTGTAACTTTCTGGCAAGAAATCATCTGGTGGCTGGTACTTGTCCAGGATCTAAAAATATATTATTTTTATGCAATATTATCAAAATCAGATAAAATGGGATCTAAATAGATACTACAATGAACTAGATTTCAATTAGTTGTTGAAACATTTTGACACTTTTGACATCTTTACGAACTAACCAATCAAAAGTCCCCAAAGTTGTGAATCCAACGAATAAGAAAATGTTATTATAAAACTTTGGGGACTAGTGTAATAAACAGCCCAATCTCCCAAGAAACCACCGTTTTAAATGTCTTAAATGCTACTAATATCTAGAATAAAATTCACTAAGAAAAGCAGGAACCTGAAGCACAAAATCTCTGCCTCTAAAATCTGCAATAGATCTTGGTAGTCTGGTTCTGCCCCACACAAATCTCAGGAACAGCGACCTCTCTGTGATGGAGAACTCCTCCATGACGGCCCAGAACCAGGCCACCAGGGCTGAGGTTGCCTCCACTCCCTAGATATTATATTAGTTATCTATCTATCTATTATTTAGCCTGTAAATCACGTAATAACTGCATTTCATCTAATTTCCTATCTGCTAATTTGGATTTCTCTTTTTGTTGTATGTCTGTCTGTCTATATGTCTATCCATCTATCTATCCAATTTTCTATCTATGTAATATATGTATTTATCTACCTTATATGTAGCTACACTCTTGAGTAGATGTATAGGTATATCAGGAGAGCCACAGACCATAGTCTCTAGTTCATACCCAGTGAACAGAGAGAAGAGAGGAACTGGAACAACGCGAGATATTCCCTCCCTTACTGCGGCTACAGCCTAGCAATAAAAATATATTAATAACTTTAGAACTAATTTCAAAGTTTAACTGTAATTAAGGTTTGAAATTGCTAAAAGATTCAAAAATGCTTTCGACTCCCAATTAATCTTTTTTTATTTCTATCTTAATAGTCAAAGGTAATTTTTGGTACCAAAAGTCTTGCATTGCATTGGTTTGAGTACCCAAACCCCAAGACAACCAAAAGAATGAATTTTAAATCCATTGTCCCATCTCTATATTACTGAGTAGTAGCACTTGTAATATCATGGTAAAATAGTTATTTATTGCATCGTATTACAGACATCTTTCTGCGTATATTAAATGAAAAAGTATATAATTTAAAAAAGTTTTGTTAGCCCTGAGATACCCAAGTCCCAGGCTTATAAGCCTGGTTTTAACTTTTATAATCGTGAAAAATTGTCTGTAATATGACGCTTTACATGATTTTTCAGAATGGCTCTGAACCGGTTCTAATCCAGCAAAAATTAATCGGTTTCGACACTATACTGGAAATCGTTTTACCTGATCAAACTCATGTAGCCTGTAGTTGAGGGCAAGCTTAACATATTCACTTCTGTTTTCTGCAGTTACTCTTCTATATCTGAATATAATGAAACAAAATAAGATTAGATAGATATTGAGACAAAGACAGACAGACAGACAGACAGACAGACAGACAAACAGACAGACAAACAAACAAACAGACAGACAAACAGACAGAAAGACAGCCTGTAGTTCAAAGAAACTTAGCATATTCATTTCTATTTTCTGAGGTTACTCTTTTCTGCAGTTACTCTTCTATATCTGAATACTAGCGGCTTCGCCCCTAGCCTTTAGGAGCTTTGCCCCAAGAGGTGATAAAAAAAGTTGAGGTGAAATTCGTAAATAGCCTAAAACCACCACAGGGCCAGTAGGTATATTACCTGCATTGTAAAATCCGATTGGTTCAGTGGTTACCGAGATCTTAAGCTTCAGACGTACGGACAGACATCAAGCTACTTTGTATTATAGATAATGAAACAAAATTATATTAGATAGGTATATAGATTATTAGATATTTTTTAAGACTATTGTTTTGGATGTTCATAATGCCATAATTTTTATGAAAGACCATTAGAACTATTTTTAAATTGGATAAAAATATGATTTATTTAACAAAAGAAGGCATAACCAAGTGTTACCTGTTTGAAAGCAAAACTTCTTGTCCCGCCGCACTGGGGGTGGAGAATGCCATGTCCATGGCGGCGAAAGCTTTGGTGTCGGCGTCCATGTCCCTTATACACATCAGCCCAGGCATATAGTCACGGTCTACTTCAGTTATGTCCTACAAATTTACAATTATTTAATTATTGTTAAGAAATCAGGGATCTTTAGGAATATTTTGATTTACATCCTCAATGATGATAAACTAAATTGCTCATTCTGAAAACAGAAGGCTATATATGTATCTATCTATAATTTTCACTGTTTCAAATTTATCAATGTTTTCCATTATCAATCTGTCTATCATTTTTTCTATCTAATATCTGTTTAACTGTCTTCATTCTGTCTATCCGACTGCCATTTTGCGTGTCTGCCTGTCTGTATGTCTATCTATCTCTCTTTCTATCTGTCTGTCTATCTATGTACCTATCTATTTTTTCTAACTATCTACCTTAGGTGTAAGAATAGAACCAGACAATTGTTTCCAAACAGGTTCCGCCAGGGTTAGTCCCAGTGGGGCTCCTGTTCGTATGGCTATGCCCATCAACATACCAAGGAACCTAAAACAAGTAATTTTAAAATTGCCACAACAAGTTATACATGAATTGAACAGTTTCCTTGAAAAGAGAACAGAAGAAATATTATTTCGATTACTTTTTTTGGAGATCAGGGCCTTTGATCACTTATGGCACACAAAACAGGGTTTATTTCTATGATTTTTCTTCCAATTATTTTTTTAAATGTTCTAAAAGACATATTTTTCTAGTATGGCACAGAACCAGCGGAAATGAATTAAAATTGGGACCGCCGTTTTAGAGGTTATTTTAATTAGTGATAAATAGTAAAAAACAGCCTTAGACATTGAAAAAAAAACTAATAAAGTAACATTACTATAAAAAAGAATGTAATAACATAATTAAGGTAAAAACTACTTTGAGACGGAACCTAATTTTAGATTAGCTGCACAACTAAAAAAAATTAAAAAAAAACATTATTGTCCATTAAAATCTCAAGAACGTGATCTCACCTGAAGCTTTGCATGTGATTATGAGACCTCAGTGTTGGGTTGAGTAGATAGCAGTCACGACTTGTGCCTGATTCGTCTCGTCCATTTGGTGTGGGTATCAGTAATGCTACTTTTCCCTACACATTTAATTTTATTTTAAAAGTTTGGTCCTAGTTAGATTAAAATAAGTTTGGTCTTATAAAGGGTGAAGTAGGTTGCGCTAAAAATCCGTAAGGGTTGTTAGTTTTAAGTTAAAACTATAAAAATTCATATTAACTTTAAAAAAAAATTGTCTATAGTTCTTTTCAATAAGAAATACACATATTTAGTGAATATTATCGTTCTACTACTATTTTTAAGCCTTAAAACTCACACCTTTACGGATTTTTAGAGCAACCTACTCCTCCCTTATTAGCGTTAAAATTAGTACAGAGTGGCTTTTGCTTATTTATAAGTTATTACCTAGTTATTTATTTTTTCTATCAATCTATTAGTTTGTCTGTCTATCTGTTAGTTTGTCCATCTATCTGCTTGTTTGTATGTCTATCTATCTGTAAGACTGTCATTCTGGCCAATATAAGTTCTCAACCATACAAGCAATAAAATCCCCACACCAAGATATGTCTTAAAATTTATCTTTCTATCTATCTAAATACCTATTTGTGTCTGTTATTCAAACCCCAGTTGGTTGACCTTTCAGCAACACACTCGAAGTTTTATCTTTTTGTCTATCTATGGTCTGTTTGTCTGTAATTCTGACCTGCATGAGTTCATCACACATTTCCGCAATGGACTCGCTGTAGCCACCTCCACAATCGTCCACACTCTCCCCTAGGAACTTCACTTTCCATACCCTAAGATAAAATATCTTTATATAAAAGTAACAGGATTTATGTCTGTCTGTATGTACTTAAGAATCTTGCTAACCGATGAACCTTTATAGTTCTCTTTTATCGTGCAGCTTCTCATGACTATTTTTGGGGATGGTAAGACCACCCTCGCTAGTGAAAAATTACCCCCCCCCCTTAAGTGTCCATAGGGGCGTAGCCTGTCCTTTTATATAAAGTAGTGAGATTTTTTGTCTGTAACTAAGATATCAATAACTACGGAACAGATTGAGTTGTCTATTTAAAGCATGGGTCACGGGATGGTTTTTTTTATATTTAATTCTTTGACTGGTTTCAGGCTATTTCCATTCCCTACCAAAATTACAAAGCCCCTATACGCTAAGGATGCAGCCCTTGTGATTGAAATATACAGACAACTACTTGGCCCAAGTTGTGAAGACCTGTTTCGTCTGCTAACAAATTGCTTTCTGTTCTTTTGTAGGGACTCGGCTATTTTTTTTATTAAATTTCAGACGCTATCAGACCCAATACATGGGTAGAGTTAACGCATATCTCGTGCCCCCTATATTATCTTACTTCAGTGTAAGAGTGGATGAAAAACTGAACCTGTGGGGTAACAAAAGACAATCATTTGTGATGCTTCCCATCTTAGAAACCATCTGGCTAAACACGGATCTACTTGTTTCACCAGTGCTTGGTCCAGCCTGAAAATAGGGAAAATTAGTATCAAAACACTCCGCTAAATGCTATTGATTGCTGGATTTATGTTAGTTGTGGCTAGATGATTGTTCTGTCTGTCTGTCTGTCCGCCCGTCTGTCTGTACCTGAGTTTGATTGCTGGAATTATGTAGGTCGTAACTTGATGATTGTCATGTCTGTCTGTCTGTCCGTCTGTCTGTACCTGAGTTTGATGTCTAGAGTTATGTTGGTTGTGGCTAGATGATTGTCAAACAGTCTGTCTGTCTGTCTATCTGTCTGTCTATCTGTACCTGCGTTTGATTGCTTGAGTTATGTTAGTTGTGGCTATATGATTGTCCTGTCTGTCTGTCTGTCTGTCTGTCTGTCTGTCTGTCTGTCTGTCTGTCTGTCTATCTGTCTGTACCTGAGTTTGATTGCTGGAATTATGTTATTTGTGGCTAGATGATTGTCAAGTCAGTCTGTCTGTCTGTCTGTCTGTCTGTCTATCTATCTGTCTGTACCTGAGTTTGATTGCTGGTATTATGTTGGTTGTGGCTAGATGATTGTCCTGTCTGTTTGTCTATCTATCAGTCTGTCCATCTGTCTGTCTGAGTTTGATTGCTAGAATTAAGATGGTTGTGGCTAGATGATTGTCAAGTCAGTCTGTATGTCTGTCTGTCTGTCTGTCTGTCTGTCTGTCTGTCTGTCTGTCTGTCTGTCTGTCTGTCTGTCTGTCTGTCTGTCTGTCTGTCTATCTATCTATCTGTCTGCCTATCTGTCTGTACCTGAGTTTGATTGCTAGAATTATGTTGGTTGTGGCTGGATGATTGTCCTGTAGCATTTAATCCTGATTGAGATTTCACCCGGCTTCTTTTTATTCCAAACCTTTAAATGTTAATTTTTATATTAGTATACCTAGTAAAGTAAGACTTTTTTAAAACCTTGAAATCAAAATAAAATATTAGGGTATTAAAATTCATAGCTTGTCAAGAATTTAAGACATTATGAAGTGCTTTTAACACTAAACACCTACTTTTTGAAATAAATGAGAAAAATAATATTCTTCTTCCAAAAGCTTTCACAGTTACATTTTCCTTTGACAGAGTTGCAAAATACATTAAATACAGTGTGGTACACTCAACTTCAGGGATCTAAGGGATAAGACAATGGACGATAAATTGATATACATCCCCAACGATAATACAGAAAAATAATTCTGTAGATTAATAGTTGAATCGTTTGGACACTTAACTAAATGAACCAACCAACCAAAATTTAATAAAACTCCTCAAAATTATTAAGCCAACGAAAAAGAACACGTTATTAAAAAACTTTGGAGACTATTGTCCAGACTAATGATCCTTTTCTCCCTGGGTACACTCAACTCTGTATTTTAAGCTTCACGATTAAAAATGTGACCAATGAAAATAAACAATTAAACTACCTGCTGAGCTCAAAAACCGGTCCATGTTGCCTATCCCTGACCATGGTGGCCTGAACAACTTTTCTGAAAGCTGACTCCTTGCAGGAGCTAACCAGTAAGGTTCTCAACTTGTCCATTCCTCCAATACTTTCATTAGAATTGCCTACAAACATTTTATTTATCGCATCGTATTATAGAAAGCAATCCGCAGAAATTAAATGATTAAAACCAGTTTTGTTAAACCTGAGGTGCCGATGGCCCGGACAAACAAAACTGATATTGATTTTTTTTTATTATTATAAACTATGAAATACCTAATGAAAGAAAAAGATTTTTTTTGTTGAAAACTTACACCTTTGGAGTTTAAAGGTTTTAATGCCACTGAGTATAAGGATAAATACCTGGAGAATTCTGCTGGGTATTAGAGTTTACTCCAAGTGGGAACATGGCAATGCCAGGACAGAAAATTCCAAAGATATATACATAGATAGATAGATGGCTCTATACCTGGAGAATCTTGCTGGGTATTTGAGCACCCAGTAGGAACATAGCAATAGCAGGACACAAAAATAAAGTTATATAAATAGATAGATGGCTCTATACCTGGAGAATCCTGCTGAGTATTGGAACTAACTCTAAGTGAGAACATGCCAATACCAGGACAGAAAATTACAAAGATATATAGATAGATAGATGGCTCTATACCTGGAGAGTCCTGCTGGGTATTGGAGCTAACTCCAAGTGGGAACATGGCAATGCCAGGACAGAATATTTCTGAGAAATGATGGAGAAGAACTAGTCTGTTTCTCAACACTACTGGCGGAAATTCCTAAATAAAAATGTTATTATGAAAATAATTTTAAAGCTAAAAAAATCATATCAGTAAAAATGAACACAAAAATTTTTATCCAAAGTGTAAATTTTTTTCGCTTTGAAAAGTGCTCAAATTAATAATTGGAAATAACAATGTAGTATTTTGTCTGTATTTCTGTTAATTGTCTGAAATATCTAGCTTTTTATTTATCTTATTTTAACATATGACACCAAAAAGGTTTTCAAAATGATGGTTTTATAAGGTTTTATTTCCTATTCATTGTTTAGGGAGGTGAAGGTCGATCCCCCAATTTTTTTTTTTTTGGGGGGGGGGAAATTTTTTTTCTATGGGCAATGTTTCTTGGGAGTGTGAAAAAATGGTTAAAAGCCTTTCTAGGACCTATGAGAAGCTAAGGAGAACCCGATCGTTTCTGTGGTTAGCGAGATCCTTAGGTACAAACAGACAGACAAAAAATCCTGTTACTTTATTATGAGGAAATATTGTTTACCTTGAGCATATCAAACTCTAGGGGCACAGCCAAGGGTAGCTTGCTGGTGGTTATTGGTCTGTTAGTTGACCATGCCAGTGTGTGGGCTGACCCACAAGCTACTCGGTTTATCTTTCTATTCTGCAAGATGGCTACCAAGCGAGGTTTCTTAATAAAAATGAATATATTATTACTTGGATATTATACCAGATTATCATGTACTTTTATAAAGTAAAACTAGTACCTCTGGTTAATATAACGATTATCTTCTTCAAACACCTTTACCCCATTACCTCCCCTCCTTTTATATGAACGAAATGACCATGACCAATAAATGGGTTCCACGTTAGCAAGCCAAAAATGACGAAATTTTTTTCCCTGTCCTAATATCCATGTATATTTTACATCCATTTGAACAAGTTTTTCTTTTGGAAATTGTTTTATTTTTGTACTTTTGAACTAAGCAAAGTATTTGATTGTAAAACAAAAATCAGGAATCTTAAGGGATAAGACTATAGGTATGAATCCCATTCCCCAAATATGATAAAGAAAATCCTGCTGTAGATGAAATTGTTGGTTGAAAAGTTTAAACACTAATATTTTTGTTAAAACAACGAATCAAAATAAAGAAAAGTACCCAAAAAGTAAATTCGTGAATATAAAACTTTGGGTACCAGTGTTATTTACATAAGGTATCAAGTTTACCTGGATGGCATTAGTTGACCCATCCCCGAGCTGTCCCTCGTCGTTATCTCCCCATGTGAATACTTCTCCTTGGTCAGTGCAGGCCACACAGTGTAGAGATCCTGTAGCTATACTAATAACTTTTCTACCCTAGATATAATATATAATAAATATATCAGTACATGCCACACAGTGTAGAGATCCTGTAGCTATACTAATAACTTTTCTACCCTATATATAATATATATAGAAAAAAATTGCTTAGTAAAAATATTCATACATTTAAAAAAAAATTCAATTTAACATTTATCTTAAAGAATTTTAAAATATTTTCTAGTATGGCTTCAAAACCAATAAATATCCCCTGGATTATAACCGGTCAGCCATACTGAAAAATCATGTTACGTGTAGAATCGTATTACAGACAATTTTCCACGAATACTAAAATAAAAAATCTGGTTTTAATCTTATGACTGTTCATTTTAATTTCCGTGGAAAGCTGACTATTATACAATGAGATAAAAAACTAATGAAAGCTCATCTAAATTTATGTTGGAGTGATACTTTAATAATTTACCTGAAGAGCAGAAACTTTCTTTGGTCGTCTAACATGATCATCTGTACCATGACCAAGTCGGTGGTAGTCACCTTTACCCCAGGTATATACAGACCCAGATCTAGACAGATAGATAGAAAGAAAGCTAATAAAACCAAAAGAAAAAAAGATGGAAATCCAAAGAGTCAAAAAAGGTAAAACTGGAATTAGATACCTATTAGTAATATTATAAAGAAGTCAGATTTGTATGTCTATCCCATAATGGCTAGCTTACAAACCGCTAAACCAATCGATTTTTAAAAACAAATTGGTCCTGAACTTTTTATATGTTAAAAATTTCCATAGAAAAAGTGCCAATTTTATATTTTTAAACAAAAACAAAATTTCTTTTGAAATCTCTATGGTTTAAATGCATCTGCTTGAATATCTAAAATAGATATCAATTACTGGTTGAAACATTTGGACACTCAAATCAATGAACCAACCAATCAAAATTCAAGATAAATCCCCATAGTTCTTAAGCCAACGAATAAGAAAACGTTGTTATAAAACTTTGGGGTCTAGTGTAAGAAACAGCTGAATATCCCCTCCCTCCCACCTGAATAAAATCTGACCTGGTTAGGCAGACAGAAAACTGAGACCCACACTCAATCTTGACGGCTCCCAGCCCGGCCAGGCTCTCTATCCGCATGGGCTCCTTGCAGCCGTCACTGCCGCCCCGCCCCAGCTTACCATAGTCCCCGTCACCCCAGGACCATACGTTGTCGTCGTCAGTAATGCATAGAGTTTGTGCATCACCTGATTAGTTTTGTTTAACTTTGAATGGCTCCAGAATTTAAAAAATAAAGGGAATATTGATTAATCCTTATTGTTCATTAAGCAGTAAAGTTTTAGTCTCATTAAGTTTGAAATAAATATAATAATTTATAAGAAAAACAATTCTAGATATTTATCACAGAAGGGTGGGGATAATTGACTGTAAATCACAAGTTTTATAATCACGTTATCTTATTCGTTGGCTCAAAACTTGAAGTGTCCACCAATCTTTCCTACTAATGATATTAATCTTTCAAAATGTTCTTTTTCCAAGGTGGGAGAGGGCATTTAACTGTAAATTCCCTGTTATCCAAAGTATTTTATTCACGTTAGCTTATTTAAAAGACTTTTATTGATTTAAATTGGTTGGTACTATTAGTGTACAATATTTAAAACAAATAGTTTTATCTACAAAACGGGTAATCATCTATGTTTATTAGTTTATAAATTTATCATCCATTGTTTTGTCCTATAAGATCCCTACCATATAATCTAAATCAGTTATAAACATTCCTGAGCCGCAAGCAACATCCACCACCCGATGGCCAACCAATCCTTCCACCAGCTTTGGCTTCAAATGATCCTCTGAGTCTCCATGTCCCAGCCGACCATACCGACCCTTGCCCCACGTGTACAACTCTCCACTGCTCGTGATAGCAGCAGAATGCGCGCCGCCGCAACTTATATCCACAATGTCTTTGCCGCGCAGCGCTTCAATGACACGTGGTCTGTCGCACGAGTTTTTGTTGTCATGCCCCAATTTTCCATCACAGCCTTCGCCCCACGAGAATACATCGCCCTCATTGCTGAGGGCCAAGCAGTGTTTACCGCCGCTGTTCACAGCAATTTTCTTGATAAACACGTGCTGAATGCTCTCTAATAACGTGGGCGTACAGACAGACTCAGTGCCGCCAATTCCCAGTCGGCCGCCAGCCCCATAGCCAGTGGCATAAACTTTACCCTCGGTGGTAACCGCAAACAGGGTTTGCTCGCCGCCAACCAATTGGACTAAAGTTTAAGATAACTATTTTTGAATGATTGCAGATTTTTTTTCATTTGAATAATTTAATTTGGATATACTAGCGGTTAAGCCTCTAGAGTCCTCTATTGCTTGAAGGAAGTGGGAAAAGAGTTGATTCTCTTTTTTTAAAATTTTTCTATGGGCGATTTATTTTGACGGTTGGTGGTACCCTTCCTCTAAAATACACTTTCCATGGACCTGAATTATTTCGATTAAGCGGTCAATCTTTGCTACTCACACACACTCACAGACATTCTTTTACTTTTATGTAGGATAGATAGATATAAAAATATAAAATTAATAATTATCTTTCCTGGTCTTAAAACACTGAGAGATTCGCACTGAGTAGGAATTTTAACTTTAGCCCCATCCACCCCGCCCAGCTGACCCCTATGGTTGTGCCCCCACCCAAATATAGCACCCGCCCCTCCCCAGGAAAGGGTCCAGTCCTCGGGGCGGCGTTGCAGCCACAGTAACAGCTGTTCGTCGTGACCAGCCTAAAAAAATTATTTCTTATTATTTATTCCATATTATCAAGAACAACATAAGTATGTTTCAATTAACAATCCATTTAATTTTTATCTATAATACAAAGTAGAACGATGTCTGTCCGTCTGTCTGTCCGTCTGTCCGTCTGTCTGTCCGTCTGAAGCTTAAGATCTCAGTAACCACTGAACCGATTGGGCTCTACTCTTCAGGGAATATACCTACTGGTCCTGTGATGGTTTTAAGCTATTTTCTTGGGGGGTGAGACACCCCCAACCCCCCCAAAAAATGAAAAATACCCCCCCCCAAAAAAAAAAAAAAATTTTTTTAACTTTTTATTTTTAAATCTAAAATACGAAAAATTAGGTTGATCAAACCTCTTAGGGCAAAGCCCCTAGAGGCTAGGGGCGAAGCCGCTAGTTAAATTATAAAGTAACTAGCGACTACGCCCCTAGAGGCCTCTAGGGGCACTTGAGGAGAGAGTCGAATTGAATAATTAAATTTCTTATTTTAGATTTTAAAAGAAAAAGATTTTTTTTTGGGGGGGGGAGGATTTTTAACTTTTTGGGGGGGTTTGGGGTGTCCCACCCCCCAAGAAAATAGTTATAAACCTTCCCGGGACCTATGAGAAGCTACCCTGTAATGGAGAACCCGATCGGTTCAGTGGTTAGCGAGATCCTTCGGTACAAACATAAAAACACACAAACATCCTGTTACTTTATTATAAGGATGTGCAAACAAGGGGAATTTGAGGAAATTGCCCCCCCCCCCCAAATAATTTTAAAAAAAATATTTTTTCCCCTCTCCCCTTTTTCATCTATCACCTATCAAATGGGAGATTTAAAAATCCTTGAAAAGCAGCATAAAACCTGAACAATAGGCAAATAAATGAAATCTTGACTTAAAATTGTGGGTGAGTGGGCAAGCCGTTTACTAGATCTTTTAATTTTTAATCCTTACCTTAAACAAAGCATGATTTTCATGATCCAGAGTGAACATTTCATCCTCTGAGCACATTTCTAAAATTTTCTTTCTAACGTCCAAACAGAAACTTTGTGGAAGGGGATTTCTGTTGATCAGTGATGTGGCCACCCTGAAATAAATCCCCAAGTTTGTTTCCCGCCTTTTTTACTGAACTATTTGGATGGAGAGTTATATTGATCAGTATGGCTTCGAAAAAAGATTGATATCCGATGGTATATAATTGGTTCTAAGCCATATTAAAAAATATTGTATAGCATCGTATTATGATTTTTTTTTACGAACAGTAAAATGAATATATATATTTGTTAGCACGGTCCTCAAAACAGAAATTAATCTCATAATTTATCGTTTTCCTATCCGTGGAAAGTTGTCTATAATACGATTCAAAGATAAACTATTCCCTCCTTTTCAAAATTGAGATATTTAACTACTTATTTTGTAGGTTTGTTGAAAAATACCTGGCAGCTACACAATATCTTCTAAACCAAGACCATCTGTATGTCTCACTGCAACAGGGCAGGGAATCAAGCCCGAGATCACAGGCTAGGGCAACCAGTTCCTAGATTAGAACATTTTTAATATTTGGATTAATTCATTAATTCAAACCAATTTTTGTTTCCATTTGCGATTGGGGTGGTGTTATCCACCCCCAAATGGTATAATAAACCTTCCCAGGACCTATAAGAATCTATACTGTAAAGCAGAACCATATGAATCGGTTCAGTGGTTAGTGATATCCTTTGGTACAGACAGACACACACATGTACAATATACATCCTGTTACTTTTATATAAGGATATAAATTCCTTTTCCTAAATCTTCTTTCTTATATCCCCCTTTGAGAGACAGACAAACTTTTTGAAGACCAATGTTTAAGATGACCTTAAGACCAAATCTAAATATTGTTTCATACCTACATAAGTTTGTCAGTTTTTGATAAAAAATGTTATATATTTGTGTATTTCTTCAAATGAGTGTTGAAAATGATACCTTAAAGAAAGTTGATTGGAAAAGATGTTTTCCGCCTCTGACAATAGGATCTTCATATTCATACTGGCGCAGCAACATTTCTGGAAGACCTTGCAGCAGGACACCCAGTGCTGAGCCAGATACCTAGATAGATAGATACATTAATATTTATATTATATATTTATACAAGTACAATAATATTTCTGGTAGACCTTGCAGCAGGACACCCAGTGCTGAGCCAGATACCTAGATAGATAGATAGATAGATAAATGTAAATTTTTTCCATTTCTATAAAAATGGGACATAAATTATTAAAAGTGACGGTTTTTTAGGACAAACATAAACAGTTGTCATTTTAATTAAGGGGGTTAGACAATGGATGATGAATTTATGTAAATTACAACTTCTGTTGATTAAAATTAATGGTTGAAAAATTTTGAAATTACTGGTCTGGAACCAACCAATCACAATTCATAAAAAAAAGTTATTAGAGAACTTTGAGTACCAGTGTAATTAAATTCCTGATTCTACTCTATAATGACAAGCAGATGAATGGACAAACGAACAGACATTTTACCTGTCTAGGAATATCAGGTTCAGTGACCATGGCGGACAGATTCAAGGACAGGCCGTATCCGCTGGTCATCAGCTGGCGCAGAGTCTGCAGGCTCCACATCCGCTGGGCGGCCTCCAGGGTGCTCAGCTGGGCACAGGCGGCTAGAGCTGCGGCCAGCCGCGTACCTGGATATTAGAATTTCTGTTAAGGAATAAATCAGGGATAGAATAATAAATCATAAATTAATCTTCCCTCATAAAACTTTTAAACTAACAAAGGCAGAATTAGGTTTATAAACTTTTGGCGAAGAATCGTTTAATAGTTATTTCTCGCATCGTATTATAAACGGCTTTCCGCGGATATAGAATGTACATTGTACAATTATATAAATCTTTAATCTTATGATTGTACATTTTTATATTCGTAGAAAGCTGGATATAATACGATGCTAGACATAGTTTTTTCGTATGGATGAGAACCGGTTCCTATCCACCGGATTCGAATTAATACGAGGAAAAATTTATTTTCTCTCTCTCTCTCTCTCTCTCTCTGGAAATTAAATAGTTCAATATGAGTCTCAACCGCGTCATAACAAAGATGTCAATATCATTCCCTACTTCTATGTGATATGATTAGTACAATTTAAGAATTTTACAAAATTTTAAAATCAAAAGGTTCTTTAAATGAATTGAAAATAATATCTATTATAGATCATCAAAATATTCTTTTAGAATATGCTTTTGTCGATCCAAATATAAAATTGTCTAATGAAAAATTTTAAAATTGTTGAAAACCGATGAAAATGTTACCTATTCTTTTATTGACTCCATCCAGAGTTGAGTCTAGGATCCAGGTGACAAGAACAAGACTGGGGCGTGATAGCACAGCGCGGTCAGATTGGGAATCCTGTAATAGTTATTTCTCGCATCGTATTATAAACACCTTTCCGGGGATATAAAATACACAATTATAAGATTAAAACCAGTTTCTTCTAGCCCCGAGATGCTGAATGCACGGCCTAAAAAAACTTGTTTTCATCTTATAATTGCACATTTTTTTAATTGTAGAAATCTGGATATAATACGATGCTAAACATAATATTTCAGTATAGCTCTAAATTCAAAAGCAGAACATTAGTTTACAAGTCTATACAAATTTGTGCATAAATGTGTTTTAGATTTGCGAAAATACAGGATACTGTGTAAGGACATGCTTTAATTTTTAGGACTTGATTGTAGAGATGCTTTGATTTTAATATTGTACCTTGTTGTCCTAAGAATCATTATACCAAAAATCAGACGAATAGGATAATTATATCATAAAAAAATTTATCATAATAGGAGAAACACTAATTCCCCACCCAACCATTTAAAGAAAAAAAAGATAGATATATAGATAAGTAGATAGATATTATAAATAGATAGATAGATTTAGATATAATACCTATTACCTGAAGATTTGAACTTGGCATAATAGGATAGACATAAAACCTCCATCCCCAACCATTTACAGTAAAGATAGATAGATAGACAACTAGATAAGTAGTTAGATAATTACATAAATAGATAGATAGTTTTAGATATACTACCTGAAAATTTGAACTTGGCATAATAGAATAGACAGTAAACCTCCATCCACATTTAAAGATAGTAAAGATAGATAGATTTGGATATAATACCTGAAGATTTGAACTTGGCATAATAGGATAGACATAAAACCTCCACCCCCAACCATTTACAGTAAAGATAGATAGAAAGACAAGTAGATAAGTAGTTAGATAATTATTAATTACATAAATAGATAGATAGTTTTAGATAAACTACCTGAAGATTTGAACTTGGCATAAGGGATAGACAGTAAACCTCCACCCACATCCAAAGATAGTAAAGATAGATATATAGATAGACAACTAGATAAGTAGTTAGATAATTACATAAATAGATAGATAGTTTTAGATATACTACCTGAAGATTTGAACTTGGCATAAAGGATAGACAGTAAACCTCCACCCACATCCAAAGATAGTAAAGATAGATAGACAAGTACATAGATATATAATAATATAGATAGATAGATTTGGATATACTACCTGAAGATTTGAACTTGGCATAAAGGATAGACAGTAAACCTCCACCCACATCCAAAGATAGTAAAGATAGATAGACAAGTACATAGATATATAATAATATAGATAGATAGATTTGGATATACTACCTGAAGATTAGAACTTGGCATAATAGGATAGACAGTAAACCTCCACCCCCAGCCATTTACAGAACCGTCAGAACTAAACTTCCACTTTAGTTCTTCACCTAAATAAAAATTAAACTCAATTACCGATAAATTGATGTACATTGTACTGTACATCCCCAATCATGATAAACTTAATTACCCCTTGTCTAGATTTAATATTATTGGTTGAAAAGTTGGGACACTTCAAGTTTGTAAACAACCAATTAAAATTCATTAAAAGTTTCAGAGCAAAATATGAAAACGTTGTCATAAAACTTTGAGTACCAGTGTAATTTCAGTCCAAAGACCTTTCCTTTCCTTCCCTGACTATTTTAGTTTTTATTAACGAGCTAGAAAAAATTATTCAAGAATAGTTATTTATCTCATCGTATTATAGACAGCTTTCCGCGGATATTGAAATGAAAAATTATCGGCCCCAAGGGGGCAACAAAATAGTATTGTTTTTTTTAAAGATTTTTATTATAATATTCCTGGAAAATTGTTTACTATATTTACATGATTTTTCAGTATGGCTTAGAACCGGTTCTACTCCAGCGGATGTTAATCGGTTTCGAAGCCATGCTGGAAAATGTCTACCTGGAATCCTAAGTTCTGGCGACCAGTCTGTCCACTCCCTGCCTGATCTGACCGCCACAATCCTGCCCGATCCGTCCATAATGGTGAGCGGGTCGTGTCGCCGCTCAGTCGAGCATTGCCGGTCAAACTCGATGCGCAGCGCCTCAGCGCCGGGCGCGCGCACGTGACCACTGAGCGTTATGTCGTCTGTGTAGGGGTGACTGCTCTCTTGGATGATGGGTTGAGGTGGCGCTCTAGATAAATAGATATAATAAACACCAATGGCAGAATATATACGTGGATATTATTAGTTTTGTTTGCTATTGCGGGCCCCTGTCCCTTATTGGTCCGGCCGTTCATCCAGTAGGAGGGGAGGAGATGTGGTAAATGGGGGGGGGGGGGGGGACAGCATTGGTAAGATTGTTAATTCAGCCTACTACAAGGTTCACTTTATTAGAGAACATGAAAATCTGGTGTAAGATCCAAGTAATAATAAATACATTTAAACACCAATTTTTATAAGCATAAAGATAGCTAGAGAGAAAATAGATACCTAGAAGCATCTGTATTAGATGCTACATCTATAGCTTAGTAACACAGAGTTCTAGTAACATTTTACATAGATATATATTAAGATAGCTAGAGATAGAAAATGGATACCTAGAAGCATCTGTATTGGAAGCTACATCTTCTAGTTCAGTAACACAGAGTTCTAGTAACATTTTAAATAGATATGTATTACGATATCTAGAGATAGAAAATAGATACCTAGAAGCATCTGTATTGGAAGCTACATCTTCTAACTCTGTAACACAAAGTTCTAGCAACATTTTACATAGATATTTATTAAGATAGCTAGAGATAGAAAATAGATACCTAGAAGCATCTGTATTGGAAGCTACATCCTCTAATTCAGTAACACAAAGTTCCAGCAACATTTCTGAAATTCCACTGCTTGATTCGCCCATAGCCTAATGATAGTTTCATTGTTTAGTCTTATTTTTTAAATAGCATAGCTATTCTATACTACAACCAGACCTATATATTAACGTCAATAAGTCTAAGGGTTATTGTTTCTTCTGAATAGATTACCAAAGTATCTTTTTTTTTTTGACTATCAAAGGCCTTGTGTAAGTC
Organism: Acartia tonsa; assembly: GCF_053477335.1. Lineage (NCBI taxonomy): Eukaryota > Metazoa > Arthropoda > Copepoda > Calanoida > Acartiidae > Acartia > Acartia tonsa. The sequence goes on along the minus strand of NC_137267.1, from coordinate 5,565,996 downwards.
AAACTAACAAGAAATTGATTATATTTATTTATTACAATTGTAATAATTGTCTAAACCGGTTCTAATCCATCGGATATTAATCGATTTCGAAGCTATTCTGGATGGAAAATATATTTTTAAGTTAGGAAACCTTCAAAAAGCCTCACAATTTCGACAGCTACAAATTTCACTTTTTAAAACTACATGATAATCTGGTGTAAGATCCAAGTAATAATATATTCAATTCATTACTATTTTGAACTACATTATTTGGGTATGGGACATTGAAGAAAATGCTTCCGAGGTTAAGTGATTATGCCTACGAAACAATGCCTGTAATAAGCTGGCCACAGATTCGCGAGACTTTTCACTTGACCGTCCAGCCACAGCCAGCTTCAGTAGGTCAACTAACATCCTAGGAAGATAGAAAATTAGATATCACATTATTTATAATAATTTAGTTACAAATAACAACAGTAAAACAGGCAGATATGACATTGAAAGTTGGCATTGTACTCTTAGACTGTGTTCTAAAAGGAAGACAATTGCCAATAAAATGATATTCATCCCCATTAATGAAGCACAAAAATACCCTATTGTAGATTAACATTAGTGGTTTAAAAGTTTGGATACTCAACTTAATGAACCAACTAATAAAAAATCAATAAAGTCCCCAAAGTTTTTAAGCCAACGAATAAGAAAACATGATTATTAAACTTTGGGGACTAATGTACTAAATAGCCCAGTGAACCCTCCCTTCCTGGCTCTCACCATCCATTTATGACAATTACTTAAGACATGGACCAATTATATAGTAGCTGCGTTGCTAAAATAGAAAAAAAAGGGGAATCAAACCTGATGTCATCTTGACCAAAGAGATGTGTAAATTCATCAATACCAGCAGGAACCTCCCCAATCCTCTCCAGTTCTGGTATCTTATCCTAGATAATAATTGAGAATTCAAAGCTTCCCTGAAAAGGAAACTGATGAAAACACATTTCATATAGAAGCCATTGAGAAACAATGGACGAACAATTAAAAGTGGAATTTGTAACAAAGAGACCACCTTCCAGCAGTTATGTGAGGTATTTTTTTATTGTTATGCTTGGCTTCCATTAAATAGGGCCAAATGAATGAGAAAAGTAAAGGTCTACTTTAGTCCTGACAAAAATTTTAAAATGTAAAACAAGTTGATATTAAAAATCGTCAAATTTAATCAGCAAAGGGGGTGGTAAATATTAATAATGTTTTGATTGATGTACTTTTGCATTTTACATCATTTGATGATGTTTTCCAATGATATTCCATTTAATTTTGCACGTTGAACTCAACAAAACATTTGATGATATTTCAAATATTGCAACGACGCGGCAATAAGCAAGTTTTAAATTTTCCCGCCAAAATTCAAATAAAATCCGTTAATTTTATTTTCCTACCTTAATGGAAGAAATCATGGCGCCAACCATAGCAGACACGCCACGACGCGGCAATGAGCAAGTTTTGGAGGAGGAAGGTCCGGACCCAAAGACAGGGTAAATTTCTGAGGAGTCGTCGGATTCTGGTGTCGTTTTCAGGCTCAAACTGGTACTATTCAAATAAAGTTAGATTAAAGCTATGTTTATAACAATAAGAATACTCAATTAAAAAAATAGAAACTTTAAAAAAAAGACTATAATTTAAAGTGGGGGAAGCAGCCGCTAGTATTATATAACGTAAAAATTCTTATTACCTGCTTATTTCTGCTCTACAAGCTGGCGCCTCTCCGCCGCCCACCGCAATATCAGCCACATCATCCGCCACTTCATTGCCGCCATCCTCTCCACCCTCCCCGCCCATCAATTCAGACTCCCCATCGTCCGCCGAATGATTGGCGGAGCGCAGAGATTCCAGCGTGTTATACATGAGCAGTTGTGAGTGATGGCCGCTCACACCGCTCACCCCGGGATGGGCGGAATGATGTGCGGCGGGATGTTGCATCGGGGAGGATAGATTGTTGTGCGGCGCTATTGCGGTCACAACTGCTTCTCTAAATGGCAAAAAATAGATGTAAAATTGTTTTTTCTTTTATTAGTTTAATTTTAAAATAAATCCAAAATAGGAGCTTCAGAAAAAGAGATAATCTGTATAAATAAAGAAAAAAAAACAATAATCACAGAGAAATGTTATTGGTAAATTAATAACATTAACAAAATAAAAATAATTATCAAGTTAAATATCTTATTTATTTATAGCTGTTCTTTGCATAACACTAAGAATTAACCAAAAACTAAAAGAGAATTAGTTACTCCGCCCTATACTCTAGAGCAGTCAATGAGAAAATTTAGCTTTTCCAGGGAACTACAGGGATAAGACAAAAATAATACACACAAAATTATCCTTTCTGAAGATTACAATTAGCGGTTGAAACGTTTGGACACTCAACTTACTGAACCAACCACCTAAAATTTAATAGAAGTCCCCAAAGTTGTTAAGCCAACAAATGAGAAAACGTTATTATAAAACCTTGAGGTTTAAAGTTGGATATCCTTACCTGACATAAATAATTTGAAGGGCATTGAGTATATGCTGCAGGGCCCGTTGTTTGCTGGCATTGGAGTCCAGGGACAACAGGATCTTGCACAAGGACATCCTGCTGCTTCTCTGGCTGGAGCTCGAACAACCTGGATAGGTTTGTATAATATATGATTGATCATTCAGGCAAAAGACCTTTCAAACTTTTTATTTTTTTCAGGAAGTGGGGGTAAAATGAGGGTTTTCAAAGGTTAAAAGAGAGGGCTCTGTCTAATACATTTTGTTACTTTTATATAAGGATCTATAAATTAATGTAAAGTGTTAATAAAATAAAATTATTAGGTACACTTTATCAATTGAGAGATATTTTTTTTGGAGGTGAAGTAGACAACTGTTTTGCTAAAGTCAAACCTCCATTATAAACGTCCATACTGAACGACCGTAAATATAGAAAAATCTTTGCTATTAAAAAATATGACCAAACCTGAGGCATTAATGTTGAACTATTGTTATTAAGGTCCAGATTACTTACTAAATGTGTACCCAAAGTATTTATAAATATGATCAAACCTGAAGCATTAATGTTGGAACTATTGTTATTAAGGTCCAGATTACTTACTAAATGAGTTCCCAAAGTATTTATAAATATGATCAAACCTGAGGCATTAATGTTGGAACTATTGTTATTAAGGTCCAGATTATTTACTAAATAAGTACCCAAAGTTTTATAAATATGACCAAACCTGAGGCATTAATGTTGCAACTATTGTTATTAAGGTCCAGATTGCTCACTAAATGTGTACCCAAAGTATTTATAAATATGATCAAACCTGAGGCATTAATATTGGAACTATTGTTATTAAGGTCCAGATTGCTTACTAAATGTGTACCCAAAATATTTGAAATATGACCAAACCTGAGGCATTAATATTGGAACTATTGTTATTAAGGTCCAGATTGCTTACTAAATGTGTACCCAAAATATTTGAAATATGACCAAACCTGAAGCATTAATATTGGAACTATTGTTATTAAGGTCCAGATTGCTTACTAAATGTGTACCCAAAATATTTGAAATATGACCAAACCTGAAGCATTAATATTGGAACTATTGTTATTAAGGTCCAGATTGCTTACTAAATGTGTACCCAAAATATTTGAAATATGACCAAACCTGAGGCATTAATATTGGAACTATTGTTATTAAGGTCCAGATTGCTTACTAAATGTGTACCCAAAATATTTGAAATATGACCAAACCTGAGGCATTAATATTGGAACTATTGTTATTAAGGTCCAGATTGCTTACTAAATGAGTTCCCAAAGTTTTATAAATATGATCAAACCTGAGGCATTAATGTTGGAACTATTGTTGTTAAGGTCCAGATTACTTACTAAATGTGTACCCAAAGTATTTATAAATATGATCAAACCTGATGCATTAATGTTGGAACTATTGTTATTAAGGTCCAGATTGCTCACTAAATGAGTACCCAAGGGATCCTAAACAAAATATATAATTTACAGGTTTCCAGGGATAAGGCAATGTAATATAAATTGATGATAAACAATAATAATACAGCTGTAGATTGAAATTATCGGTTCAAATCTTAAAACACTGTTAGTTAGAACCACCTAATAAAAGAATTCAAAGTTTTAAAGCCAACGAATAATAAAACGTATTTCTGTAAAACTAAATTTTAATCTACACTTAAAATGTTACCTTAGGACTTGAAAAGAGAACGGGTTCATGAGTATTTGATGTTTGATTGTCTTGAGCTGTCCAACACACAGAATGGGATGACCCGCAGGCTACTCTGCTAACCTAGATAGATAGATAGATATCTACATACATATGGGTAGATAGATAGATGTCTTATTGTCTCGAGCTGTCCAACAGACAGAATGGGATGACCCACAGGCTACTCTGCTAACCTAGATAGATAGACAGATATAGATAAATAGATGTCTAGATACATATGGATAGATTGATATCTAGATATCTAGATGATACACATTGATAGATAGATACTCTGCTAACCTTGATAGACAGATAGTTAGATGGATGAATAGATAAATGGATGAATGGATCGATGAATGGATGGATGATAAGATACATAGATAAGACATATAATAAGATGGGTGGACATAAAAAATACCTTGATACTCTCAGTTCCATGTACCAGAGCTGGTTTTCTGTTAACAGTTGTGGAACCATTCCCCTGTTGACCGTGATCATTGTCTCCCCATGCATATACTTGTCCTTGGTGTTTAGGATAATAGATAGTTTGTCATAACAAGGACAGAGCAATGGATTAAAAAAAACAATGAGGTAAGATGATTTTGTCAGTATTCGGGGAAGATTCAATTAAAGGTTAAAACTCTAAAGATTTATACTCAGAAGGAATTTTTTTTTCTTTCATTAAAAAAAAATTAAGGTAGTGGGCTAACAACTCTCTTCCTTTTTTAGGAGCATTTAGGGACACAGAAACTAGTTCTGAAGCAAGAGCCTTTAAGATTTTAAAATGTAATTTAGTATGATTCATAAAAATCCTTTGCAGACATAAAGGTTCAATAAAACTATTTACAAGAATACTTGAATAAAATTTGAAATAAGTTAACCATTTTTTAATATCCTTTTTTTTATACAGTTTAAATGTATCTATTTATCCCTGCATCAGTGACCGCCAAGCAATGAAGCGCCCCAACAGCCACGTGGACTATCCTGTTTATCAAATCATGATCATACGTCCAAAATGAAAAAGTATGCTCGCGGCAGGCTAAAATAACGATACTCCCCATCCACCCGCCTTTACCTAATCCTCTCCTCTACATTTTCCCAATATATCCACATACATCTAATATCTATTGTAAAACTAACCAGTCAATCAATCACTAACTAATGCGTGCATGAACATTCCTTTTGCCGCGTAAACTTTCGACCACTGTGGGTTTGCGCACGTGTTGGTCAGCATTGTGGCCCAGGCGGTAGTAGTCACCCTTGCCCCAGGTCCATACAGTTCCTAGAATTTTAAATCATGGAGTCACAATAATTTTTAATTGATCATAATACTAAACCATATGGATGTATGCACACGGAGACTGGAAGTGAGAATCCTTTGGCCAATCTTAGATTGGTAAGCTTGGCGAACAGCTGATTGTATTCTATGCTACATTATAAGCTGACCGCAATAATCATGATGCTACTCAAATACTACATCACACTGGCCTAGCGTTTTGACAGGTGTTCCTAATTAATGGCACTCTCATGTGAATGTGGAGCATTGATAAGGGAAAGGATGATTAAACTTACCTACTGGATAAGTAGAATATTTACTATTTTAACTAGGTAATTTCAAATTTGTGTTTCTCTAAATAAAGAAAGGCGTTTGATATGCCTTTTTAACCTTACTTTTATTTTGTCGTAAATAAAGAGATAATTATAAAATAGCCAATAGGTAATTCTTTTTCGTTATAGAAATTTAACTACCATTTTAAGAATCAAGTGCAAGCATTATGTCCGAAAATTTTGGTAAAAATCAACATATAAAAATTACTTTTTGATTTCCAGTTTATACCTTATTGTTAAGGGAATCATTATAAAAAAAACCTGATTTAGACAGAGCCAATGAGAACTGAGCCCCACATTCAATCTGAACAATTCCCATACCATTCAGCTTCTCTACATTGGCAGGGATAGCACAACCTTAAAGTATTTATCCATTAGTATTACATCCAATATAGGATCAGGTTCATTATTAATAATCTGTAACTTTTGAGATAGTATTTGATTTATTTTAGCTTCGGTGTTACATCAGATTTTCATGTTCTCTAATAAAGTAAAACTTGCAGTGGGATAAAATAGGATTCCCCCCTTACTCCATCTTATCTTCTCCTACTGGAAGAACGAACTGACCAGTAAATTAAATCCACGTATATTCTATATCCATTAGGTAGGCGCTACAACTTTCAACCAAATATTCATAGATTTTACTTGGCTTAGATGTTTTTAATAGATATTCAAAATCTGAAATCTCTAAGCAAAGATGATTAAAGCTTTCACCTTCACTGCCTCCACGGCCTAACTTTCCAAAATCTCCATCTCCCCAGCTGAACACCATTCCTTCGTCTGTCAATGCTAGGGTTTGGGCATCTCTACTTCCACAAGCAACCTAGATATATAAAAATGATAGAAAACTCAGGGAGTAAGGGAGGGGACAATGGGCAATTAATTCAATATAAGAGTTATCAAAGAAAGGGCATGAAATCCAGTTTAATCCAATAAATTTGTAGGAAATTTTACAGGGATTGTTAATTGAATAATAGATTTCCATAGTGTCATGTAAAGTGAAATCACAACTTGTTTTTGATGAAATATATTGAGGTTTTATGGTGTGATTTTTATATTACAAGATTATTGGACCTGGCCAGCTGCTAGCAAGAATATGACTGCCCCTTGCCCCCACCTCCCTTCCCCCCGTCTGCTACATTCCAAACTAACACAACGAGTAGTTATTTCCCTTGCCCCCACTTCCCTTATCCCTTCTCCCCGTCTGCAATATTCAAAACATACACAACGAGTAGCGGCATTTCATGCGCATTCCCCAAACTCAGTCAGAAACTGCTAAATTCTTGCACATTCCCTTTAAGCCAGTACCCAAAGTCTGAGACTCCTAAAAATTGAATATTCGATCCATTGTCCCCTCCCTTACTCCCTGTAGAAAACTGGTCTAATAGACGACAGGACCATGAATACTTATGGCTTGTATATAATTGTGAAGGAACATTGTTTAAAAGGAGGTACGGACTTTCTGGTATCGACTATCGAGTTGCTTCGCTTTCTAAATCGTATTTAACTGTTACAGAAATCATCATCCAAAGTTTTAATTTCTAACATCCCTAAGTTAAAGACTTATCCGTGACGTAAGAACGGACGTACATACCCTAACTATAGAAAAGCTTCACTTTAACGTAAAGCAAGAAAAACACTCTTACCTGTATTACTCTATGGCCAGTTAGGGCTTTAACTAGCTTAGGTCTGAGCTGAGTAACGTTATCGCCGTGTCCCAGCCGCCCGTATTCGCCGCAGCCCCAAGTGTATAATTCTCCGCTGTAAGGTTTATACATGAATTATTGAAAAAACAATGGCTATCAGGGATCTAAAGGGATAAGACAAAGGCCAAAAAGTTAATGTATATCCATAGTGATGATACACAAATTACAATTTCTGTAGATTACAATTAGTGGTTGAAACGTTTGGCCACTTAACTTATTGAACCAACCATTAAAAATTCAAAAAGGACACTAAAACATTTAAGCCAACGAATAATTATATTTAAGTTGTACATTAGACTGGCCCAAAAAAACATGAATTTTTAAATCTTTACCATATCAATTTGCGCATACCTTGAAGTTGTTACCGGCTCAAATGTAGACCTTTTATTAAAAACTAGACCTCTCTACAATGAAAATTTATCTCGAAATTTCAATCTTAAGCTTTTTATCAAAAACTTCATATTTTCATGATTTTAACAAGAAATAATTTAAGAACTGCCAACCTAAATTAATGTAACAAGAGTTCAAATATGAAGCAATTATAAAAAGTAGGCAGAACCACCATTCCTGCCGAATAATTCCGAAAAACGTCTAAAACATTGTTTTATTTAAATTGATAATTTGTGTAAGAAATTGAACTAAAACAGTGGCTATTAGTCTTGTGATAAGAGAAATGATGAAAAACTCTAAAAAATATACATTTTAAAGACATAAAATAGGAAAAAGTGTTTTTAACAAATTTCATGGCTCAACAGACATTATCGCCAATAAAGAGACAATTTACTTAAATAAAAAATTTAATGAAGGTAAAAAAATATGTAATATACTTATTCTCATATTCAACTTTAAAAAAAAGCATACTAATAAAAAAAATAATATTGCAAAAAATAATTTGATTGTTTTTTATTAAACCAGGAATAAAGAGTAAGGCTTATCTTTAATTATTTTTCTTCAATGATTTCGCAGTATGAATTAGCTTTCCCAAATTATTGTAATTGTACATAAATAAATTTTTATACTTTCTTTCTTTATATGTTTATTCCTGGTGATTTTAATATTTTATTTCAATGTTTGTAAACAAACAGACAGAAAATTTGATGTTTTGCTTTATATCTGGTGTAAGGCTTTCCTAATTTGGGGAAGAAAAGGTGAAAATAAATATGCATTTGACGAGATAGCGATAGATTTTTTCTTAAAATCAATTATAGGGATAAAATCTACAAACAATACATAACCTATTTTTACATTGCGCACATTGAAAAGCGATTTAGACCTTCATTTGGGCCACACTATTGTACATCTTCCATGATGATAAACAAAATTACACCTTTCCATTTTAAAATTTTCGGTTGAAGGTTAAAACGATCCAATGAGAGATTATAAAACTTTGAGTACCATTGTATTTTACACTCCAACGTCCCCTCCCTCACGTTACTACTTAAATAAAGTTATAGATACAAATTTAAGTATAAAACCGTTCCTTGAAGAAATAGCCGCACTGTGGGAGGAACCGCAGCCGATGTCGCGTATCCGCTTATTTCGCAGCGCCTCAATCATCCGCGGCTTGTCCAGGGACAGCTTGGAGCAGTGGCCCAGCTTGCCGTCGTCTCCCTCGCCCCAGGAGAAGACCCGGCCGTCCACAGTCAAGGCCATGGCATGCTTGCCCCCGGAATGGACGGAGACCTGGGTTTAAATGTCGTTTATATATATCTTATACTAGCAGCTATGACCCAAGTATTTAGGGGCTCTGTATAAAAAGAGGCAGAGGGCGCCTAGTAAATTTAAATAGCTTAAAACCAGCCAAAGTTTTTAATATGTAAATAAAATAGCCTAAATAATCACAGGACCGATGTTAGCATAAAATAAAGAACCCAATAAATTCATAATAAATGGAGATCGTAAGGTTCAAACAAAAGTAACCTTATTACATTATATAATAGGATGTAAAACAAGAATTATTACATTCAACAATGGCAAAAACTTTTTAAAAATTCTTTTTTGATACAAATTATTATGATTCTTTTTAATCGTTTTTTGTCCCTTCTACACAATTTTTAAACGCTAAGGGATCTGCAAGGATATTTATTTTGATGATAATATAAAACCAATAAATATAGAATTTTATGATTAATACATCAAGAAAGAAAAAATCGAGGATTTAAAAATTATCAGATAAGGATAAAAAACATTCCTTTTTGACAACATATTGAGCCAGAGAGGAGAGTTGCCTTGGCATTGTCACGTTTCCTGTGACAATGGATATATAATATATGTGGATATTATGATAGGGGAAAAAATGTCGTCAATTTAGGTTGCTAACATGGAACTCATTTATTGGTAAGTTCTTTCATCCAGTAGGAGGGGAGGGAATGGAGAAAAGGATGTGCAAGGGGGAAATCGTTACTTTTGCTCGCTGCGTGTTTTACTTTATTAAAAAACATTAAAATCTGGTGTAATATCCACGTAATAATATATCCATTCCTGTGGCCGCCTGGCCGAGGCCCAGCCTCCCGTTGGTTCCCTCCCCACAGGCAAATACCTTGCCGTCATTGGTCACGATGAACAGTGATTTTGAGCCTCCTGTTCACAATTTAGATATATATAGTTTTAGATGAACTATCAACACACTGTGGGCTAGAATTGAATCAAGACAAAAGTAAGTGCCGAGCCCTGAGACCTTTGTATGGTGAAAATAGACATAAAACCATAATGATTTCTGGTAAAACCAAAATATTTCAGCGGGGGCTTTTTGAGAAAATTAGATTTGAAAATTTCAAGTTAAATTTTCACCCCCTAGGAGTTGCCGCATAATCAAGACAAGAAAAGCAAATATTATTTATTTTAAATTTTGAACAACTTTGCTTTTATAAAGTTCTTTATAAAACCACTCCTGAAGGGAGTTAATAAATGGCCATTTTTATCACTTGCTTTGCAAAGGTCACGAAAATTCAGCCTAAAATAAATCATATATAGAGAGGTTTTAAGAAAGACTTTATAAAAGCAAAGTTGTTCAAAATTCAAAATAAATAAAATTTGCTTTACTTGTCATGATTATGCGGCAACTCCTAGGGGGTGAAAATTGAACTTGAAATTTTCAAATATAATGTTCTCAAAAAGCCCCCGCTGAAATATTTTGGTTTTACCTGGAATCATCATGGTTTTATGTCTATTTTCACCATGCATAGGTCTCAGGGCTCGGCACTTACCTTTGTCTTAATTCAATTATAGCCCACAGTGAACATGGAAAAAAGGATGAAAAATCCATAAGTACCGAAGGACAAACTGAGTTGTAGAGTAGATGTTCAGTGGTCATAAAAAGAGAGAATGTATGATTTTTATGAATAGTAAAAGTACAAGAAAACTTGACCAAAAAATCAGCAGTCTATTCATTTCACACTTTCCTAGTGTTTCGAACGGACGAAGGACGAACGGATGGACATACATAGAGTTCAAGTGAATTATAGAGTTGCTTCGCTACTAAAAATATAAAGTATTGAAAAGCCTTGATTTAAAAATGAGTTAATAATGACCATTTAAAAGATTAGAAATTAAAAAATACAATTAGCATAATGTAAAAATATATCTTAAAATTGCCTGCAATAGAAACTGGATTGAGAGCTGACAAAACTTCAGAATATACTGGCAGCTTAATTTTAGATCCTTTCAATCCACCAAGTTGGTCTTTATCATTCAGGCCCCATACAAACACTTTGGAACAGTTTTTCATAAGTAAATGCCATTAAGGTGACAATAATCGGGAATAGTCCCTTTCGTAACATCGCCCCACAAGGGGCGATTCGTTGTAATTTTAAAATGTCTTTTTATAGGTTATTTTAGGTTAGGTTATATTGGGGTTAGGTGATTGCCCCACAGGGTTAGGTAATCGGCCCCGCAGGGTTAGAGCCACCCGCAGGGGCTAAAAATAGGAGAAAAGCTACTGTGAAAAATACGAAGAATCGCCCCATAAGGGGCGATGTTACGAAAGGAACTATACCCAAATAATCTTATTAAAGCACTATGATTTTTGAGTTGGTGGTATTAAAAATGACCAAAAAAGATGTGTTCAAATGTTAGCATTTACTGTCCTAATATCTGATTTTAACATTATTTGATTTTATAAACTAATCAAAAACATTTTTGTTAACTTGAATTCTTATATAAAAATAAAAGTATGTCTGTCTGTCTATTTGTCTGTTTGTACTAAAGGATCTCTTTAACCGCTGGACCGATATGGTTCTCCATAACAATGTAGCTTCTCATGTAGGTAATGGGAAGGTTTAAAACTATTTAAGGGAAGTGTAAGAAAAATTGTCCATAGAAAAAAATTACCCGACCCTCTCTTTTTTTATTTTATTTCTATTAAAAATAATGTTGAATAAGGAGGGAAGTCGACTCCCCCCCCCCTCAAAAGTGCCCCTAGAGGCCCTTATCCACTGTTTAAGTGATAAAATCATACAAGTGTGGCTGTTCAGTATGAAAACCTTTGACTGGATGTTCTTCGCGTTTGCCGCCGCTGCCAGGTTTAGTTTTGCCGCCAAACAGCGCAGCCGCCAGGCTGTCCTCTACCTCCTCGGAATCCGAGGCCAAGAATGAGAGGGAGGAGGAAAACTCTTCATCTTCTAACCGGCGGCGGCCCACCATTTTTAGGCCGTGAATCTTGCAGTCAATGCCACCGTTGAAACACTGCTTGATCGAGATCTCGTAGAATTTATGGTATTCCTTTAGAAAAAATAACTTTGATGCATGTGTTTTAGAATACAATAATAATAGGGATCTAAAGGGATTAGAAAATGGCTGATAAATTGATGCACGCAGCACATCCCTAATGATTAAACACAAAATTTACCCCCTTCCGTAAAATACAATTAGTGATTAAAACGTTTGGAAACTCCACCTTATGAACCGACCATCCAAATTAAAAGTCCCCAAAGGTGTTGAGCCAACGAATAAACTTTCGGGACTGGTGTAATAATCAGCCCTTTGTCTCCACCCTCCCTGGTATTTATGCGTAGCAACTGTACACAAAGAAATAATGTATCAAAGTTATTTTCCTTGACATTGCTTAACAGATTGACAACAGAGTCTGTGTTGAAAATATTCACAGTTGATATTTCTTGTAAATTTGACAGGCTGTCACCACCTAAAACAATAGTTATCTATCGCATCGTATTTTATACTTCTTTCCGATGATATTAAAATGAAAATATTTAAACCAGTTTTGTTGGATGAGTCGAGTGGTTAAATGACTGGGCTAACAAAACTGGTATTAATTTTGTGTTTTTTTTTAATATTCGTAGAAAAGTGTCTATGTTATACGATTTTTTAGTATGGCTGAAAACAGGCTCTAATCCTGCGGATATTAATTTTAAAAGAAATTTTAAGTCTGTGGTATCCTCACCCAAATTAGTTAAAAGAACCTTTTCCGTTCAGCAGTTAGCAAACTAGAGCCAGACACAGAGACATCCTACTGCTAAGGGGCGTCGTAGCTCGGTGGTAACGCACTGAGTTACGGTGATGAGAGTTCGAGTTCTAGTCCCCATGTGGCAACTCGAATTTCTCAGTTGAATATATTCACGCAACTTCCCCTGGTTGTGTAAGAAGGGGATTATTGAGTAAGTTTGGATACTTAATAGTCAAGTACATAATATTAGTACTACCCTTATCCCAAGCTACTCTGCGCAGAGCGTCATTCATCACGGTGACTTAATTTGGGACACCTGCCATACTTGGCGAGGGTGAGGTAATAATGAGTAGCTGCCATGAGATAGCAGGTCAAGTCATATTCTGCTTGAACGTGGAGCTTGATAGCCCTAGTGGCTATACAAAAGTGTCTCAGCCTACTCCATGACTACTTAGGTCCAAACCCTGAGAGACTATGGCTAATCAATCAATCAACATCCTACTACAATACTAAATAAATTTCTACCTGAAATAACCAGAAGTGACGGCATGTATGTTGAATCCGCAGGATCCACAATCATTTTCAAAGACTGGATGGCCACGTCAGGCTGCATCTCCAAACGGATCCAATGCTTGCCCTGATAATAATAAACATTAAAAATCTCAAAGATCTTAAGGGATAAGACAATGGCTGATAAATTAATTTACAACCACAAAAATAATAACAAAATTACCCCTTCTGTAGATTACGTATGGACAAACAACTTTATTAACCATCAAATCATAATTCAACAAAGTCTCCAAAGTTGTTGCGCCAACGAAGAAGAAAAATCATCATGAAACTTTTGGGGACTAGTGTAATAAGCCTGTACGCCCAGCTATCTCTGCTCAAACTGTTCTTAGTTATGACCAAATGTATATCAAATGGTCATAATTGAGAAAGGTTAGACTTAATAAGGGTATTTGACTAAAATTAACACACAACTTTATGGAAAATACACGAAATAAAATGACCCCCTTTATTACCTGAGGCCCACAACTCTGCCAATAGCTGGCGCTGGCATCTGTCAGCCTGTAGGCCCAGCTCTCTCTGGAGGACACAGTCAAACTCTTGACACAGCTGGTCCAGTCCTCAACCAGGCCTCCTGTTGGATTCCCAGTCATGTAATCTTTCTTCCTTGTTCGACCTACAGAAAAATAAGGGATCTAAATGGATAATACAATGGCCGATAAATTGATGTATATCCCCAATGACGATACACAAAATTACCTCTCTGTAGATTACAATTAGATGTTAAAACGTTTGGACACTTAATGAAACAAACCAATCATAATCCAATGAAGGTCCCCAAAGTTTTTAAGCCAATAAGAATACGTTATTATAATACTTTGGGACTAGTTTAATAAAGAAGAATAGTTACTTCTCGCATCATATTATAAGGCTGTCAGACAATTGTCTGTAATACGATGTTATATAATATATTATTTTTCAGTATGAGGACAGGTTCTAATCCTGTGGATATTAAATAGTTTCGAAAATAATCTTACCTGGCCTTCCAGCAAAGACTGCAGCACTGCCAGGTTCAGCTATCCTATTGAAACTGTGCTTATGGTTTGTCTTGTTGTAGAAACAGTTCTCACAAAAGTCAAAATCCTCACAGGTCTTGCACTTGAACCTGGACAATGGATATATTATTACTTGGATGTTACACCAGATTTTCATGTTCTCTCATGAAGTGAGATTTGCAGCGGGCTAAAATAACGAATCCTCCATCCACCCCTTTACCCTGCCCCTCTACTGGATAAATAAACTGATAAATGAGTTCCATTTTAGCAACCTAAATTGTCGACAATTTTTCCACTGTCATAATATTTTATATATCCATTACCTGGGTCCAGAGATGGGACAGTTGCCGCACCCGTTGCAGGTCACGTTGGGGTGGAAACTAGGCACCACCTCCATTTCTAAAAATCATACAGCAAAGATTAGGTTAGGTAGTTGTACGCTTCATAATTTTCATAAATAAACATGGAAAAACTTCAAACATCACAAAATCTTGAACAGCAAATGGGTTGTGAATGATAAAATATAACAAGGAAGACAACAACCATATGTAGCGAAGAACCAAAAAAATCATGGAAGGGACAAACGGACAAAGTGAGTTATTGAGCAAATGATCCGTTGTCATAAAAAAAAGAAGGAAAGAAAGAGAGAGAATAAAAACCTAAAAGGCAGTAAAGTATTGGTCTGAATCAATGTCTAAGCTAAAAAGTAAACATGTAAGAAAATATATTTATAGTTTTATTTCCTGTAAAATCCCCTTACGACAAAAATATTTTTAACCATTTAAACACATAAATACCAAAACTTAGGTATTATTTCAAAAACACAAATCGTTTTAAAAATTATTAAGAAATATATTCTACATACATTAAAAACCTTAAATCATGATAATTCACTGAGTGAAAAAGTCTTTGATACTTCCAAGCTATTTATTGAAATATATTTCGGTGGACATTGCACCCTCTTCAGTCTTGAGTTTAGTTGGATGTTAAAAGTAAACATCAGTTTATTGCGACGCAAAATGTACTCAATAAACCCATGAACTTACCAGAGATAAGGCCAGTCCAGTTGCTCTGCATTGGAAAGTCAACAGTCACGTCCCTTCCATTTGGACTGATGCGGGACACTATCCCAACGGACCGGTGGTTTACCGACCCCCATTTATATTTGGGAGTTGTTACACAGCTCTTAACTCGCACTCTATCTCCAACCTAAATAGATGATGGATGTCAAAGATGTACATGTACAAGGATAAGATAATAGCCGATAAATTGATGTACATTGTACATACACAATGATGACACACAATATTACCCCCTTTGTTGATTACAATTCGTACAACCAATCAAGATACAATAAAAGTCCCCAAAGTTATTAGCCAAGGAATAAAAAAAACGTTATTATTAAATACTTTGGGGACAAGTGTAAAAAACAGCCAAATGTCCCCTCCCTTACTGGATAGACGTAGAAAAATAGAATTCCATAGATAATGGTTTAACACGAAAGGTAGAAAAATCTGTACTTGTTGATATGTTAATTCACTAGCGGCTACGCCCCTAGAGGCCTCTAGGGGCACTTGAGGAGAGGGAATCGAATTTGATAACCCAATTTCTTAATTTAGATTTTAAAAGAAAAAGTAAAAAAAAATTTTTTTTTTTTTGGGGGGGGGATTTTTTAATAGGGGCGATTTCTCTTGGGAGGGTCGTGGTACCCTCCCCCAAAATAGTTATAAACCTTCCCGGGACCTATGAGATGCTACCCTGTTAAGGAGAACCCTATCGGTTCAGCGGTTTGCGAGATCCTTCGCTACAGACAAAAAAAGCTTACTACTTTATATAATAGGATAATAATATATAGATACTAGTGAATCGGTGGTGCAGGCACCACCTAAAAAATTATATTCTACGTTATCTCACTTCTGAATATTAACCCTATTCTTCCATTGACCTATCCCCGACTATTAACCTTTTTTTCTTCCATTGAGCTATCCCCGACTATTAACCTTTTTATCTTCCATTGACCTATCCCCGACTATTAATCTTTTTGTCTTCCATTGACCTATCCCCGACTATTAACCTTTTTTTCTTCCATTGAGCTATCCCTGAATATTAACCTTTTTTCTTCAATTGACCTATCCCCAACTATTAAACTTTTTTCTTCCATTGACCTATCCCCGACTATTAATTTTCTTTTCTTCCATTGACCTATCCCCGACTATTAACTTTTTTTCTTCCATTGACCTATCCCCGACTTTTAACTTTTTTTCTTCCATTGACCTATCCCCAACTATTAAACTTTTTTCTTCCATTGACCTATCCCCGACTATTAATCATTTTTCTTCCATTGACCTATCCCCGACTATTAACTTTTTTTCTTCCATTGACCTATCCCCGACTTTTAACTTTTTTTCTTCCATTGACCTATCCCTGACTATTAACTTTTTTTCCCCATTGACCTATCCCCGACTTTTAACTTTTTTTCTTCCATTGACCTATCCCCGACTTTTAACTTTTTTTCTTCCATTGACCTATCCCCAACTATTAAACTTTTTTCTTCCATTGACCTATCCCCGACTATTAATCTTTTTTCTTCCATTGACCTATCCCCGACTATTAATCTTATTTCTTCCATTGACCTATCCCTCAATCTCTCTCTTTTAGGATCCTAATGTTTTTTGTTTAAAATCATCGTCCTGAAAGGGTTAAACTATTTAGCTAAATGTTAAATTTTAGTTTAATATCTGAACACATTCGGGCGCATCGCTAGTATCATATTACATTAAAACTTAGTTTCCTTGATTTACTATATTATAAACTTAAATTTTCTATTTTATGAATAGAAATTTAATACTTCAATATAATTTTAATAGCAACATAAAATAAAAAATTTAATTTATTCTTCATAGAGTAAAATAATGGGTCTTATCATTCTGGTCATTGAGAGTTTATTATTGATTATTGAACCAGTATAAGTTTTTAACATCGGACCTTTGGAAAACTTGAGCTCATTTATAGACATTTATTTCCTATATAGATCTGTCATGGATCTTGATGCAATACAGCAGGCCATTTTGTATATGTTAAAAATTGGAAGATTTCATTAAATAAAAGTAGTCGCAAATATAAGTATTAAATAATGTATTATATGCATTTTTGAATAGTAGAAAAGAAAATTTTGTAGAACTCTTTTTTATTGGAGACAAAATGAAGGAAATAGCCTTAAACCATCCCAAGCTCAAATCTAATAATAGTATAGCCTAAAACTATTCCGGGACTTGTGTTAAGCTTCCCTGAAAAGAAGAACTTAACCATTTTAGATCATCGATCCCTTAGGTGACAGATTTACTACATTAATCAATACCAACGGATGCGCCCCTAGCATCGAAGGGCTCATTATTTAAATGGGTAATAAAGGTACAGAAAAATATCCTAAAACTATATACCATTGAATTACCTTTATTTGTTGACCTCCAGACATAGCTAATGGTTGGGAGAGTAGCTCCACGTGAATGTAACGGACCCAGTAAGTTCCTCCTTTTCTTTGCCAGGAGACCTTAACAAAGTTTCACATGTTTTTAGGGGGATTTTATGATAACTAGGCATCGGGTTTCGCCGTATTTTCACAGTAGCTTTTGATAGGTTAGGTAAATGTTAATGATTGCTCTGCTGGGTTAGAGCCCACCGCAGTGGCTAGAAATAGGAGAAATGCTACTGTGAAAATACAACAAACTCGCTTCTTTGTTTTTTTCCATGATACCTTATTTTTATCAGATAACTATCCTATAATTGACTTTAAAGATGTAAATTCCTATGAGCACTAGGAAAAACTAAATGATAGTAGCATCTTTATAGACACAAAATGTAAGTGCGTTCATTTGAAACAATCTTAAAAAAGACTTGAATTTGTTAATTTTTTCGTTCATGTATATCCAACTTATTTAGCTTTGCTGTAGTTATTATTTCAAACAAACCAAAAATCAGATATCGGAGAATGGTAAAGAGAAAATGAGCATATTGAAAAATCACCTGAACATTAAGATCATGAAGACCATCTCTGTCGAGTTTCACCACCTTGCCAATATCTCCTTCATGCACCTCTTCATAAGTCCTACAGCACCTGACAAATAGATATATTATCAACTGGATGTTGCTCCAGATTTTCATATACTCTTATCTCCTTCATAAACCTCTTCATAAGTCCTACAGCACCTGATAAATAGATATATTATCAACTGGATGTTGCTCCAGATTTTCATATACTCTAATCTCCTTCATAAACCTCTTCATAAGTCCTACAGCACCTGATAAATAGATATATTATTAATTTGATGTTTGCACCAGATTTTCATATACTCTAATCTCCTTTATGAACCTCTTCATAAGTCCTACAGCACCTGTCAAATAGATATATTATTAATTTGATGTTTGCACCAGATTTTCATGTACTTTGAAAAAGTAATACTTGCACTACTTTTACACCATCCCCCTCCTACTAGATAAATGAACTAACAAATAAATGAGGTTCATGCTAATAACCTAAATTGACGACGAATTATCCCCTGTCAATATATCCAAGAATATTCTACCAGAGAAAGAGAGGACAATGGGCTGTTTATTACACTAGTCCCCAAAGTTTTATAATAACGTTTTCTTTAAGTTGGCTTTACAATTTTAGTGAATTTTGATTGGTTGTTGCATTAAGTTGAGTGTTCAAACGTTTCAACCACTAATTTTAAACTACGGAAGGGGGTATTTTGTGTATCATCGTTGGAGATGTACATAAATTTATCGGCCATTTTCTTATTCCGTATATTTTAAATCCATTACCTGACGGTCATCCCTGTCTGTATCTGATCTCTGATGTAGTAGGCATAGTCGTCATTGGATTGAAAGTCAGATCTTTTCTTGAATGCCTCGGGCGAGGGAATGCATTGGTCGCCAAGAACACCTACAATTTAAAAAAAATCAATAGCAAACCATAATCATCAATCAAATAAAAATCATTTTTGAATTCTCAATGAATTATATCATTAATTTTGATTTATTATGTATGCATCTATTAATTTTAAAGCTATAAATTAATCAATTAAAGAACTTTAAATTAACCAATCATATAAAAGTTAAATCAATCATGATTATTGTATGTGCTAATTATAATGCTCATACTAAAATTCTTTAGGCCGGAACAAATGGAACAAATTAAAAACTTAAAATTTGAGATGATTTGTTATATTTAAATATTTTAAATTCTACAGATAAGAAAAGTTTTCATTAATCATTAATGAAGAAGAATTGAATAATACCTTCACTAGCTGCGCTGGCATCAATATCCTCAAAAGATCCAGAAATAGATTCAGAATCAGAAAACTCCTCCTCCTCTTTGGGCAACTCTGCCGGTGCTTGCATCAACGGCTTCAGCTCCATAATTTGATCCTGATTTTCCAGCAACCAGCCGACAATACTCTCAGGACTAGGGGTCATTTCTCCAATGCCGCCCAATGCTTTGATAGCATATTCAGCCGCCAGTCTATTGAAGCCCATGTCAATAAGGCTTTGCACAGTTGCTGTGGGTGGCGGGGATGCTTGGCGCGCGGCGGCTGCAGCTCCCCGTACACGGCTACGCCTCGATGTCTTAAGATCCTTAGAGGTTACGGCAGGCACTTGAGCTGTTTGTTCAGCATTAGAGGCTTCACCTTCAACATGTTCCTCCTGTTTATTACCATCTGTTGCTGTGGCAGTCAGAGGTGAGCCTAGGTTGGCCCTTTTGGCGGCAGCTGCTGACGCAAGGTATTGGCACATTGCCAGGGCTGCATGTTCCAACTCTTCCGCTTGATACATCGCCTTGACAGGTGAAGGTTGGGTCGCCTTCACCAACAGACGTTGTATCAGCATCACTTCTTTCTTTTTGGCTTCATCAACAGAATCTAAAATAGTTTTTTATGGCATCGTATTCTAGACAGCTTTCCGGTTATAAAAATGAACGATATAAACCAGTTTTGTTTTTACCGAGAGGCCAAAGGCCAGGGCTAACAAAACTGGTATCAATGTTATGATTTTTATTTTAATATTCGTGGAAGATTGTTTGCAATACGATGTTATACATGATTTTTCAGTATTAAAGAGAACTATTCTAATAGGTTCTAATCCAACGGTTATTAATCGGTTTTGAGACCATACTGGATAATAGTGAACTCAATTAGCTCAGCAACAATTTACAAAAATATATAAGAACAGTAAACTTTAATACAGTATAATTATTGAAATTCTTTGTAATATTAGGAAATTGTAATACAGTTTTTCAACTGCAAGCGTGAGTCTGATCTATGTATAACAATTCCATTGTAACTATTTTTTAGGGGCGATTTCTTTTGGGAGGTTGGTGGTACCCTCTCCTAAAATAGTTATAAACCTTCCCAGAACCTATAATCTATAAGCTACCCTGTAAAGGAGAACCATATCAGTTCAGTGGTTAGTGATATCCTTAGGTACAGACAAACAGACATCCTGTTACATTATTATAAAGATTTTGTGGTTTGTACCTAAATCATCAGTAATAGATTCCACAGAGCTAGCTCCATACACAACTATCTGTTTTAACACGTGGCGCAGGCTGTTTTGGTGAGAGAACAGCACCTTAACAAAAAAAAAACGGTTGCAGTTCAAATATTTTGGCGGGAAATCTATATAAGTTACGTCACTTTACAAGGGGCAAATCATGTTTTGTGGGAGAACAGTACCTTATCAAAGAAAAGGTTTTTATTTCAAATATTTTGACGGGAAATCTACACAAAGTACCTACGTATTTTAACACTTGTTATAAAAACCGATAATATTTTGGCGGTAAGGAACACAACCAAGGCTTTTTTAACAAAAACTGGTTTAAGTTTGAATGTTTTGGCGGGAAATGTACACAACAACCAGGCTACAAAATTTTTTGGCGGGAAAGGTTTTTACTTCAAGTCTATTATGATATTATCTATCTATCAAGTAATGTTAGACAAAAAAACATACATTAGTTATAAAGGATCTATGCTACATGTTATTTAAATTAAATATCTATAAAAAGGACTTACTTTGATGGACTTGAGAATGGCCAGTCTTTGTTGTTGTTGTCTGAGGAGAGCAGAATTAATACTATCAGCATTATCTGTCAACATCTTCCATTTATCCTTCTCTATCTTGAAATCCTAAATTAAAAATACCGTATTCATTGTTTCAAGAATCAATAATACATAATTGTTTACTGTTTAGGTAATATAAAAGTTAGTCATATTTTAAAATCCAAATATGAATATCTCACCCTATCCCCTTTTTTGCTTTAAAAGGCCTCTAGGGGCGTAGCCGCTAATTGTAATAAACTAAAAAATACCTGAGAAGCCAGATAGAACAGATTTGTCCAAATTGGCAGAGACTCCTCATTCACCGGGAACTTATCCAATGGGAAGGGAGCGTCAGGTAAATGATTGACAGCTGTGATGGCCATTTTCTTCTGTACTCCATTCTCCTATAATAATGAATGTAGAGAATATACGTGGATATTATGACAGGGGAAAATTGTTTTCTATTTAGGTTTCTATTTCCCCGGTCATTTAGAGTATATAGAAATTAATGTTATATAGATTTTTTAATTTCTTTTTTTGCGACGTTTCGTCATATTTCTATAGCCCCTATTTGATTAGACGGTTCATAGAGCTGAGTGTCCTATCGTTTCAACCACTAATCGTAATCTACAGAAAAGATACTTTTTTTGTATGATCATTGGGGATTTACATCAATTTATAGTGACTGTCATATCCCTTTATACTTCGGTTTTTTACCTGTTGTATCAATATCTTTCCATGATGATTGATTGAGCACACAGTACCGGACGCGGCATCCCCGCAACTCACTAATCCACCAATCCGGGGCCGAGAATCAAATCCTCCAATAAGAGACAAGCATGAGATAATGGAAGCTTGTTGCGCGGTAAAATTTTCGCCATCACCCTTTTTGTTAGATTTTATTTTATTTTCGTTATAAGTAACAAGTTACCTAGATATTTATCGTATCGTATATATTACAGACAGCTTTCTGCGGATATCATAATTAAAATAATAAGATTAAAACCAGTAGGTATTGTTATTCTATTATTAATGGAAAATTGTCTGTTATACGATGCTAAACATGATTTTTCAGTATGACTGAGAACCGGTTCTAATCCAGCCATGTAGTTTTCTTTCTTTTTAGCGTGTACAAATCAGCTAAACCATAATTAGCCACAAAAAAATTAATAATTCACTACCTTATCCCAATAAATAGAATACATACAAGGATGACAACATAAGTAGCAGCAAAGCTAAAAAATCCTAGAATGTACAAACAGAAAAAGTTAGTTATAGAGCAGATTGAAATTTTATAACAAAGAACAGAAAGATAGCGGAAATTGACATTTTAAAAGAAATCACGAAACCCTTAAAAAGAATTATTTCTGTCTTTTGAGCAGCTACAGACTTATTTACTGAATGACTGACAGACGGATGGACAAAGTGAATTACAGAGTAGCTTCGCAACTAAAAATATAAAAATCTTTCCTCATTGAGTTGCATTTGTAGGATGGGAATCTCTGTGATAATCTCATTTACAAAACTCATCTTTAAACAGATATACTCGTTGATTCTAGTAATATTATTATCATCATTAGATTTATATTTAATTTTAATATTCAAAAGGTGAATGATAAAGGATAGAACAACAGAAAATAAAGTTAAGTTAATAGTTCATGAATTCAATGGATATAGAATATATTGAAATAAATACATGAACCTCATATATTGGTCAGTTCGTTTATCCTTGAGGAGGGCGGGGATAGAGTAGAGGGGTGGTTATTTAGGCCACATGTGAGTATCACTTTTTAGAGTACATTAAAATCTGGTGCAACATCCACGTAATTTATATGGGGAATAAGTAAGTTTGTAAGTCCACGGACGTCGGACACATGAATGAAATTTATTCTGTTTTACATGATTAGCAAATAAAAAACATCTGCTTAAAACTCTTTTATTCTTTAAAAATGGATATATTATTACTTGGATCTAACACCAGATTTTCATAATCTCTAATATAGTAAAAATTGTAGAGGGCTAAAATAAAGATTCCCCATTCCATCCCATTTACCCTCCCCTACTAAGGAATGAAGTAACTAACCAATAAATGAGTTCCATGTTAGCAAGCTAAATTGACAACAATTTTTCCCCTCTCATAATATCCACGTAAATCCTACATCCATTTCTGTAAATTATTTTTAAAGATAATTTGGAAAAGCTTTACTATAATTATCTGAAATTGTTAAAAGCAAAGCTTTTCTATAATATGTGTTTGTCTGTACGTCCACCGTACATTCGTTAATTTAGACATGTTAGAATAGTCTTATCGATTTCAAACCTTGCATGATGATTCTTGTAAGAGTTAGGTACGATGTAGGAAGCGTAGCAACTTTATAATCATTTCAAAAAAGTTAATACGACCATTTAAAACATGCTCATTTTAAAATCATTTTCTTGAAAATTTGGCATCCAATAATGTTCCTTGATGTCCAAACAGGAACCCTATGCAGGGTTCTTAGTAGCTTGATGCATTCTTCTGCTATCGTGCTAGAATGAGGGGCTGATAGAGATACTCTAGTTCCCTTTCCTTTCTTTACCTAAATATTAGTATAGATATAAGGGGGGGTTTTTTAATGCAACCATCTCGTAATCAATGTATAAATGGCACTTAGAATTGGAATTTTGATCTGAAATTTTGCATGAGTAATCCTTGGTAGGTCTATTTTCCCTAAATCGAACAAAAAGTTGGAAAAGTAGCGGCTAACGGCTGGCGGCTCATCCGTATAGCCATTTGTTGGGTATTTTCAAGCGAAATCCATCACGAAACCTCTCTCCACATAATGCTCTTTTCCGATCCAAAAGGTTTTCAAACGGTTCTAGCCGGTAGTTGCTGGTACTAGAAATCTAAAAAAATGTTATTTTGTATCATTTCACATGATTTAAAGCAAAAATATGTTTCAAAAAGTTGATTTCTACGTAATTTATGACAGATTTGCCCTAAAAATAGCCAAAAAACGGCAAAACGGCTGAGTCGTTAGCCGTTACTTTTTCAATTTTTTTATTGATTTAGGGAAAATAAACCTACCAAGGATTACTCATGCAAAATTTCAGATCAAAATTCGAATTTTAAGTGCCATTTATACATTGATTACGAGATGGTTGCATTAAACCCCCCCCCCCCCTTATATTATTTTTTTATACTAGAATATAGTGCTGTTAGAGATACCCTAGTTTCTTTTCCTTTCTTTACCTGAATATGTAAAAATATGTAAAACGTTTGTAGAAATATAAGGTTTTAAATCACAAGAAAAAAGTAATAACAAATGGGATGCCTCAAGGTTCAGTGCTCGGATCTACTCTTTTTTCTGTTTTAGATATCGATAAATATATATATATTATTCTGCTATTATGATAGAATGAGGGGCTGATAAGAGATACTCTAGTTCCTTTTCCTTTCTTTACCTAAATATTAATTAAGATTTATTTAATCCTTATATAAAAGTAACAGGATCTGTGTTTGTGTGTGTGGCTTTCTTTCTGTAGCATAGAATCTCGAAAACCGCTGAACCGATATGGTTCACATTTAATATGAAGCTTTTTATAGGTTCTGGGAAGATTAATAACTATTTTGGGGGAGAGTACCACCACCCCCGTATGAGAAATCGCCCAAGAAAATAAGAATAAAAAATATTTTAAAGTGCCAATAGGCGGCGTCACTATATGATGAACAGTATCTAATAGTGCAAGAATATATCAAACGCTTTGATAATGTCAAACTAACACAAACTAGCAAATACCGGACAAAATCAATATTGACTTTGATAGTAATATTGATAGTAATTTTTCTTTAAGGTTCTATAAATAGTTATAATATAAGAATCTATTATTTATGATTATTAGACATTTATGATTGATTATTCAAAATTTATTTAAGTTAGAATGTTTAGTTCATCAACCTATCTTGAATAAATTACACCTTTCTTAGACACGAATATAATATCCTTATCAATACATTAGTGACATTAGATAACATCTAAAATCAAAATACAACACCTCAAGAGTATGTAAATATCTTATAAATTTATTTCAAAACTGATTTTACAGTCGATTTTTTACGTATATACAGTGTGTTTTTTTATGAGAACTTTTTTGAAAGCAATTTTACCCCACTTATAGTTATCAGAATTTAATGATTAATGGCTTATTTTCTTCGTTTTTTAAGGCAATTAATAAGACAACAAAAAAATATTTCAGTTTTTATTTAAAAAGTACAGTAAAATCTAAATTTCAAAACTTAGGTGTCAACATATAAAAATGGTTTTAGCGCATTTTTCTTTAAAAAATGGATTTTCTGTAGTCGACTTTGGGGGGCCAGTACTCCCTCCCTGGTTGAGATATGACCTTCAAACTTTGATATGTTCTAGTACATGTCCCTAATAGTATCTGTATACATTTTTAGCTCTATATCTCAACTTTGAAGTGTTTAGCAGCCATTCTTGCAAAAGGTTGATTATATGAGCATAAGAAAAATGCGCTAAAACCATTTTTAGATGTTGACACCTAAGTTTTGGATTTTAGATTTTACTGTACATTTTAAAAAAAAACTGAAATTTTTTTTTTGTTGTTCTATTAATTGCCTTAAAAAACGAAGAAAATAAGCCATTAATCAATAAATTCTGATAACTATAAGTGGGATAAAATTGCTTTCAAAAAAGTTCTCATAAAAAAAACACACTGTATAATAATAATCAAATTGATACCAGTTTTGTTATCTCGGGCCTTCGGACCCTAACGGCTAACAAAACTGGTTTCAATCTTGCAATTTTTCATTATGATATACGTGTAAAGCTGTTTATAATACAATGCGATAAATAACTATTATTTACCTTCTGTAAGAGACCTTGATCGCCGTAGTGTGACCCATCCGTCTTACACATGAGAGCTGTAAATCCAAGCAGGTTGAACAGACGGGTGGTCAGGTTAAATTTATCTGGTTATAATTTATCCAATTAAACAAGGATGATAACATCATGTGCAGTAAGAAACAAAAATATACTACAGAAATGGATATTCGTGGATATATTGACAGGGGAAAATGTGTCGTCTTTAGCTTGCTAATACTAAACTCATTTATTGGTCAGTTCGTTCATCCATTAGGAGGAAAGGGGATGGTGTGAAGGAGGTGGATGGGGGTATAATCATTTTAGCAAGCTGCAAGCATCTCTATATCAGAGTAAATGAAAATCTGGTGCAACATCCAAGTAATAATAACTCGACTATTTAAGAATCAATAAAAGACAAAATTAAGATGCAAACTCTGCTACTAAAAGCAATTTTACTACAAGACCTTAAAACAATACCTCAAAATAATTGATCTTAAATATACTTATAAATTCTTGATTAATTGAATAAGTTTCCTATAGAATGTTCATCCACATGGGGAAGGACGGCAGACATAACTCTAACAACCAGGATCTGACTGTCCAGGCTTAGTTCTAGGTTGTTTTCCTAAATAGATAGATAGATAGTTAGATGGATACATAACTCTAACCACAAGGATCTGACTGCCCAGGCTTAGTTCTAAGTTATTTTCCTAAATAGATAGATAGATAGTTAGATGGATACATAACTCTAACCACCAGGATCTGACTGTCCAGGCTTAGTTCTAGGTTGTTTTCCTAAAT
This sequence comes from Acartia tonsa, assembly GCF_053477335.1. Lineage (NCBI taxonomy): Eukaryota > Metazoa > Arthropoda > Copepoda > Calanoida > Acartiidae > Acartia > Acartia tonsa. The sequence goes on along the minus strand of NC_137267.1, from coordinate 5,538,722 downwards.
AGATAGATAGATAGTTAGATGGATACATAACTCTTACCACAAGGATCTGACTGCCCAGGCTTAGTTCTAAGTTATTTTCCTAAATAGATAGATAGATAGTTAGATGGATACATAACTCTAACCACCAGGATCTGACTGTCCAGGCTTAATTCTAGGTTGGTTTCCTAAATAGATAGATAGATAGTTAGATGGATACATAACTCTAACCACCAGGATCTGACTGTCCAGGCTTAATTCTAGGTTGTTTTCCTAAATAGTTAGATAGATAGTTAGATGGTTACATAACTCTAATTCTATAGGTTGTTTTCCTAAATAGATAGATAGATAGATGGATACATAACTCTAACCACCAGGATCTGACTGTCCAGGCTTAGTTCTAGGTTGTTTTCCTAAATAGATAGATAGATAGTTAGATGGATACATAACTCTAACCACTAGGATCTGACTGTCCAGGCTTAATTCTAGGTTGTTTTCCTAAACAGATAGATAGATAGATGGATACATAACTCTAACCACCAGGATGTGACTTTCTAGGCTTAGTTCTAAGTTGTTTTACTAAATGGATAAAAATAAGATTAGTTAACATGAAAACTAATGCCTTTTTAAACTGAAAATGAGAGGCTACGGACATTACTTAAATGACAAAATGCGAACGTCCGTAAATTAGGCTCGGTTAGACTAAAAGTTCTAAAACTGACAAAAAACCATTCTTGTAGCCCTTTTATAGTCAAAGTTAGATTTTTGCTTACTTAGACGGATATACAAATATACAAATGACAAAAAGGAAAAAAATTGATAGTTAGATATTTGTTAAATAAATATATGTAATTGTAAAGTCAAAATGATTTAAGTTTTATAAAAATATTTTTGTAATATATAAACTTAGATAGACGTGGAAAAACATACTTACTTGCAGATTTCTAAATGAAAGATATTAACCTGATATTCAAGGATATTAAAGAACAGATGTATCCATCCATGCATGCACAGATAGGTAGATATTAACCTGATATTCAAGGATATTAAAGAACAGATGTATCTAATCAGGTGTGCACAGATAGATAGATATTAACCTGATATTGAAGGATATTAAAGAACAGATGTATCTAATCAGGTGTGCACAGATAGATAGATATTAACCTGATATTGAAGGATATTAAAGAACAGATGTATCCATCCATGCATGCACAGATAGATAGATAGATATTAACCTGATATTCAAGGATATTAAAGAACAGATGTATCTAATCAGACATACACAGATAGATAGATAGATAGATAGATAGATATTAACCTGATATTCAAGGATATTAAAGAACAGATGTATCTAATCAGGTGTGCACAGATTGATTGATTGATTAGCCATAGTCTCTTAGGGTTTGGACCTAAGTAGTCATGGAGTAGGCTGAGACACTTTTGTATAGCCACTAGGGCTATCAAGCTCCACGTTCAAGCACATTATGACTTGACCCGCTATCTCATGAGAGCTACTCATTATTACCTCACCCTCGCCGAGTATGGCAGGTGTCCCAAATTAAGTCACCGTAATGAATGACGCTCTCCGCAGAGGAGCTTGGGATAAGGGTAGTACTGATATTTTGTACTTGACTATTAAGTATCTAAACTTACTCAATAATCCCCTTCTTACACAACCAGGGGAAGTTGCGTGAATGTATTTAACTGAGAAATTCGAGTTTCCACATGGGGACTAGAACTCGAACTCTCATCACCGTAACTCAGTGCGTTAACACTGAGCTACGACGCCCCTTGGTGTGCACAGATAGATAGATATTAACCTGATATTGAAGGATATTAAAGAACAGATGTATCTAATCAGGCATACACAGATAGATAGATAGACAGATATTATCCTGATATTCAAGGATATTAAAGAACAGATGTATCTAATCAGGTGTGCACAGATAGATAGATATTAACCTGATATTGAAGGATATTAAAGAACAGATGTATCTAATCAGGTGTGCACAGATAGATAGATATTAACCTGATATTGAAGGATATTAAAGAACAGATGTATCCATCCATGCATGCACAGATAGATAGATAGATATTAACCTGATATTCAAGGATATTAAAGAACAGATGTATCTAATCAGACATACACAGATAGATAGATAGATAGATAGATAGATATTAACCTGATATTCAAGGATATTAAAGAACAGATGTATCTAATCAGGTGTGCACAGATAGATAGATATTAACCTGATATTGAAGGATATTAAAGAACAGATGTATCTAATCAGGCATACACAGATAGATAGATAGATAGATATTTACCTGATATTCAAGGATATTAAAGAACAGATGTATCCAATCAGGTGTGCACAGATAGATAGATAGATAGATATTAACCTGATATTCAAGGATATTAAAGAACAGATGTATCTAATCAGGTGTGCACAGATAGATATATATTAACCTGATATTGAAGGATATTAAAGAACAGATGTATCTAATCAGGCATACACAGATAGATAGATAGATAGATATTAACCTGATATTCAAGGATATTAAAGAACAGATGTATCCAATCAGGTGTGCACAGATAGATAGATAGATAGATATTAACCTGATATTCAAGGATATTAAAGAACAGATGTATCCATCCATGCATGCACAGATAGATAGATAGACAGATATTATCCTGATATTCAAGGATATTAAAGAATAGATGTATCCAATCAGACATACACAGATAGATAGATAGATAGATATTAACCTGATATTCAAGGATATTAAAGAACAGATGTATCTAATCAGGTGTGCACAGATAGATAGATATTAACCTGATATTGAAGGATATTAAAGAACAGATGTATCTAATCAGGCATACACAGATAGATAGATAGATAGATATTTACCTGATATTCAAGGATAAAAAATAACAGATGTATCTAATCCGGTGTGCACAGATAGATATATATTAACCTGATATTGAAGGATATTAAAGAACAGATGTATCTAATCAGGCATACAAAGATAGATAGATAGATATTAACCTGATATTTAAGGATATTAAAGAACAGATGTATTTAATCAGGCATACACAGATAGATAGATAGATAGATATTAACCTGATATTCAAGGATATTAAAGAACAGATGTATCTAATCAGGTGTGCACAGATAGATAGATATTAACCTGTCATGTACACTAATGTATGTACACTTTCAGGCCACCAGTCCACTGGAGAAGAACAACGGGTTGCCTGCGGCTCACTGCGGCAGACATTCTAATTTCGCGGTTGCTAACAGCAATTTAAAGATTTTCATTTTTCAGACCGCTTAATTATAATGTCTGCCGGCTCTTTGGAAAACTAAGCTGTCTAGAATTAACATCCAGGTACAGCTTAGTTCTTCAAATTATTAACCTTTCCACCTTCCCTATTAACAAATAATGTAATTGGGGGGAGGATAGGACAATAGCTTAGGCCGGGTGAAGTTTAGGTTTCCACCAAATTTCCCAAAATATAACTCTATTTGTTTAGGCCTAAACATCAACACTTCCACAAATTACAGACCATCCATAAATGCACCAAGGCCCACCTGGAGATCCCAACAGTCCCTCCCGTCTGGCCCCGCGCATCCCCTGGATACCTCTGGATTCTGTGGTAACTTGATCATTCCCTGCATTGCAGTCACAGGTAGAACATTTTGCTAAAGCTGCTCTATAACTATCCTGTCTGTAAGTCTTAAGCCTCAAGGGGGATATAGCATCCTTCCCGCACATTGATGTTTACAGACTGTTAATTCTGTACAGCTGCTGAGGTGCTTTACAACTAAGTGCCACCCACCCATAGGACAACTCCTTGTCCTCTTATTTAACAATAACTGTTAAGTAATCCGAACCTGTTTTTCTCCCTACCCATAGGACAACTCCTTGTCCTCTTATTTAACAATAACTGTTAAGTAATCCGAACCTGTTTTTCTCCCTACCCATAGGACAACTCCTTGTCCTCTTATTTAACAATATAGCTGTTAAATAATCCGAACCTGTTTTCCCCCCTACCCCTTTTCATCTCCCTGATAGCTTGCGGTCCCTGCCATACTGCGCCATATTAAAGACAACAAAAATTTCGGTGAAGGTTCTCCCCTCATCATTTATTTGTTGTAAAAACACAAAAATATAAAAACACCAAAAAAAACATAAGCTACAGAGAGGTTATAATTTAAATAAATAAATTAACAATAGCATTCAGTGGTCAATGAAGGAGATTTTCCTCACTAAACCGCCCGGAGCAATTACACGCTCAAGGCATAACACCCTCTATCATCCATCTAACTCACACCCCACCCCTTCTCACACCAAACGTTCACAATCCGACTCTGCGACTGTTGCGAGTCGTCGGCCTAAAACCGTCAGAGTTTTAGCCAAAAAACATAAACTCAACACCCCGTTTGAATTACGCGCCAAAAAACTCCTTAAAACAAAAAAAGCGCTACTTCAACGGCAAAAACCGGTTGACCGCAACTCTAGGCCCGTCGTTTCCTCACGCAGGCCCAGCGTTAGTCGCACCCCCCCAGGCCAAAACAGCCACCACCGTAGCCCATCCCCGTCACCTATCCGAGGATTCCCTACACCCCCTGCAGCTCCCCAACTACTTGCAGCCCCCCACTTACCCTCCTCACCTGTTGATCCACTGGTAACTTTTCCCGTTATACATCCGTATAACGGCCTTTCACCACAAACCCCCACAACCCCTACAGATACTGAAGAGTTTGAGCTAGCCCCACAGCAACTAGATTGGGATAATTATTCCCCCATACCATCCTTCCAAAAATCAGCTTCAATTCTTGAAGAAGCTTTGGAACAACTCTATTCTGAAGATTTACAGAAAGAGGTTCAGGACGAGGTTTTTTATAACCCTGAACAGTTCCCGTTACACGACCACCTCCCAGGCTCCGCTTATAACGCTTCCACATCGACACACAATATCAGTGTCGATTTATCTGCGCTTGTTACAGCACAAACCCCAACCATGACTGACGAGGCAACCAAACTCATCATCGAATGCGATGAGTGCATGATGATAGACGAAGACTGTCAGAGCATCATAAATAACCCTGACAGGTTTAGCATTGAAAAGCTAGACAATAGTCTATCATTGTTGGAAGAAAAAGCCTCGTCAATTCGCCACATCATAGCTTTCTTTCGCAACAGCCCAGACCCAAGGGTCACCGAAGCTGACATGAACAAAGCGTTACAGCTACGTATAGCCATGCGCTCAAAAATCGAGTTCATTCATGAACATCGTACATCACGTTTGAAAGCTCAACCGATTACGACGACTGCTGCTCCAGCAGTACCTCTCTCTACTTGCTCTGACGACTCGACTACCACTTCAGCAGTCGGATCCGAGGCAGGTACCTTACCATGTGATGGCCAAGTAATTGTGCCTCCAGCAGTTACGACTCAGGCCACAGCTGTTCCTGCTGCAACTATGCTCCAGCAAACAGCTCCCATCCCCAACCGCATAAACCCTACGACATACGCGGTAAAACAAGCAAGGGTAAAACAAAAAAGGGACCCCATGCTTGTGGAGCTTGATGACCTCTGCGAAAAGTTCGGCGATCTTAAAGCAACCGAAGTTAAGCAGTTAGGTCAATTCAATAAGCTCAATGCTCAATTTAAAGAGCTACTTGATAAGGCACAGCGCACCTTACATAAAGCCAAAACCTTGTGTGAGGACGCAATGCTTACGGACATGGAGCAAGATGCAACAGCACTAGATGCCCAGTCCACCACGCTTGAAACGGAAATATCCAGCGTGGAATCTTACGTTGAACGCTTGAGGGATCGTTTCGGAGTACCTATCTCAGGGCACTCCTTCAATCAGCGCTCTTCCAACATCCCTATCCCTCACTTCTCCGGGGCCAAGACAGATAAACTTGACCTCTTTACATTCCAAAAGAAGTTCCAGATTTATATCGACTCAATGCCGTCTATAGCAGAAGTCGAAGCATTGGAAATCCTGAAAGAAAACTGTCTCCAGGGCAATGCGCAGATGTTGTGCTCAGCCGAAAAATCTATTAAGGCTTGTATGAAGCAGCTGTCGTTCCACTACGGCAGCAAAACCAGCATCATAGCCAAACGTAAGGCTAAAATCATGGAACTGGGACCATGCCCTAAATACAACTGGGAACAGCAGATCACATGGATGGTAAAACTCCGTTCATTACTTGCTGATACCCAAGAATTTGCAAAAGAGAATGATGCAGAGCAAGCCTTGTACCACGGCAAAACGGACATCGCCAACTCTGTACTGAACCTTCTTAAAGGGGACTACTTTAAGGAGATGTCTAAAAAATTCCTGCTTAGCGCAGACGAAAATGGGGAGGAAGATGGCCAGTACTGCTATGAGCAACTTCTCCTCTTCTTGGATTGCGAACTACGTCAGCTCCAATACCAACTTAACCAGCATGAAGGAGCATCCCTCCATACTGGTACCGCATCCTCTGGTGGTAACAATACCAACTTGAGCAGCGGCAACTCCGGCAATAGACAGTCCAACCAGACTGGTAACAACCCTGGTCAGAAAAACTCGAACCGGAGTAAACCAGCCTCTCAAACTTACACGGCCTCCACTTTCTCGGCCTCAGAGGACCCAAAACAACGCCCTAAAGGCAGGGCCTCTGATAAGTCCGCTAAGACACCCATTCCACTTTTAACATACACAGGCGCTGCTTCTAAGCCTGTACCAACTGATTGCGCGCTTTGTCAGAACAAACACACATATTTGTTCCAATGCCAGGTGTACATCAATACACCACATAAGGAGAAACGTCAACTCCATGGCAAGACAAAAGCCTGTCACAGGTGCCTCAGAATGGACGCCAGCGTCAATTTCGACAATATTGACGAATGGTGGAACAACCACAAAAATGACTGTCGCACCACCTTTTACTGTCAAGCTGACAATTGCCAGTACGCGTCTGCTCATCGCGTGCAAAAGCATATCCTCGCCTGCTCTATTCATGTCGAGCAGAATAAAAAGAGGTTAGACGATTTCCGCAAGTCATTGCCCAAGGATGTTCCTATAACATCTGGCAACCTTCTGTTCATGGATAATATTACCATGAATCTCCAAACCTCTGACACCACACCTGACGTTTCCGACCCCAACACCCTCCCTGATGTTGCTGCCCCAGGCATCTTCATGTGCCAAAACGTCCCTGATCTTTCCGGCAATCCGCTTTTTGTCTTTTACGACAGCGGTTGTGGTACAGCCGCAGTTTCAGCTTCTGCAGCGGCTAGACTAAATGCCACAGAACACCGCCCTGGACCCACCCTCATGAATGTAGCAGGTGGTAAAGTCGTCCATCTTCCCTATGGCAGTGACAAGTTCACACTGCCATTAGTCGACAGTGCCATGTCCGCAACTATAATTGCTGCAAAAATGGACACACTGACGGCCCCATTTCCTCGTTGGGAACTCACAGAGCCTTATGGTGACCTCGCAAATCACTACAAAGGCCACGAGCTTCTCCCTACTGTACCAGATGTCATTGGCGGAGGCCAAGTCGACATAATCTTGGGGATCAAGTACAACTACTTGTTCCCAATGCGTATCTGCTCACTGCCCTGTGGCTTATCCTTATACAGAAGCCCACTCAAGGGCATTGATGGCCACACAGGTGTACTCGGTGGTCCCCACAAGGCTTGGGCCAAAGCAGCCGAGACTGTAAACTCTGTTGGTGCTGCTCTCTTTTTCACCAACGAGTTGTCTGCTTACCGCTATACCACTGAAACACTTCTGAACAGTGGTAGGAATTGGTGCGCGGATTCCTTAACCGACACCTTTCCATACCTCCATCCAATCACTGTTGAGGAAAAAACAGAGGAGGACACTTCGCTGGATGTTCATACATACAGCTCCGATATTCAACACGTCAAACGACATGAACGGAAGTATCTTGAGAGTGAAGACATAGGCACTCAAGCACCTTACCGTTGCATAGCATGCCGTGGATGCAATGATTGCAAAAACGGAGACATTCTGGATGCAACTTCTCTCAGAGAAGAGGCCGAACAACTCCTAATAAAAAAGTCCGTCAAATTCCTACCTGACGAACGCCGGATCGTAGCATCTCTTCCCTTCATTGCTGATCCGGTCAAGGAGTTACAACCAAACAAAAATAGGGCCCTCAAAGTTCTGGAATCGCAGCTGCGAAAACTGCAGAAAGATCCAGAGGCCAAACTGCAAGTTATGGCATCACATGACAAGTTGGCACTAAACGGCTATTCATGTGACATTGATGACCTGTCCCCTGAGGAACGAGCCTTAGTAGACAATCTGCCAGGAGAATACTACCTCCCTTGGCGCTTCGTCACTAAAGAAAATTCTCTCTCCACTCCAGTTAGAGTTGTCTTTGATGCGTCTGCAACTACCTCCTCAGGTAAAAGTCTGAACGATGTCCTAGCAAAGGGCACAAACAGGCTCGAAAAAATCTTAGCTCTGGACATCAACTTCAGAGCAGGACCACATGCTTTCGCATGCGACATACGGATGGCGTACAACCAGATCAAGTTGGATCCATCTGATTTCCGCTGGCACAAGTACTTGTGGGTTGATAGCCTTACCCCTGGTGGCACTGTCAGAACGCGCATCATGCGTACCATCATTTATGGGGTCAAACCTTCTGGCAATCAAACTGCAGAAGGCCTTGAACAGGTAGCTCAGTATGTCATGGACAACCACCCTGAACATACCGCAGGTGCCCAGGTTCTCAGAACCAAAACTTATGTTGATGATACTTCTGATTCAACAGACTCCGCAACTGAACTAGACAAACTCATTGCGGGAGTCAAATTTACTCTTGACTTGGCAGGCATGAGCGTCAAAAGCTTTGTCAAATCTTCAGCTGTACCTGAAGACACCGTGTCCAACGACGGCACACATGTTAGCTACCTCGGCTATCGCTGGGCCCCACTAGCTGACACTCTCAGCTTGGATGTCAAACCCCTGTCGTTTGGCAAAACAAAACGAGGGAAAAGACCCCCGCCAGTAGAAGGCAGTCTTGAAGAGGCTCTTCTACTCAGTTTCACGAAAAGAACCATCCTGTCGCAAGTTGCCTCAAACTTCGACCTTCTCGGATTCTGCACCCCCGTGACTGCTAAATTCAAAGCAGACTACCACGATCTCCTCTCTTACGCTACTGGTTGGGACGATGGGCTCCCAACCAAACTGCTTCGAACATGGGTGACCAACATTGAAACGATGCAACAACTCGCGTCAGTTTCCTGTCCACGGTCGGTAATCCCGGCAAACTCCCAACCCAAAGTTGATCTGCTAGTATCCCTTGATGCTAGCCAAAACATGGCAATCGTGTGTGTGCATGTTAGGTCAACATCTCTCTCGGGGGAGGTCACTGTCCGATTGGCCGCTGCCAAGTCAAAGATCGTGACTGGCAGCACTATCCCTCGAGCAGAGCTAAGGGCAGCCGTTGTAGGCACCATTCTTGCAACAACCGTTGCCAAGAATCTCAAAGACAAGGTCGACAAAGTCACCTATTTCACAGACTCTACTGTTGTGTTGTCATGGCTTCACCAAGACGCACGTCCTCTTTCTCTGGGCGTACGTAGCTGCGTCATCGAAATTCGACGGTTCTCATCCCCGGATCAATGGCGTCATGTTGAGTCAGAAAACAACATCGCGGATCTCGGCACCCGGTTCCTTGCCACTATTAAGGACATTGACGCCAAATCTGAATGGCAAAATGGCAAACCCTGGATGTATCTTGATTACCAGGACATGCCAGCCCAATCCTTCCAAGATCTTAAACTAACAATGGAAGCGAAACAGGCCGCTGCCCAAGAGGTCAAAATCCTCCATGGTGATACGAAATCACCCCAAGAAAGAACGGCAGAGATAACCAAGTTCTCGAGTTATCTCTACGACCCGTGTAAACGGTCATGGCCAAAATCTCTCCGGGTCATGGCCATCGTTCGAAAATTCTGCTTTTTCGACTTTAAATCATACCGTCACAACAAGGCATCACTTCCACAACCCACTCCTCGGGTTGTCCAACTCTTGGACGAGGAAGTTCAGAAGGCGGAGAAATACTACTTTAGGCTCGCCACTAAAGAAGTGCTTAAATTCTCCAACTCTAAGGCCCACGGCAACAATGTTGTCACTGACGACGGCATTATCAAATACAATGGTCGTATTGTCGAGGGCACCAGCATTGAAGACGTTGACAATATCATGCCTGATTTGTCTCCCCTCCACTTTGTTAGACCGATAGTTGATCGGTATAGCTTGATAGCATACTCCGTTATGCTATACGCCCACCAAGAGCTTGCACTACACAGGAATGTAAATGCAACACTCTTAGAATCTAGGCACATCGCCTATATCCTCCATGGCAGAGATCTCTCCAAAGAGATTAGAGCGGCTTGCCCACATTGTCGTAGGTTCAAGGCCAAGCTTCTAGAAGCTGAAATGGGACCAATCCACCAAAACAGATTGACCATTGCTCCCCCGTTCTACTACTGCCAACTTGACCTGATGGGTCCGTTCTTGGCTCACTGTGAACACAACCACAGGTCCACAGTCAAGGTTTGGGGTCTAGTCTGTAGAGACCCAGCCTCATCCGCAACAGCGTGTTATGTTATGACTAAGTATAACACAGACGCCTTTCTCCAAGCATTCCAACGATTCGTTCATCGTTATTGCTACCCTAAAAAGGTCTTCACCGACCCAGGAGCACAGCTCATAAAAGGCGTAGCAAAATCGGAGTTTTCCATGGCTGACATCACTAAAACGCTCAATGGAAAAAGTTGCAGCATAGAGTATGAGGTCGGTCCCACTGCTGCTCACAACTATCAAGGTTGTGTGGAACGCTCAATCAAAGAAATCAAAACCTTGTTCCATGCAACATTTAACGGTCTCAAACTGGATGTCATGTCATTTGAGACTGCCTTTTCATATATAGCAAATGAGATCAACAACATGCCGATCTGCATGGTATCCAGAACGGAGGATGTAGGTCACGCAGACCTTATCACGCCTAACCGTCTGATACACGGCAGAAATAACAGGCGTGCCCCCACTGGACCAATGAGGGTAGAACAACCCTCCCGCCTTTTGGAACAGATGGAACGCCTCTACCAATCATGGTGGCAGATCTGGCTATATGAACGCCTTCCAGACTACATCCCAAGACCAAAGAAATTTGGCAAGACAGGTCCACAACCAAAAGAGATGGATATCGTTGTTTTCCTCCGGTCCCCAGATGAGTTGATTGGCGATCAACTCTGGCGTCTTGGTCAGGTCCTACACCTCATCACTTCTGATGATGGTATTGTCCGTCAGGTAGTTATCCGTTGGCGGAAACACTGGAAGGAAGAATTTCATGAGACCAGAAGGAGTGTCCGGCACATCGCCATCCTGTTCTCCGAGGACGAGCTCTCACTAGTTGACCAAATCAGGTCCGCGGCCTCCAAGTGTGACGAGTCGTACGCTTCGGCGCAAAAAAACTAATAAAACTGTTCCTGAAACAGGTTAACTCAATGCGTTGCAAATGAGTCACACCCGTTGAAACTTTGGCTGAACCTGCCATAGGCTGAATTTGCCGAAGATAACAATTAAACCTTACGGACACGCATTACGATGTTGTGCGTCTCCGATTTCAAATCCCCGACTAATAAAGGCTGTAGTTGCCGAAAAAATATAATTTAACCGACACGCATTACGATGTTATGCATGTCCAAAATTCAACTCTGCTATTAATAAAGGCTGTAAGTGCCGAAGATAAAAAACCCTACCTCATTACACTACATAATCCTGCACATTGATTTTAATAATGTCATTATTAAATATTCAATTACTACGAAAGAAAAATCCTGCTTAAAGGTTCACACTCCCTTTAATAACTTTAATAATCTCATTATTAAATGTTATCTTACAACAAGTAGATGCTGCCTAATGTCTTTAATAATCTTATTATTAAATGATTGATTACCCCAAGAAGTTTACCCCACTTACGAGGATTGATTCCAGCCGAAGAGAACCTGGATTAGTATTAATCATATATTGTAAATTTAAAATTGTTTACAAAATAGTTATTTATTTATTCATTTTAACCCATTGTAAACGATACGCCCCATAAAAAAAAAAAAAAAAAAAAAAAAAAAAAAAAAAAAAAAACATTAAAGGCTATTGCTGCTGGGCGTATCGTTCTTCCTATCTTCTGTAAACTGCAGTGATCAACCCGCACCCCTATGTTCTTCTTTTTCTTGCCGGGAGTGTCATGTACACTAATGTATGTACACTTTCAGGCCACCAGTCCACTGGAGAAGAACAACGGGTTGCCTGCGGCTCACTGCGGCAGACATTCTAATTTCGCGGTTGCTAACAGCAATTTAAAGATTTTCATTTTTCAGACCGCTTAATTATAATGTCTGCCGGCTCTTTGGAAAACTAAGCTGTCTAGAATTAACATCCAGGTACAGCTTAGTTCTTCAAATTATTAACCTTTCCACCTTCCCTATTAACAAATAATGTAATTGGGGGGAGGATAGGACAATAGCTTAGGCCGGGTGAAGTTTAGGTTTCCACCAAATTTCCCAAAATATAACTCTATTTGTTTAGGCCTAAACATCAACACTTCCACAAATTACAGACCATCCATAAATGCACCAAGGCCCACCTGGAGATCCCAACAGTCCCTCCCGTCTGGCCCCGCGCATCCCCTGGATACCTCTGGATTCTGTGGTAACTTGATCATTCCCTGCATTGCAGTCACAGGTAGAACATTTTGCTAAAGCTGCTCTATAACTATCCTGTCTGTAAGTCTTAAGCCTCAAGGGGGATATAGCATCCTTCCCGCACATAACCTGATATTGAAGGATATTAAAGAACAGATGTATCTAATCAGACATGCACAGATAGATAGATAGATAGATATTAACCTGATATTCAAGGATATTAAAGAACAGATGTATCTAATCAGGTGTGCACAGATAGATATATATTAACCTGATATTGAAGGATATTAAAGAACAGATGTATCTAATCAGACATGCACAGATAGATAGATAGATAGATATTAACCTGATATTGAAGGATATTAAAGAACAGATGTATCTAATCAGGTGTGCACAGATAGATAGATATTAACCTGATATTGAAGGATATTAAAGAACAGATGTATCTAATCAGACATGCACAGATAGATAGATAGATAGATATTAACCTGATATTCAAGGATATTAAAGAACAGATGTATCTAATCAGGTGTGCACAGATAGATAGATATTAACCTGATATTGAAGGATATTAAAGAACAGATGTATCTAATCAGACATGCACAGATAGATAGATAGATAGATATTAACCTGATATTGAAGGATATTAAAGAACAGATGTATTTAATCAGGTGTGCACAGATAGATAGATATTAACCTGATATTGAAGGATATTAAAGAACAGATGTATCTAATCAGACATGCACAGATAGATAGATAGATAGATATTAACCTGATATTCAAGGATATTAAAGAACAGATGTATCTAATCCGGTGTGCACAGGTAGATAGATATTAACCTGATATTCAAGGATATTAAAGAACAGATGTATCCAATCAGACATACACAGGTAGATAGATAGATAGATATTAACCTGATATTTAAGGATATTAAAGAACAGATGTATCTAATCAGACATGCACAGATAGATAGATAGATAGATATTAACCTGATATTCAAGGATATTAAAGAACAGATGTATCCAATCAGACATACACAGGTAGATAGATAGATAGATATTAACCTGATATTTAAGGATATTAAAGAACAGATGTATCTAATCAGACATGCACAGATAGATAGATAGATAGATATTAACCTGATATTCAAGGATATTAAAGAACAGATGTATCCAATCAGACATACACAGGTAGATAGATAGATAGATATTAACCTGATATTTAAGGATATTAAAGAACAGATGTATCCAATCAGACATACACAGGTAGATAGATAGATAGATATTAACCTGATATTTAAGGATATTAAAGAACAGTTGTATCCAATCAGGTGTGCACAGATAGATAGATAGATATTAACCTGATATTGAAGGATATTTAAGAACAGATGTATCTAATCAGACATGCACAGATAGATAGATATTAACCTGATATTGAAGGATATTAAAGAACAGATGTATCTAATCAGGCATACACAGATAGATAGATAGATAGATATTAACCTGATATTCAAGGATATTAAAGAATAGATGTATCTAATCAGACATGCACAGATAGATAGATAGATATTAACCTGATATTGAAGGATATTAAAGAACAGATGTATCTAATCAGGCATACACAGATAGATAGATATTAACCTGATATTCAAGGATATTAAAGAACAGATGTATCTAATCAGACATGCACAGATAGATAGATAGATAGATATTAACCTGATATTCAAGGATATTAAAGAACAGATGTATCTAATCAGGTGTGCACAGATAGATAGATATTAACCTGATATTGAAGGATATTAAAGAACAGATGTATCTAATCAGGCATACACAGATAGATAGATAGACAGATATTATCCTGATATTCAAGGATATTAAAGAACAGATGTATCTAATCAGGTGTGCACAGATAGATAGATATTAACCTGATATTCAAGGATATTAAAGAACAGATGTATCTAATCAGACATGCACAGATAGATAGATAGATAGATATTAACCTGATATTCAAGGATATTAAAGAACAGATGTATCTAATCAGACATGCACAGATAGATAGATAGATAGATATTAACCTGATATTCAAGGATACTAAAGAACAGATGTATCCAATCAGGTGTGCACAGGAGTTTACAAAAGGCTGGCCTTAGACTGATGGCCCGTACAAAGCCAAGGCTGGCCCAAGTTCTGTATTGATCCTGAAATTATAGAAATATGTTTCAAATAATAAGTATTTTGTTTTATTACCTATTGTTTCGTTTATCTTGAGACAAATAGCTGTAAAATTAACTGGTACCCAAAGTTTCATATCCAGGTTCTCGTAATCTTTGGGTACTTTTATTAATTCTTGATTAGTTGGTTTAAACCTAGGGTGTCAAAACTTTTTAACCAATAATTTTAATCTACAGGAGAATTCTTTCATTAAATCTTGATTGATTGGTTTAACCTAGGGTGCAATAACCTTTCAACCAATAATTTTACCTTAGCAAGAAGTAGTTGTTCACCAGTAATACTGTTAACTTTCTGACATCCCAGCTGTAAGATTTGTCTCAAGATTGAAGTGGTCTTTTGAAGAGCTGAAACCTACAAAAAAAGTTATCCTTAAATAAAAGTATCATGATGGTCCAGTGAAGGTTTATAACTATTTTAGGGAAGGGTACCTCCACCATCCAAAGAACATTTTCTTTTTTTTCTTTTAAAAATAAAAGTAGAGGGTCGACTAAACCCAAACCCCTCAATCAAGTGTCTTTAAATGCCTCTAGAGGCGAAGCTGTTAGTCTAAAGTATCAAGAAGTACGAAGGTGAGGATTTTGATTTGGAAAAAAAACGTATACCTATCCTTTCTTAGTCTTGGGTTTACGATACAAAAAAAGTAATTTGTATCACAAATAATAATGTAACAAGTAATAGTTATTTATTGAATTATATTATAGACAGCTCTCTGTGGATAATAACAAATAAGTGTAAGAAACTAAGTTTTATGATCTTATTTCAGAAGGTATTGTGTGTAATAAGATACAATATATAATTTTAAGGTATGGGTGAAACCGGTTATAAACCAGCGTATGATAATCGGTTTTGAAGCCATACTGGAGAAGAACTCACCTGCATAGATTTAGTATTAACTCCTGCTCCAATACACAAACATCTCAGCAAATTGTAACAGGCAACTATAGATATCAAATATTATTGTTTTAAACCCATGTTTCATTGTTCATAGATTTCTGATAAAAAAATTTAGAAGAATTTGTACAGTATGGCTTCGAAACCGATTAATGCCCGCTGGAAATATGAAGTTGTGAGCCAAACTGAAAATAAAAAAAATCTAATGGTATTACAGACCATTTTCTACGAATACTAAAATAAAAATCATAATATTGATACCAGTTTTGTTGGCCCGGGCCTTCAATCCCCCAGGGCCAACAGAACTATTAATTTTACTATCCGTAAAAATTATCCATCTATAATACGATGAGATAAAAATTTTTTTATCAACTAGATACTTTCTCTAATATTTACAAATTACCAGCTACCAAAGCAAGAATTAAAAGTAAAAACAATATTATTCCTTTGATAATCTTAGCGGGTTGATTCAGATCCGTTCTGCCGGGCATAGCCATTATCACGGTTTCGCCGCCGATTTCTAGGCCGCCACCGTCTTCAGATTCCGTATCTGAGTCAGAATCGCTGGCAAGTGGCTGCTCCACTAGTTTCAGGTCGTATTTGCCCTCCTTACCCATCCTTAATTTAGTAAAATAATATCTTTTTGTTAAATACACAAACAAAAATAACATAAAATCCTGATTAATATTTAAGTAAATAATACCTATTATACCTATTTGAAATAATAAGGGGGGGGGGGAAGTTCTGACACTTTTGCGTAAACAGTGATTATAGGCTTTGTCTTTGGACTGAGAGGATAGGTTATTAGGGATAAAATCATTCTTATATGATGAATTTTCTCAGATTTAAGATTTTTTGGATAGGCCTCCAGGTTCCGGAGCTCCAGGCCTCCAGGTGGTCTCTGTACAGGTAAAAATTAAAAATAAGATTTTTTTTGAAGAGTTAGAAGTTAACTTATAAAACAAAATATACTTCTTTTTGATTGTTATTCACATATTTAAAAAAAAAACATACATATTTTGTCTCATAAGCTGACATCTAACTCTTAAAATTTTTTATTTTTTATTTTTACCTGTAGAGAGACAACCTGGAGGCCTATCCAAAAAATCTTAAATCTGGGGGAAATTCATCATATAAGAATGATTTTATCCCTAATAACCTATCCTCTCATTCCAAAGACAAAGCCTATAATCACTGTTTACGCAAAAGTGTCAGAACTCCCCCCCCCCCCCCTTAACCCAGGGAGGGTAGGTAAAGAAATTAGATTGAAAATCAAACTATTCCCAAAAGTTTTATAAACATGTTCTTTCATTTGTTAGCTTAACAACTTTAAGAACTTGTATAAAATCTGTATTCAAAGGTGCAAAATAGCATAGCCCAAAATTTGCCACTGATATATTTCAATCTATGGAAGGGATATTTAGTTCATTATAATTGGGGGTTTATGTATAATGTATATCATCAATGCATCATCTTATCCCTTAAAATTTCTGTAATTAACAAGTAAGGAGGGAGGGAGGGAGGGGACATTGGGCTGTTTATTACATGGGTCATCAACTCTTCAAATAACTTTGTCTTATTCGTTAACTTAACAACCTTGGGGTCTTTTTATAAGTTTTGATTGGTTGGTTCATTTATTTAAGTGTACAAATTTTTCAACTACCGCGCACTAATTGTAATCTACAGAAGGGGTCATTTTGTGTATCATCATTTGGGATGTACATCAATTTATCGACCAATGTCTTTTCCCTTAAGATCTGTGACCTGTAAGAGTTAGTAGATCCACTATCCCACTGTACCCTAATCCATCCATCTTCTCCAAGTTCACCTATGACTCTTCCTTCTCCATTTCCATCCTAATAATAATAGATATATAATATATAATACGAGGATATTATGACAAGTGAAATTTTGTCGTCAATTTAGGTGGCTACTTTAGTCCTCATTTATTAATCAGTACTTTTCTCTAGTAGGAGAGAAGGGGATTGGGTAAAAGGCGTAGATTAGATATCAAGATTAAAAGATATTCAGATAGATAGATAGATAGATAGATAGACAGATAGACAAACAGACAGACAGGCGGATAGATAGATAATCTCACCTGATTTCCCCATTTCCAATCCGTACCTCTGACCACTCTTGTCCCATTTTTGAGCAATTTAGCCAGCTCCACGCCAGTCAGAGAGATAGATAGACAGACAAACAAACAGACAGACAGGCGGATAGACAGATAATCTCACCTGATTTCCCCATTTCCAATCCGTACCCCTGACCACTCTTGTCCCAATTTAGACAGATAAACAGATAGACAGACAGACATACATACAGACAGACAGATAATCTCACCTGATTTCCCCATTTCCAATCCGTACCCCTGACCACTCTTGTCCCAATTTAGACAGATAGACAGACAGACATACATACAGACAGACAGATAATCTTACCTGATTTCCCCATTTCCAATCCGTACCCCTGACAACTCTTGTCCTAATTTTGAGCAACTTAGCCAGCTCTTCGGCATTCAGAAAGGAATGGGCAGACAGACAGACATGTAGACATACAGATTAGCCTGTCCCGGATTTGAAAAATTTTGTTAAAATTTTTGCCCTCAGCCATAATATGGTTGATTTATGCAAAATAATGACCCATGCAAAATATTTTTTCTGTAATGCAAAAATTGCGATGGTACAAGCACTGCAAAGTTTTTAAAATTTGCAAAAAAGACCTGTTTTTAAAGCTCTTGTACCATCTCAATTTTAAAGATTTTTACAAAATTTCAATTCTAGTGTGTCAAAATAAACCTGAAATTTACCAAAAAAAATGGGGGCAGTCTCAATTCTAACATATAATGGAAGAAGGTGTAGCAAGTAATTTTCCAAAGTAAAAATTGCCAGATTTCATACATAAATAATGGGGTTGGGCTGGAATCGATAGATACAGATATCCGGCTGATTCATAATTCTGGATATCAAGTATTTAGGGTTATATTGACACACTAGAATTGAAATTTCGTAAAAATCTTTAAAATTGAGATGGTACAAACTTTTTAAAATCTGCAAAAAGACCGTTTTTAAAGCTTTTGTTTCAACTCAATTTTAAAGATTTTTATGAAATTTCAATTATAGTGTGTCAATATAAACATAAATACTTGATATCCAGAATTATAGATCAGCCGGATATCTGTATCCATCCAATCCGGCCTAACCCTATTATTTGTGTATGAAATCTGGCAATTTTTACTTTGAAAGATTACTTGCTACACCTTCTTCCATTATATGTTAGAATTGAGACTGCCCCCATTTTTTTGGTAAATTTCAGGTTTATTTTGACACACTAGAATTGAAATTTTGTAAAAATCTTTAAAATTGAGATGGTACAAGAGCTTTAAAAACAGGTCTTTTTGCAAATTTTAAAAATTTTGCAGTGCTTGTACCATCGCAATTTTTGCATTACAGAAAAAATATTTTGCATGGGTCATTATTTTGCATAAATCAACCATATTATGGCTGGGGGCAAAAATTTTAACAAAATTTTTCTAAAACGGGACAGGGTAATACAGATAGATAGATAGATAAATAGATAATGTCACCTGATTTACCCATTTCCAATCCGTACCCCTGACCACTCGTGTCACAATTTTGAGCAATTTAGCCAGCTCTAGCACCAGTCAGAGAGAAAAGGACAGACAGACAGACAAACGACAGACAGACAGACAAACAGATAGATAGATAATCTCACCTGATTTACCCATTTCCAATCCGTACCCCTGACCACTCGTGTCACAATTTTTAGCAATTTAGCCAGCTCCTCGCCAGTCAGAGAGATAGATAGATAGACAGACAGAAAGACAGACAGACAGACAGACATACAGATAGATAGTTAGATAAATAGATAATGTCACCTGATTTCCCCATTTCCAATCCGTACCCCTAACCACTCTTGTCCCAATTTTGAGCAATTTAGCCAGTTCTTCGGCATTCAGAGAGGAATGGACAGACAGACAGATAGACATACAGATAGATAGATAATCTTACCTGATTTCCCCATTTCCAATCCGTACCCCTGACAACTCTTGTCCCAATTTTGAGCAATTTAGCCAGCTCTTCACCAGTCAGAGAGGAATGTGTACTTTTAGTTTTGGTCAGCATGTCCTACAAAAGATTTTTAAAAGTAAAATAATTGTAAAACTATCTTCATAGAATATCGTAATATTATAGGTTCTTTAGGATGAAAAAATAAATATCATGATTTGTTTACCAGGGCCTTATTTTCATTTTAATACGCGAGAAACTATCCATAATTTGATGTCGTAATTATTATTCTACTACTTTTGACCCAAAATAAAATTCAGGATTAAATACAGCAACTAGGTAACATAAACAAATTTGGCGAAGACATACAAAATTATAAAATTTCCTGACAGACATATAGGTAACCTTTGTGAAGACCAATGTTTTAGAGGTACTTTGGGCCATATACTTTTTAAATGGTTGAAAACTATATACCTATGTTTCAAAGGACACCATGAAATAAATCATTACTTAAACATTGTAAAAATGCTTACCTCAAAAATTGAGTAAATTTCCATCTGTGTTTTATTAAACATATAGCTGTTGAGGTTTGGACCATATTCAGGGCCTGTAATAGTCAACATTCTTATTTAATCATGAACTAATCTATACGTAAAGATATATATTGTTGGGGACCCTTTTTATGTTTGCTAGCAAATTCCTTTCTGTTCTTTTGTAGCGACTTGGCTGTGTTCATATTTACGACGCTATTGGCATATATTCTAAGACCACTGCACATTGAAAGTCAGCACAAGGTTCACGAGGTGAGGACATACTGTTATTGAATCCCTTCTACCCTCTATCGTATTACTATAAATTACACTGGTACCAAAAGTTCATTAACTTCGTTATTTTTTTGTTAAAAACAACTGATCATAACATAGACAATTATTCCTAAACTTAGATATTTTAATTTTAAAAGAAAAATTTACGTATCGCTAGAGGCCTCTAGGGGCGTAGCCGCTAGTATAGAATAAAATGTGTGACTATCCTATAAGTCTGATGATGGTTTGTATGAGGGCTATTAGAGAATTATTCATCAGAACATTCAATTCATGTCCAGAAAATTCTGATGTCAACATTGACAGGATTGACAGAATAAACCTAAAATAAGAGTTATTTATCGCAAAGTATTAGACAGCTTTCTGCGGATAAAATAAAAAATTTTAAGAATAAAACGAGTTTTGTTAGCCTAGAACAAACAAAACTGTTTTAAATTTTATGATTTGATTTATTATCCGTGGAAAATTGTTTGTAATATGAGTCCATACATGATTTTTCAGTATGGCCGAGAATCCGTTCTAATTCAGCGGATATCAATCGGTTTCGAGGCCATACTGAATTTTTTTAAGAAATGCTTTAAAAATCTTACTAAATACTTTGGTAAAGTCTAAAGTACATAAATTGATAAATTAATATTACAAAAATATAAAATGATCAATAATACAAAAGTCAAAATAGATATTGATATGTGACAAATACAAATATTTCTAATTTATAACAAATCAACACTGCATTGACGTATTTATACCATAAGGGCAACAGTGGAACACACTTACAATACTTTCGGTTAAAGCAAAATATAGATGCGCTACTCTATATATAGGGTGTTGCATTGTCGACTTATTCTCTTATTTTTCAACGTAGCTATTAAGTACAAACAGCACAAAGATGGTACCTATATTTCGAAAAACTAGAGTTCAGGGCTGTTTTAACGGTATGCGTGGAATTTCAACTGTTAACATAAGCCCCGCAATTAGTGTTTTCATAAAGGGTGCATTTCTTTGGGCACCTTTCACTAACTAAAATAAATGTACCTTGAGGAAGAAATCTTGCCAATACCATTTTGATCTCGTTGATTCAGGCTTTCCTTCATTCTTGCTCCCCTAAATTATTTGAAATTAGGAAGCCTGCAGGAAATACACTGCTGAAAGACTGCCACAAGTTGACCCAATACCATAAATTTGAAGCCTCCAGCTATGATTGTCAATCCATCTTTTGTTTTTTCCCTTTATATCTATCTGTTTATCCATCAAAAAAATAAATGTCTAGGTATCCATCAAATCAATTTCATAAAAACCAGGAAGGAAGGGGTAATTGGGCTGTTTATTCGTTGGCTTAACAACTTAGGGACTTTAATCCTGATTGGTTGGTTCACTCAGTTGTGGGTCCAAACGTTTCCACTAATTGTAAACTACAAAAGGGGTAATTTTGTGTATCATCATTGGGGAGTTATATTAATTTATAGGCTACTGTCTTATCCCTTTAGATCAATGCCATCAAACTATATTGACTGAAAATACCTGGGTATTCTGCCTCTGAGTTGATTCTCCACTCCATACACCAGTCCTCTGAGATCTGCCAGGCTCCAGGTAAGGATCTTGGAGTGCTCCTGGAGCAGTTGAACCTTCTCATACGGAGAGATCATGTCCACATTCTCCAGTATCTACATATAAAGATAGATAAATAGATACATAGATAATCTGCCAGACTCCAGGTAAGGATCTTGGAGTGCTCCTGGAGCAGTTGAACCTTCTCATACGGAGAGATCATGTCCACATTCTCCAGTATCTAAATAGATAGATAGATAGGGACAAGACTAATGAACGATAAACCAAAACAATACCTAACGATTTACAAAAAATATAAATTCTGCAGATCTAATTATTGGTGGAAAAGTTTGTACAGTTTGTACCACCAAATTAAGATTTTATCCCCAAAATTTTAAAGCCAACGAATGAGATTGAAGAAAAAAAATTTATGTCCTTCCCGTCGCCCCCCCCCCCCCCCCCAATCCCCCCAAAAAAACTGTACCTGGGGGACTGCCTTGACCTTGAGATTGCTGGAGAACCTCAGAACTCCTTGCCAGCTGTTTATCAGGGAATATTTTGCAGAATTTGTGATGTCACATCTTGACAGCAGGCCACACATCTCCTTGATTCCTTTCATCCGAGTTTTATACCTGTAAAAATTAAAAGGGTAATTTTAACAAGTATAAATATCTTCACAAGTAGGGTAGTGTTTATGGAGTTGCTACGCTTAATACCTATATATTAAAACACTTTTTTTCAGCTTGAATGCACATACATTCTATGATGAGGTCAATATGTTAATCAATGTTTGTTCTTTGTCCGTTTAAATAAATGGTCTTTGCTTTTATGGATGTTGTCATACTTGTTTTCTAACTAAAGTATTCATTCTAACTTCTTTTTTTAAAACATACCTTTCATTCAGCTTGAAGGTACATAAACTTCCTAATATGTCAATGATAATTTGCCTAGTTTGAAATCGAAAGGACAATTCTAACATGCCTAAATTAATGAAAAATATACCTTTCAGCCTGTATGTACATACACTTTCTGATGAGGTCAATATGAATGCCCTGTTGTCCACAGATAAAATCTATTATCTGGGTGGTGATGGAATTAGAGAAAGAATCATCTCTTTCTTTCCCTGATTTAAAAAAAAACAGTTTATTTCATTGAAAAAATCCCATTCAAATAAAAATAATCAAAAACTTCAAGATAACTAATTAAAAATATTTAAATCGCTGAATAAACGTCTTCCCTGGTTCAACAAGGCTAGTCGGCCGCTTAAGCTTTTCTCTGCTGGTCGGGGGCAGTAGTCCAGCAGCTGTATGCCCACCAGCTAGCAGCTCTGGACTGTTGCGGCCGCTGCTACCCGCCCCATCCTCATCACTGTCAGAACTCATTTTATCCTGCGCAAAATAATCATTCTTTAAATTTAGTTTTTGCAGGTATTTTCAATAAACCACTAACAATGACATTTCTGTTAGAAATAATATGTTCCATTTTCCGCCATTTGTGTTTGAAGTAATTGAAGTACATAAGGACATACTTTAAGTCATATTTTTGTGTAAGAATGATTTCCTGTGTGTCAATATCTTTCTCTTCTTTTTCTTGTTTATCCATATCTTTATCTTTACCATCACTAGTCATATCTTTCTCTTTTTCTGTCTCTTCATCAAGTAATTCATTCTCCTTTGCAAATGGGTAATATGAACATTAGAATCTTAGAAAATGCTTATCTAATAAAAATTCGTCTAACCAATCAAATATTCTTAAGTGTGTGTTAAAAAGTTTAAAAATCAACATGTTTAAAAATGGATATAAGGGCTTTACAATTACATATCAAAAATATTCCTAATCATCATAGGAATCCTAATGAATAGATAGATTCCAACATGCCCAAATTTACGACTTAAACCCAGGAATGGAGAGGACATTAGGCTGTTTATAGACACTAATCCCTAAAGTTTTATAATAACGTTTAAATCTAAAAAAGGAGTAATTTTCTGCATCATCATTTGGGATATACATAAAATCTTATCTCTTTAGATTTCTGACTTAAACCAACGCTTTTATGTCCATTCCTTTTGAGAATCATCAGTGATTTGTTTATTTGCTTCAGGTGGAGTTTCTTCATCCTTATCTAGATCCTCCAGCTCATCGCCACTTAGCTTGGCTTGATCCTAGGATAGAGAGATAAACAGATGGATGGGTAATTAGATAGATGGATAGATAGATAGATGATTAGATAGATAAATAAATAGGAGTTTCTTCATCCTTATCTAGATCCTCCAGCTCATCACCACTTAGCTTGGCTTGATCCTAGGATAGATAGAAAGATAGATTTAATAGATAAATGAATAGATAGATAAATAAGAGTTTCTTCATCCTTATCTAGATCCTCCAGCTCATCACCACTTAGCTTGGCTTGATCATAGGATAGAGAGGTAAACAGATGGATGGATAGATAGATAGAAAAGTATATACAATAATGGAAAAAACAGATGGATAAGATTAATAGATAGATGGACAAGTAGATAGATAGATGGATATTTAGATAGTTAGATGAATTGGCAGATAGATAGATAGAAGATAAACAATTGATAATGAGATAAATAGAAAGATGAGTAAGCAGATAGATAAATTGTTAAATGGATAGATATGTAGAATGTAGATGGATAAGTAGTTAAATAGATGGATACGTAGGTAAATAGATTAATTGTTAAATAGATAGATGGGTAGATGGATAAGTAGACTTATAGAAGGATAAGTAGTTAGATAATCCAATAAGATATTATTTTTCAAATTAGATATTTCAATTGGCTTTGTAACGGTTAATTAAATATAAAGGGGGGGGGGGGGGGGAAATGTGGTGACTCGTGCCACGACATACCAGCAATTTTATTTTGGGTGCTACTCCCTTAGTTTTAGAGATAATTGGGTGAAATCTTTTGGGCTGGGTCACTAATTACCCCAACTAGAGGTATCTTTCAAAAAAAACGGCGGCGGGTCCGCCGCTCCCGCCGTTCGCCGCCATTTTCCGCCGCCGCCAAAAAAAATTTTTTTATTGCATTTCTCGCCGAATTAGGCAATTTGGAATCATTTGAGACCATGTTATTTTTTTCAAAAATTTTTCCCCTTATAACCAACCCTGCAGGGGGACTTAGTCATTTTTTTCAAATTCTCGTTTATTAAGGTATATCTTAAATTCAGGGCCTCTCCTAAGCTTTTAAAGATATTGAGACAAAACCTTTTGAGATAAATCAGTAAAAAATATTTGAATAAAAAATGGCGGCGGTACCGCCGCTCCCGCCGTCCACCGCCATTTTCCGCCGCCGCCGCCAAAAATTTTTTTATTGCATTTCTCGCCGAATTAGGCAATTTGGAATCATTTGAGACCATGTTATTTTTTTCAAAAATTTTTCCCCTTATAACCAACCCTGCAAGCTTTTAAAGATATTGAGACAAAACCTTTTGAGGTAGATCAGCAAAAAAATATTTGAATAAAAAATGGCGGCGATACCGCCGCTCCCGCCATCCACCGCTATTTTCCGCCGCCCACAGGACGGCTTGTAAGGGGAAAAATTTTTGAAAAAAATAATATGGTCTCAAATGATTCCAAATTGCCTAATTCGGCGAGAAATGCAATAAAAAAAAATTTTGGCGGCGGCGGAAAATGGCGGTGGACGGCGGGAGCGGCGGTACCGCCGCCATTTTTTATTCAAATATTTTTTACTGATCTACCTCAAAAGGTTTTGTCTCAATATCTTTAAAAGCTTAGGAGAGGCACTGAATTTAAGATATACCTTGATAAACGAGAATTTGAAAAAAAAATGACTAAGTCCCCCCGCAGGGTTGGTTATAAGGGGAAAAATTTTTGAAAAAAATAACATGGTCTCAAATGATTCCAAATTGCCTAATTCGGCGAGAAATGCAATAAAAAAAATTTTGGCGGCGGCGGCGGAAAATGGCGGTGGACGGCGGGAGCGGCGGTATCGCCGCCATTTTTTATTCAAATATTTTTTACTGATCTACCTCAAAAGGTTTTGTCTCAATATCTTTAAAAGCTTAGGAGAGGCACTGAATTTAAGATATACCTTGATAAACGAGAATTTGAAAAAAAAATGACTAAGTCCCCCCGCAGGGTTGGTTATAAGGGGAAAAATTTTTGAAAAAAATAACATGGTCTCAAATGATTCTAAATTGCCTAATTCGGCGAGAAATGCAATAAAAAATTTTTTTTTGGCGGCGGCGGAAAATGGCGGCGAACGGCGGGAGCGGCGGACCCGCCGCCGTTTTTTTTGAAAGATACCTCTAGTTGGGGTAATTAGTGACCCAGCCCAAAAGATTTCACCCAATTATCTCTAAAACTAAGGGAGTAGCACCCAAAATAAAATTGCTGGTATGTCGTGGCACGAGTCACCACATTTCCCCCCCCCCTTTTTTTCCATCTTTTATGTGAAACTTTCATCTACTAAATCCTGTGACTAACCTCTGGATCATATTTCTTGCTAACCTACTATCTATCCACTGACTAACCTCTGTATCATATTTCTTGCTATCCTACTTTCTATCGTCTAACCAACCTCTGTATCATATTTCTTGCTATCCTAATTTCTATCCTCTAACCAACCTCAGGATCATATTTCTTGCTATCCTACTATCTATTCTCTGACTAACCTCTGTATCATATTTCTTGCTATCCTACTTTCTATCGTCTAACCAACCTCTGTATCATATTTCTTGCTATCCTAATTTCTATCCTCTAACCAACCTCAGGATCATATTTCTTGCTATCCTACTATCTATTCTCTGACTAACCTCTGGATCATATTTCTTGCTATCCTCATCCTTAGCTTCATCATCCACTTCCTCTTTCTCATCCTCACTTTCTATCTCCTCATTTTCTATCCCCTCTGTGGCTGTCTTGCTACCAGTAAAGTTTTCATTTGAGTATACATAGTCAACACCTGAGATAGATAGACAAATACAATTTACTACCAAACCTTAAATCAAGAAAAGTTTTAATCTATCTATAATACAAAGTAGAATGATGTCTGTCCGTCTGTCCGTCTGTCCGTCTGACCGTCTGTCCGTCTGTCTGTCCGTCCGTCCCTTAAGATTTCGGTAACCACTGAACCAATCGGATTCTACTCTTCAGGGAATATACCTACTGGTCCTGTGGTGGTTTTAGGCTATTTTCTTGGGGGGTGGGACACCCCCAACCCCCCCAAAAATTAAAAAAAACCACCCCCCAAAGATTTTTTTTTACATTTTTTGTAAAATCTCAGTAACTGTTGATCAAATTGGGCTCAACCCTTCTGGGAATATACCTACTGGTCCTCTGGTGGTTTTAAGCTATTTTCTTGGGAGGTGGGACACCCCAACCCCCAAAAAAATAAAAAAAATCCCCACTTCCAAAATTTTTAATTTTTTAAAATTTTTGTAAACAAAAACCAGTAATTGGGGTGGGGGAACCCCACTGCAACATGGGGCGAAGCCCCCACGAATCCCCCCCCCCAAAAAAAAAATTAAAATATTTTTTTTTTAATTTTAATTTTTGTGTATGCGAACAACCTTGGTTTAATTTTTACGAATTGAAATTTTTATGTATACGGCAAACAACCTGGGTTTAATTTGTACAAATTAAAATTTTTGTGCATAAAACGCACTCCTGGGTTTAATTTTACCACAGAGTAATTAAACAAAGAATAATTTTTTTTGAATATTTCTATTTAGGAGGGTTGACTTCCCATTACTTCATAGGGCGAAGCCCCTAGAGGCTAGGGGCGAAGCCGCTAGTTCTTATATAAAGTAACACGAACTGTGTCTGTCTGTCCCGAATGATCTCGTTAAACGATGAACCGATGTGGTTCTTCTTTGCAATGTAGCTTTTCATAGGTCCAGGGAAGGTTTTTTGAAACTATTTTGAAGTAGGGTACCACACTCTTCTAGGAGAAATTACATGGATGTCCTTGCCCAAGATTTAACAATTACAATCTTTCATTTGTGAATTAAAAATTTTGGGTACTATCAATCAATCTTGATCCGTTCAGTGTCCTAACTTTTTAACCAATAATTTGATATGCGTAATTGGGAGAATACATCAAATTGCAATATTATCCTTCAAAATCCCTGAAAAAAAATAAGGAAAAAAAGTCAAACCTTGTTCATCTAATGATTTATTCTTTTCATCTGCCTGATCAAGCGTAGCATTCTTATCAAATCCGCCAGTACACTCCACCATATCCTCTTTAGACAAGGATTGTTCTCTGGAAGCTACTAGCGAAGCATTTAGGTTATCCATCGATCCTTTTCACATAGAATAGTGAGTCATTGAAAAAATCCTGGTAAGTCTATTTATAAGAAACATTTAAAAAGACGCCGCTACTTTGTTAAAATGTTTGACCAGTACACTTAGAGTCAGCTTAAGCCATTGCATTGGAAATTGTTAGTTTTATATTAGTTTAATATTGAGATCAAATAATTTCTCTAATACATGATTTTTTTAGAAAGACAGAAAACTGGTTCTAATCCAGCGGATATAAAATTGGTTTCAAAGCCACAATAGAAGAATCTTTTCTTTAATATTTTTATTCTATGCTTTAATTTAGTTCTATTCTATGCCTTTAGTATGCATGCTAGAGGCATTAGATCCCAGATCATTATTAGCAGCAGGAGCTGTAGCAACTGTAGCAGTGCTTCTGTGCAGAGATGAACAGCTGCTCAACAGATTTTCTCTGGAGCACCGCAAGGATCCCTTTTGGTGTTGTAATGATTTGTTGTTGATATCTTGTTGTTGAGGATCACCTAGGCTTAGATCTGCAGAGCTTGAGATTAAGGCCACTGCCTCAGATGCCATGGACCCCTAAAATATTATGTTCTTTGCATAATCAAAAATACCCTAACAACTATTGTTATCTTAAACTTTTATCCAGTATGGCTTTGAAACCGAGTAATATCCGCTGGATTATAACCGGTTCTATGATATACTGATAAATCCTGGAAAGCATCATGAAACAGACAATTTCCCACGAATATTAAAATTTAAATAATAATTATAAAATTCAAACCAGCTTTGCTTGCCCAGGTCCTCGGCACCTCAGGTTTAACAAAACTGGTTATAATCTTATAATACGTGGAAAACTGTCTACAATACGATTTGAAAAATAACAATTCTACCTGTAGTTCTTCATTCATGATATCCTTGAGTTTACAACAGTCTGTAGTATCATCTGGTTGATCAATATTATTCCCAGCACCAAGCATATCTCCACTCTAATTCATTTAGGGCACATGTAAATTAAGTTTCCAAAGATAGAAATTGTGTTGCGAGAAAGTAAGAAAGAAAATATTGGTATTTTTTTAAAACTTATTTTCATACAGTCAAAACATTAGATATTTAATGAAAGAGTTTAAGCGTTGTTGTATCTTTAAAAATGCAGAGGAAAAATAATAAATGTATAAGTTTAGATGTATAACCCAGACAACAACTTGGCCGAAGTGGTGCGTGGTGACCTATTTCGACTGCTAGCAAATTTGCTTTCTGCTCTTTTGTAGTTACTTGGGTGTGTTTATATTTCAGACGCTATTTGATGATATCCAAAGACCAAATTGTAAGTCGACACAGGGTACCTACACCGTGGGGAGAGTTACATATTTCTGTTGTTTAATTCAATGGTAAAACATGACAAATGTCCCCCTTGCCTGAATGCTAACATTGAAAACATCATCGGGTCTGCTCAGCATTGGAAATGTTCTTTCTCTTTTTTGTCGTATCACAGATTTTACAGTTTCACGAAATCTTGACTCTTTGTATAAGATCCTATAAAAAGTATTTAGGATCAAATAAAGTAGAAAGTTTTATGCAAAAGTAACAGGATGTTTGAATGTCTGTCTGTCTATCTGTGAGTGTAGCACAGCATCTCGCTTACCACTGAACCAATATTTTACTCTTTCTTTTAAAATCTAAACTCAAAAGTGGAACCAACCTTAACTCAAGGGCCCCTAAAGAAAAATTATAAAAAAACAAAAATTTGAAATAAAAATTATGACACCTTCAGTAAATGTGTTCTTGTTTACATATGTATGCATGTTGTACACTGGTTTCCAAAGTTTCATAAACTCTTATGATTTTCTTTGGCTCAAAAACTTTTATCAAATATTGATTGGTTGGTTCAAAACTAACAGTTGAGTTTATAAACTTTTCAAACAATAATTTCAGTTCTACTAAAAAAAATGTAAATATTTACCTATTAGATTTCATTGCTTTTACTTGGGAACTAATGGCCGGTTTGATTTCATTCATCAGAAACCTTAACAAATAAATCTATTAACAAAGATGACAACATCCATAAAAGCGAAGCTCAATAATCAGAAAAAAGGACAAGGAACAATAACAATTGTATACTGTTAGGACTATAAAATGTGCAGATAATTAATCTATTGTTTTTTTCATTTTTTTATTATTTTATATTTAATTTATTAATGACAAAAAATTCTCTATATATACTTTAGACTTTATCAAAGTATTTGTTAAGACGTTAATAGTTATTTATCGCATCGTATTATAGACAGCTTTCCGCGGATATCAGATTGAAATATTATATGATTAAATTAAAACCTTTCGGGCCTAACAAAACAAAAAACAAAAGTATTAATTTTAATATTTTAATTTTAATATTCATGGAAAATTGTTTGTAAACGATGCTATACATGATTTTTCAGTATAGCTGAGAACCGGTTCTAATCCAACGCTATTAATAAGTTTCGAAGCCATACTGGAAAAGCATTTGTAACAGTTTTTCTCGTGAATATTCCCAATCCATTACCTGCATCTTTCCAGAACAGGAGCACAAACTTCTTTGTATGATTTGACCTGTTCCTGACGGGAGCGGATCAGCTTCCATTTGGTTTGCTGTACAGCTCTGAAATAATGTTTTCAGTCTACTGCGGCAGATATTATAAATAATCGGTCTTTTTTATTCAAAAGCAAAATCAAAAACAAAACCTTTTTCAGACCGTTTATCTATAATGTCTGCCGGCTCTTAAGAGAAATCCTAGGCTGGCACTATCCAATATACAGGTAGAGCAGCCATTTCCCTATAATAAAGTAATTAACCCCTCTATATAATAAAATACGGGAGGGAAAACTAAGGCAGAATAGATAGCTAGGCTAAGAGTTTAGGTTTCTGATTGTTTACCCCTTGCTAATTATATTTATTTTCTAGCAAACATCATCAACCACTCCGTTACCTACCAGTATCCCATTCTAGAATTAATGCTCCGAAGCCTGCCACAGCGGTAAACCTCGGGACTGGACTTGGAGAAAAACAGGACAAGTGGTTCGGTCCGCACACTGTATAACCAGCCGGTATGTCATTTTAACCAGGCAAAGTTTTGACGTGTCTGTTAAATCCCCATCAAGCCAATAATTTGACTTTGACAAAAGGGATAGGAAAATGAACAATAAACAATCATCCTGATAACAAAATTCTGTAGATACAATAACAATTATTGGTGGAAAAGTTTGAACATTATTACTTTGGGTACCCTAACATAAAGATTGTGGCCTAAAAAACAAATCCAAGAAAAAAAATCATCAAACCTGATGCATTCTTCCAAGGGATTGGGCAGTCTTTCCAAGTTTCCAGGATTCTCTATTTCTTGCATCACCATGTTCACTGCTATTTCTGTTAAACCCTGTATATAAGCATCATTAAAGATCACTTAGGATATTTAGATAGAAAGATAGATATATAGATGTATACCTGATGATCAAACAGAACAGCCAACCAGGGATCTAAGGGATAAGACAATGACCGAAAAATTAAATTACATCCACAATGATGATACACAAAGACAAAATTACCCCTTCAGAAAATTAAAATTAGTTGTTGATACGTTTGAACACTCAAATTAATAATCCAACCAATCAAAATTCACTTAAGTCCCCAAAGTTGTTAAGCCAACGAATAAGAAAACGTTATTATAAAATTTGGGGTACTAGTCCATGAGCATAGGGTAGATATATAGGAAGCAAGATAGATAGATACCTGATGTTTAAGCAGAACAGCCAGGAGATGTCTACCGACTTCTTCAACTGGATAATCACTTGGAAAGTACACATGTGAATAGGATAGATAGATAGGAAGTAAGATAGATAGATATATACCTGTTTAAGCAGGACAGCCAGTAGATGTCCGACAACCTCTTCAACTGGATGATCACTGGGAAAGTGCATGTGAAAAGGATAGATGGGAAGTAAGATAGATAGATACATGATGTTTAAGCAGGACAGCTAAAAGATGTCTGCCAACCTCTTCAACTGGATGATCAGTTGGAAAGTGCATGTGCATAGGATAGATAGTAAGATAGTTAGATACCTGATGTTTAAGCAGGACAGCCAAAAGATGTCTGCCAACCTCTTCAACTGGATGATCACTTGGAAATTGCATGTGCATAGGATAGATAGTAAGATAGTTAGATACCTGATGTTTAAGCAGGACAGCCAGTAGATGTCTTCCAACCTCTTCAACTGGATGATCACTTGGAAAGTCCATGTGCATAGGCATCATATTTCTTCTGCTCAACCTTTATCATTAAGTTTTCATGAGGTAATTTTAAAAAAAATTTTAAAAATATTCTGGTGCTGCTGCCAATAATTTATGTGAAGTTTGAATTTTTTTTTTTTTTTTGGGGGGTGGGGGGTCGGGGATTTTCATTTTCAGTATTTAAAAAGCAATTACACACTTAATCATCACACATACATTTAAGAACCAACGCATATTCTTTAATTTTACAAGGTAGTATATTACAGTCTACTGTCTTTATGAAAAATCTACCTTGCTATTCTTGTGCTATACATAAAATATTAAGTTTTACTGTATTACAATCTACTGTCACTTAAAACAACTTACCTTTCCAGCAAGGACATAAAAATCCTAAGGTACTGATTACTTAGATTAGCATCCAGCAGATATTTGAGCAGGCTGGCGGGGGTAAGCTCGGAGTCAAATCCAGTTATCTCCAGTGGTCGGCTGGGGTCAGTAGGGGTTCCTCCGGATAGCGGGGTAACGACTGTTGAACAGACACTGTGCGTTTCTCCTAAAAGAATTTTTTTAATATTGAAAGAAAGAGATAATGAGAGAGTGAGAGAGGGAGAAAAGGGATAGAAGAGAGAAAAAAAGGAGTAGATATAGAGACAGAAAAAAAGAGAGCAACAGAGACAGGAGAGATAAAGAGAGAAAGAGTGAAAAGGGGGGGGGGGGAGAGATCAATTAAGATAGATCGATAGAAAGAAATAGAGAGAGCACAAAGTTTTTTTCATTTCTGTTGAGAGAGAGATAAAAAGAAATATGGAAGAGATATAGATAGACAGAAAGGTACGGAAATAAACAGAGAGATCGCCAAGGAGAAAAATAGTAATTTTTTTCACCTTTTTCATCATCAAAAGGATTGGGAGTGTAGACAGCCTGAATTCCACCCTGCAGGAACTCTTCTCTCAAAAAGGACTGACACACTTTTTCCTCCATCTGTAGGCAGTTTCATGATTTTCATTTAGAAACAAGATTAATTTACAAACAATTTGTATGGGTACATCTCTAATATTTATTTGAAGAAGGCCAGTTCTTTAATTCAAAATATGCACGGATCTTAAAGGATATGACAATGAAAAATTTAAGTATAATGATAATAAACAAAATTACACCTCATCACACATGGTAGATTAAAATGAACAATTGAAAAGTCTGTACTTTACTAGTTTAAAACTAACAAAAAACAATTCAATAAAAATACCTAGGAAAGTATTTGAGCTAACGAAAAAAAAACTATGTAATTTACAGACTAATGTCCTTAATCTACTACTATAAATGTTTTGTTTTGATGAAAATGAGTTAAACTTTCCTGAAGTGGTGTACTAGTGACTAGCCTATTACAATGGATATATTATTACTTAGATGTTATCTAATAAAGTGGAACTCGCAGCGGGCTAAATTAACGATACTACCCCCCCATCCAACCATTTTATCGCATCACCCAACTTCTGGATGAACCAACTAATAGATGAGTTGCATGTTAGCAACCTAAATTGTCAATTTTCCCACTGTTATAATATCCACAGATGTTCTATATCAGGGGTTTAAAGGGATAAGACAATGGCCGACAACACAAAATTATCTCTTTCTGCAGATTCAAATTTATTAAACTAACCAATCAAAATTCATTAAATCCTCCAAAGTTGTGAAGCCAGCGATTTAGAAAAAATTATTTTAAAATCTTGGGGACTTGTCTACTAAACAGCCTATATCTCTGATTATATATCCATTCCTATTGCAATGTAGGCCCAGGAAGACAGCCAGATTTCTCTCCAGGTCCATGAATGGAGAGGAATAGGTGGACACATCCAGGTCTGTATCAGATTCCTGGCCGGGGATACACAGGTTACCAATCAGGTAGGATTGCATCATTTCAAGGGCCTTAAATAAATTATTCTGATGCTATAAAATCAGAAAATGACAACAAATATTTTGGTTAAATTTAGTTTTACCAA
This sequence comes from Acartia tonsa, assembly GCF_053477335.1. Lineage (NCBI taxonomy): Eukaryota > Metazoa > Arthropoda > Copepoda > Calanoida > Acartiidae > Acartia > Acartia tonsa. Next base: position 5,503,936 of record NC_137267.1, on the reverse strand, counting down.
GTAAAATAAAGTTTTTGAAAATTGTTTTTTTTCTCATAAATAAAAAAAGGAATATGTCAAATGTTTTGTTAAAGTCAAAAATACATTAACTTAAAAATAAAATGTAGCTTTAATCTTGATAATGATTCATCAATTGCTGGCTTACTAATAAGCTTAGAAGTATTAGTATCCTTATAATACGTAACGGGATCTCGCAAACTGCCCAACCGATATGGTTCTCCTAGCAAGGGTAGGTAGGTCCCGGGAAGGTTTATAACTATTTTTTTGGGGGGTGGGACACCCCCAACCCCCCCCCCATTTTTTTTTTAAATTTTAAAACTAAAATTAAAAATGATAGGGGGGCACCCCCCCCCCCAAAAAAAAAAAAATTTTCCACCCCCCAAAAATAGTTTTTAAAATTTTTCTTTTAAAATCTAAAATAAAAAATTGGATAATCAAATTCGACTCCCCCATCCTCAAGTGCCCCTAGAGGCCTCTAGGGGCGTAGCCGCTAGTCCTTATACTAAAGTAACAGGATGTGTGTCTGTGTGTTTGTAACGAAGGATCTCACTAACCGCTGAACCGATCGGGTTTTCCTTAACAGGGTAGCTTCTCATAGGTTCGTGGAAGGTTTATAACTATTTTGGGGGAGGGTACCACCACCCTCCTAAGAGAAATCGCCTCTAGAAAAAATACACTCCACCGAAAACTTTTTAAAAACTTTTTTAAACTAAAAATAATAATAAGGGGAGGAAATCCACCCCGCCCCCCCCCCCCAATAAAAAATTATTCCCCCCCCAAAATTTTTGCCTCTAGGGCCGTAGCCGCTAGTTAACTATATAAATTAGTAAGCTTTTTGGTATCTAGAGAAGGATTTCGCTAACTGCTGAACCGATATGGTTCTCCTTTCCAGTGGAGCTTTTATAGGTCCTAAGTTTGTTTTAGGCTATTTTAGGTATGGTTTTAGGCTATTTTATATCCTTTTTATATGCTTTTTACGACATTTGCCCAAAAAGGGTGCCCAAAACCCGCCCAAAACCCTTTTGGGCAATTGGGACGCCCAATATCAAAAAAAGTGCCCAATTCGACTACCCTGATACCACACCCTACCAAGAAAAATCGCAAGAAAAACATAACTAATTCCATCTAACAGTTAATGAAATATCTTTTTTTGTAAACAGCTGATCTTTCATTTTACGTGCCCCTAAGGCCTCTAGAGGCGTAGCCGCTAGTGTTATATATTTTTAAATACTCAAAATATTATTTTAACCTTAAAAATATAATAACCGCCTTTTTAAAAAATTCAGATTATCTCCAAAATAAATATTTTACCAGCCAAAAGTAATAAAGCCTACCTGTTGTGAGTGTTGGACTGTTAGGAAGGGTTTAGTCGCATCCACTGAGGCTAGGTTGATCAGGTTCTCGGCCCCGCAGGGAGCTTGATCCTTCCAGTCCTGCACATCATACACCTTCCCATTGATTACCAGCCAGAGACCCCCATCCTTAAATTACACAAGTCGTATATGTCTTTGGGATTTTAAAAGGCAACCAAACAAAAAAGAACTTCTTAAAAAAAAAAGAAGATAGGTACATAAAAAAAGGTTATTTTGTAGAAACTAAAATGATAAATTCAAAAGTGTGACTATTTTGTACCTATAGTGTTTTGAAACAGTCTTTGTTGAATAGGAAGGCTTAAACAGAATATACAAACAGCTTAAAAACTACAACTTAAAAAGCTTTCCTAAAAAAAAGCATAATTTCTCTAGCTGTTTTAATGTCATAAATGACAAAATTCCTCTTTCAAAATAAATTACTATTAAAATGTAATAATGTCTTATTATTACCTTATTATGATTTTCTAGGTCAGCTCTTCGTATCCAGGGGAATTCTTCCTGTCTTGGACTAGAGTATCCTGTTCCTCTGTCCAAACCTGATTTTAAAAACAGTTTTCATAGGATACAATAGAAAAAACTTATAGAAACGGCTACTTATGCAATACAAGGTATTAAACAGGTAAAGCTGCTTAAATACAGGTATCTAAAGGGATAAGACAATGGACTACAAATCGATGTACAAAAAATACCCCTTGTTTAGATTACGATTAGTGGTTGAAACCAAACGTTAAGGCACTCAACTTGATGAATCAAACAATAAAAACTTAATTAAAGTCCCCAAAGCCAACGAATAAGAAAACGTTATCATAAAACCTTGGAGACTAGTGTATTTAACAGCCCAATGTCCCCTCTCTCCCTGATTAAAAGTGCTGTCACTATATATTTGTTAATGTTTGTTGGTTATACCTGTCCATGTCATATCATCATGTTCCTCTTTCTCATAACCAGGAGCAGCTCTGTTCAGTTTGTCCAGAGATTCCATCAGGCAGGTTAAGCCAGGTATCATCTCCATTCTAGGATAGACAGATAGATAGATAAATATACAGATAGATAGAAAATACGGAGAGAGTAAGTTTAGCTTGTCCGGCAGGTCAATCCAGGTATCATCTCCATTCTAGGATAGATAGAAAGATAGATAAATAGATTGATAGATAGATATAAAATACGGAGATGGTAAGTTACGCTTGTCCAGAGATTCCATCAGGCAGGTCAATCCATGTATCATTTCCATTCTAGGATAGACAGATAAATAGATAGATAGTTAGTCAATCCAGGTATCATCTCCATTCTAGGATAGATATAAATAAAATTCTTGGGTGCACTGCACATACAATAACAACAACAAAAACAAATGAATATCATATTCATTTATATTTACAGCAAGTTTAGTTAATATGGCTATTTTATTTGCAAAATTTCTTCTCAAATGGCAATTTCCTAAGATGTAGGAAGTATGCAGAAATGTGTATTCACGCATTGTTTTAATACAGGCTATATAAGTAAGATCAAATTGTGATCCTGAATGTCCAAATTCTCCAGGAGCGATTGAAGTTGCCACATTTTTTTTCTTGAAATTTTATAAGTTATAACCTTTTCATCAGTCTGACTTAAAGCCTTTTCTTCCTACCGAATGCCTCTCACTATGACTAAATTTTTTAATACAATTTTAATACTAAATAAGCTGTGGTATCCGCCGAGGATAAATGGCAGACACCGGAGTTCAATTAGATTACGGCAGTGTGACAGACGTGGACACCTTACTATAGAGAAGCTACGCTTCTCTAGCTTTCACTAGATAATGATCAACATCTAATTTCAGTTGTCACTTTATTGAAGGTTTAAAAGATACTGAAGCTATATACAACAAACAATAATAACATGGATAGGAATAAATAATCATAACATAAAAGCATAAATAATACATATACAATGGTCAGTTTGGGCAATAATGATCCCCCATCCCTGAAAAGGGTGGGGGAGAATTAAGAATACAGTTAACCATAATAAACATGACAGATTCAATCATTAATTCTAAGCGTAGGGAGGGGGTCACTAGACCCCTTCCCCAGGACTCGGGGGAGGGCCGTTGACCCTCCACCGAACCCCAGATCAGGGGTGCCATAGGCATGGCTCACGGTTGCCGAATACCACAACTCTCCCCTCGGAAGGCTGGGAGGGGGTTTCCCTACCAGACTTCCGACAGTGGTTGAGGCCTTCGGCCCGCTCCTTAGGGCTAAAATATATACCAACGATAATGATTCAATGGAATCCTAGTGGTGAGTATCTTCTTAGGGTTGGTGGGCTCCCAATGTGGGATAGAAGGCAGAGGCTGGCTTGGGTTGGACACGTTGGTCAGCGCCGGCAGGTATCAGGTTTGCTGGTGGCACAGTTGTTGCTGGAACAGTCAGCAGTGGGGCCTGCTGGTTGTTGTTGGCAGCGGCTGGGGCACTGGCTGTCAGGTTGATCGTCTGAGCAGCGGCCTGTCCTCCTGAGGGGCCGCGGGGTCTGCCAGAGGGCGGTCCTGGCCTACCTGGGCGGTCATGCCCGCTGTCAGTGGATTTCATAGACACCATTTCCTCTGCTGCTTCCCTGCCGATGGGAATGGCATCCCAGTCCACTGAAAAGTCCCGGGACTTGGCATGGTTGAGCCTGGCTCTAGCCAGCGCTTTCCTATATAAAGCTGGATGGTACAGGAACACTTGTGATATCGCATTCAGGGCTGCTCGGACTCCTCCTTGTGCGGCTGCCAGGGAGATGATGGTTAGGTCCCCCAGCAGTTTGAGGATCAACAACAGCAAACACAGTATGGCAGCGCCATCTCCCCACTCGTGGATGGCTTGTCTAAATCCAGCCCAGACATCCAGGGCTGCCTCTCCTTCCTCCGCCAGTCGGTCAATGTTGTAGGACACTATCCCATGGTCTCCTGTGGCCGAACAGCTGCCTTGCTGAACGCAGGAGCCATAGGATAGGCCGGTCAGCATGGCACTCTTGTATGCTGGGAACGCCAGCAGTTGTTGCCAGTCGTTCAACTCAGCCTGCGAATACAAGCCACCTGAACTGAAGTCATCTAAGGGTTCTGTCAACAACTGCTTAGGCGTATCCAGCGGGGGTGGCCTCTTCTTGGGAGCGGGGGTTAACTCTATCCAGCCTTCCTCCGCGTGCACAGTCAGGGGGTAGGTGGAGGAGCAGGGAATCTTGGTGGCGTGTTCACTGTATACCCGTGTCACAGCGTCTACAAAACCTGTGGGCTCTACTGGCACTTTGTCCCAACACTCCTTGGGTTCGCGGACAACGTACTTGTGACGTTGGCAGGTCAGCTGCAGCAGGATGTCTCCCCTCAGTACCGAGAACGTGCTCCCCTGGACACGCACCGGGTGGGCCGGGTCTAGTTGCTGGAGCTTCCAGCAGTTGGCCGCCACTTCTTCTGCTGCGGTGCTTTTCATGCGCGTTTCCAGGGTAAACCCAATATAACCTGCATGTATCTGTGCTTGAAGGGGAACGTCAACATCCCTGGCCGACACTCTGGGCAGCGCAGCCGCGGCTGGGTCAGCTGCCACGAACAGCGCTGGATGGTTTGTGGCATGGGCCTCGAAGTCGCAGTTCACAATCGAGGTGGGGTTGGTCATGTTGATGAAAAACTGAGCCTGATGGTCAACCAGATATGCATCCATCACCAGGCTGGGCTGGAGGCTGCGGATCAGCCTCAAGGGGCAATCTCTCCCCAGGTGGTCCCACACGTAGGTTGCTTCTCCAGTGATGCAGGACAGCTCAGAATGGGGACACTCTAGGGTCAAGTGGTCAGACTGGGACTCCACCCGTCCATCCTCCACCACATAGGTCTCCTCCTTGACCAGCAGCCGTCGCTCCTGGAGCACTAATTCGTTGCGGTATAGCTGGCCCTCAAAGTGGACGTCCTCCCCCTCACAACCCACCCCCTCGGGGCTGTTGACGAGGGCGCCCACCATGTCGATGGTGAAGAACAGGGGGTGGTTCAGCTGGAACGTCAGTGGCTGGGTCTTGCCTGGCAACGTGTAGACTCGGTTCCTGGCCAGGTCTCGGCACGCTTCTGGGTCTATCTTGGTTGGCCTCATGAGGGTGGGGACCGAGGTCACCTTGAGGTGACCCCATACCCCACACCTGAATGTCCACTGGGACACGGTGAGCTGACAACTGTACCCAGTGGTTTCCCTCACCTTGACTTGCTGCAGGACGTGTACTTCATGGCCCAGGGGCACCTCTTGGTGTAGGGGCTCCGTGTTACACATCTTTTCTTTATTGTAAGACGTGACATGGGTGGGGTTGGCACAGTCCCACCCCACCAGGACGTAGCTGGTTGTAGGCCACACGGCTGCCAGCAGGAGGCCCCACAGGACCATCCACCAATGGGAGAGGCTTCCAGGCAACCATCTTCCTCGTACACGCGGCTGGGGATCTTCTGCTCTGGTCACGGCTGCTTCTTGGGACTGGACACGGCTGGGCTGCTCCTGGCTAGATACAAGTTTCCATTGAGCGTTATCTGTATGCGGCCGAGGCACCCCGATACCCTCCCCAATGACAGACTGGCAAGCGACTGGCACTTGCCTGGGTGTCGGCTCCCCTAGCCCTAAGTGCTCCCTTCCCTTGTCCAAAGCATGCCCAGTGGCATGGGGCTGAAGTGCATGTGGCACAGGCTCGCCCTTACTCACTGCCCTCCCCTGCCCTAGGAACTCAGGTGCATGTGGCACAGGCAAGTCCTTGTTTTCCCAAATTTCAATCTCCCCAGCCTCAGGTGCAGGGGGCACAGGCAAGGCTGGGTGTTTACAATATTTTGGATACAACACATTTAACAAATTCAACTTATCCTGATGTTGAGCAGCTGGGTTCCCTTGGCTGGCAGGGGGCTCTGGATGGCATGTAGCTGGGCTCTCCCTGCAGGCTGGTGGCGCTGGCTGGCATGTAGCTGGGCTCTCCCTGCAGGCTGGTGGCGCTGGCTGACTGGGGGTGACGGGTGTCACCCCTTCCTCTGGGACCGCTGGCTCGTTCCAGGACTCAGGTCTCTCGGTGGCGGCGACGGTTGTCGCCCCAGACATCAGGTTGGAGGCTGGCTCGTTCCAGGATCCAGGTATCTCGGTGGCGGCGACGGTTGTCGCCCCAGGCACCAGGTGGGAGGCGCTGGATAGCACCCCCCCATCATCCCAGGTGGCGACGCCGGGTGGCGTCCCATACATCGATGCAGAGGTGCTGGCTAGCACCTCCTGCCTCTCTCGTTCGGCGGCTGCCAGGACCTCCCCATACACCGTCTCAGGGACGCTGGGCAGCGCCCCTCCACTCTTGCTGGGTAGGCTCAGTCGGGCAGGTTCCATCATGTTGAGGCTGAAAGGCTGGGGCCTCAGCACCTCTGGCTCGGCTATGTTGTTGGGCTGTATCAGCTCTGGCCCCAGATGGTTAAGACTGAAGCCTAGGCCAACCCGGTTGGGTTCAGCCGCGCCGCCCAGTACGTTGATCCTAGCTGGGACAGTCCCGAACTGCGGCATCCCATCGGCTCGGTCCGCAGCTCTGGGGGCGGCTGCTTGCTGTGGTGGTGCTGGGGGCGCGCTCCCTTCCATATGGGCCACTCTGCTGGGCTTCCCTGGAGGGGCACCCTTGTCGGCGGTGCGCCTGCGGCTGGCTACCTGGGCCCAGTCAGCTCTACAATCGGCCGCCGTGTGACCGTCATAGTGGCAACGCTCACACTTGGCAGAACGGTCACGGCGTGGCTGGGTGCGTCTCTCCTCTAGGCTAACTTCCACAGGCGTTGGGCAGTCTCGAGCTCGGTGGCCTCTCCCCTGGCAGCGGTAGCAGCGGCCTGGAACCTTGTCATCTGGAGCGACCTTCCCCATCTGGTGGAGACCCGGAGCCAAGGAGCCAGTCTCCATTGGCTCCGACTCGTCATATTGGGGCAACTGGATGCAGGCAGATCCAGTCAGCCCGTCGGTCGAGTCCACTAAGCACACACCTTCCTTCAGCTGCTTAGTAACCATGGTCACGGTGAACATGGCCTTACGAGTGTACTCAGGTACACTCGTAATTTCATGGTTCATCATGAGGCGTTTTACATTGGCGTTACGAATTCCACGATTTAATTCGTCCACCAACAACTCAAGATCCTCATGGTTGTAGGCGTCCCTATACAAGGCGCACTTAGTTGATATGTACGCTTGTATAGGTTCTGTCGAGTGTTGCTTGTAATCCCTAAACGCTTGTTTAAGCGTTTGGGATTCAAAAGCAGGGCGAAATAGCAATTCACACTCGGTCTTGACCTGTTCGTAGGTCAAGGCTTGGCCTGCCTCGCCAAACAGATGGGACGCCATTTCCGCCGCTTGCCCTACCAATGACAGTAGTAGGGCGTTGCGGCGGTTGAGGGAATCATGAGGTGGCACGCGGTAAGCCGCCCATGACATCTCAAGTCTGCGGATATGTGCCGACCAGGATTGCTTGGGCGGCCCTCTAAACTCCGGCAGATTGCTCAGCATCAGCTTGCGGTACTCGGCTGGGGCCGGCTGAGGGTCATCCTGGAGCCATCCTGGGGCTTGGTCACCTCCTGGGGCTTGATGCTGGTCCATTGGGTCAACGGTGAAACGGCGGGCACAAAGTTATACAGTACTAAAATGAATGGTTTGTCACTTGAGGCTTCCTAGCCTAACAGCCAACACTGTTTGTATCACTAGGTTGGGAGTTTAGTTGCAAAGATATAACTTAGCTGTACTTATCACTAGTTAGGTGTTGAGGTTGTAGGGTAGGCTGGTAGAGGTAGATAGATGTTGAGGGTCTGAACTGCTGTCAGGAACTGATTGGGTTTTCCTTTATCACACTAGAGCTAGAAGGAAAGAAACTTGCAATTCTTTATTTGCTAAAATACCCCTGTTAAATGCTATGGAGTAGCTCCGCTCCGGTGTGAGTGTGTGTGTGTGTGTGTGTGTGTGTGTGCGTGGAATCTCCTGTCCTTGTAACGCGCGTCCGCGCCGTCAAATCCGCGCACACGGGGAAAACGCGCTCTCACCCCTCAACTCGCTCTCTCATTGGTCCGCTTCGTCCGTTGGATTTATGATATTTTCCGCACTCTGTTGCGCTACCCGTGAATGGCGCTCTGTGTGTCCGATCGCTAGCCCCACACTACAGACGGACTTAGTCTAGTGTGGGTAGGAAGGGGGAAGCGCGTGAGGGGACGGGGGTAACTCCGTCCGTTCCCCCTGTGAGGGAGGGGGGTAACTGTGTGCTGGTGTAATAGGGCCTTTCTTCTTAATCCTAGGCTTATCTATTATATCACCCTGATTGTATTTGCCTTCAATGGAGAGGGGCCCCTCCCCTTCCCTTGGAATAAGGGGTGTATTGTTGTTGTGCTGTGGGCTTGAGATTGTTTTGATTGTATATCAGGGTCTTTATTATATTACATCTAGCTTCTATTTTTGTCCTTATCACAATTGCATAACAGATTTGTTTACCAACTCTGTTCTATTTTTAGCTGTTATCACAATACACAATAATCCAAGCCTGTTCTATTCTTAGATTTATCACAACACAACAATTTGTTTGCCAAGCTTTGCTCATAAATCTATTGTTTGGCCATCAAACTAGGGTGGTAATCCCTGCAAATGTGATATAATATCTGTTTTCTAGATGGGTGGCTGCGTTGTAGCTTCTCAGGATACTCGGAGTTGACGTAGTTTTTCTCTGTTCTGGTGCACTACACTCGTATGTTAGCTCGCAGCTTGCAGCTATGTGGCATGTTTCAGCCTATCGGCGGCAGGGAATGTCCCGTCCTGCTAGCGCCGCTGATCCAAATCCGGCTGATGGCGGCAGGGAATGTCCCGTCCTGCTAGCGCCACTGGTTCGGATCCTGCTATTTCTTGCAGTAAAGTTGGCCTATTTCCAGCCGTTTACACTTACTTGGCTTGTTTCAGCCGGTCCGCAGGCCTGTTTCAGCCCTTTTGGCGCTCAATTCTCCGTTAGATATCAGCGCTGCTCGCGGTTATTCGTCGAATTTCGCTGTCTCGCTTCCACAACTGCCGGATGCAGAGTTAAACTTTGCTGTCCAGGGTGGGTAATTCAGGTTGCTTGCGTCAGTTTTGCCAGATTCACTGCTGGGAGTACCTTAGCCTCAGATGCGCGTCTGCTCTACACTTGTGGTTCGCCGTAATCTCACACAGCTGTCACCAAAGTTGTGGTATCCGCCGAGGATAAATGGCAGACACCGGAGTTCAATTAGATTACGGCAGTGTGACAGACGTGGACACCTTACTATAGAGAAGCTACGCTTCTCTAGCTTTCACTAGATAATGATCAACATCTAATTTCAGTTGTCACTTTATTGAAGGTTTAAAAGATACTGAAGCTATATACAACAAACAATAATAACATGGATAGGAATAAATAATCATAACATAAAAGCATAAATAATACATATACAATGGTCAGTTTGGGCAATAATGATCCCCCATCCCTGAAAAGGGTGGGGGAGAATTAAGAATACAGTTAACCATAATAAACATGACAGATTCAATCATTAATTCTAAGCGTAGGGAGGGGGTCACTAGACCCCTTCCCCAGGACTCGGGGGAGGGCCGTTGACCCTCCACCGAACCCCAGATCAGGGGTGCCATAGGCATGGCTCACGGTTGCCGAATACCACAAAGCAATGAAAAACAAATCGAATTACCTGTTAAAGATACCAGATTTCTCAAGTTGTAGGAGGGTAAATGACACAACGAGCTCTGGCAGCAGTACCCCCACAATATCATGATCCAGAATGTTGGCTGTTGCCAGGTAGTGCCGGTGGCTGATGGCACTGGTCTCCAGCGCAGCTGGCAACAGGTCCAGCACATGGGTGCACAGGTAGTTGAGGTATTTCCTGAGGAGGGCCAGCACACCCTCCTGCTCCTCGTTCTCACTGTCCTCGCCACTCCCAAGGTCAGGTCCTAAATTACAAAGACGGATCATGGAAAGATAACGAGGTAGCGGGTTTTGTCGTATTTTCACAGTAGCTTTTCTCTTATTTCTAGCCCTCTGGGGGGCTCTAATTCTGCGGGGTAATTATTTACATTTACCTAGCTCAAAATAACCTATCAAAACTACTGTAAAAATACGACGAAACCCGCTACTTTGTTTTCTTTCCATGATCAGAAAAGAAAAATATATCTATAAGTAACCAGGGATCTAATGGGATAAAGCAAAGGACAATAAATTGATGTATATCCCAATGATGAAACACAAAATTACCTCTTCTGTAGATTACAATTAGTTGTATAAACGTTTGAACACTAAATTAAATGAAACAGCCGAAAAAATTCAATAAAAGACCCCAAGGTTGTAAAGCCAACGAATAAAGCATCGTTATCATAAGACTTTGATGGTCAGTGTTTTCAAATTCCATATAATATTCGAATCTAAATTTCAGTGTATGTCTATGATAAATATTTCCAATTTTTAAATTTTTAAAAACATAGGTAGGTACCTATTGAAAATTTAAAGAAATTTTATAAAATTAATTTTATTGACCTAAAGGGTGTTTAAATAAAAAACAATCGCTTCACTTTTTTCAATATAAACCTTACAGTTTGGGTCCAAAACTAATAAAAAATAATACAAGTCATGCCCAAGCAATGACAATGAGAAAACATTATTGAATTTTGAATCTACTCACCCTTCCAGAGCCCTAGAGCTTAAGACCTAGCCCTTGCAGAGAAATTTGCGCTACACCGAAAGTGCATATTTTATTACAAATTTGTCTTTTTAAAAACCAATCGCTCACAATTTGAACCATCATAAGTACTTAAAATCTTGTAGATAGACCCCATAATGTTTGGAGTTTTTGAAGGGGCATAGACCTTTCTTTAGACACATTAACAAGGTTTCTAACACAATCTTAGCCAATTTGGCATCAAAAAGAAAGACTTGGCAATCATCAAGAACTAGGAATAGACAGAGCCGTCATGCCTCAAAGTTGGATGGGAATGTCTTTTTTATGTCAAATTGGCATAGATTGAGTTAGAAACCTTGTTAAGGTGTCTAAAGAAAGGTCTTTACATGCCACATCAAAATCTCTAAACATTATGGGGTCTATCTCCAAGATTTGAAGTACTTATGGTGGTTCAAATTGTGAGCGATCGGTTATTTTTTTAACACCCTTTATACCACTAACTCTTGCTCAAACTAAATTGTAATTACCTTTTTATCGTATATTCTAAGAAAATCGAAATATTTAATTCTTACCAAGAGCATAAAGTTCAGCAATCAGCAGTCTCTGAAACTTAATGAGAAGCTTCAAGCTTGGATTCTCTTCAACCTTTTGCGGGTCAGCAAGATCATCAAGGCTTCGAGTGTCATCACTGTTTAATGCTTGGATCTAAGCATTAACAAAATGTTATTAATATCTTTAATGTGACAAATCTCAAAAGCAAAAAATCTCCCCATCCCCCCCCCCCTTATTTTTGAAATAGATTGAAAATAAGAGGGGAGGGGGTGTTACCCTGTGGTGCTTCAACAAAACTTCACAATATAAACTAACTTGACCTAAAGTAAAACTTAACTACACAAAAAATCTCCCAAATAATTATTTTCATTTTTTTCTTCTTCAAATTAGTAAAGGGGGGGGGGGGGGCAGTATGTATAGCATCGTATTACTGACAATTTACCACGAAAATTTAAATAGAAACCACAAAATAAATAGCAGTGGTATAACAAAACTGGTTTTAATCATGTATTTTTTACTTTAATATCCGGGGAAAGCTGTTTATAATACGATGCGATAAATAACTATACCTGAATCAAGCTATGAGCAGAAGAATTCTTCATGAGTTGTCTAACCAGGTACAGTAGTGGAATGGCTGAGGCCCTGTCCTCCCAGCTGGAGACCTCCGCAGCCCGCTTAGATTCGGATTCCAGCTGTGCCTGTAAATGTAGATATATTATGAGGGTGATAAGACAATGGCCGATAAATTTATGGACTACCCCAATGATGATACACAAAATTACCCCTTATTATTAAATTTATTGGTTGAAACGTTTGAACACTCAATTTAATAATAAACAGCCCGTTGTTCCATCTGTATGATAATTAAATAGATTCTGATTCAAGCTGGGCCTGTAACAACGGATATATTATTACTTGGATGATTTTCATGATCTCTAAATTAAAATTATGATTCCTAACTTCCGCTCCCTTTACCCTATCCCATCCCCTCCGACTGGATGAACGAACTGGTCAATGAAAAATGCTCCATAAGCAAAATTACAATTTTCCCCTATCATAATATCCACGTATATTTCACATACATTCCTGTAATATAAATATTAACAAGTAAAGTAATTAAAAAGTATTAAAAGTAAACAGTGTAATTGCAAGGAGGGAGAAGACAATAAGCAGTTTATAACACAAAAAGTTTATAAAAAAAAAACGTTTTCTTATTCGTTGGCTTCATAACTTTGGGGACTTCTTCTATAGATTCTTGATTGGTTGGTTCATTAAGATAAGTGCACTAACGTTTCAACCACTAATTGTAATCTACAAAAGGAGTAATTTTCTGTATCATCATATATATCAATTTAACGGCCATTGTCTTACCCCGTTAGATCCCTGGTTAAATTGCAAAGAAAATTAAAACTGTGATCATCATTCTTATAAAAAGGTAATGTAATAAGCTCAAAAAAATCATGAATGGACTTATGGACAAAGTAAATTATAGAACAAATATTCAGTTATAAAATAAAAGAAAAATTGAAAACCAGGAACTTTCATGATATATGTAGCATGATTGATTAAACGACGGGCCAAGTAAGTTGCAAACTGAATGCTTTTTGGAAAGAAAAAAAAAACAGCAATCAATCTTAAATAGCAACCGAGAAAGTTACATATCCTACACCATAAAGTTTCAGTTGCCGGACAGTTGCTTCGCTACTAAAAAAAAAAATCCAAATCTAACCTGTTCCGTCATAAGTTCTTCTCCAGTGAAAGGTTTATCCTTGGCAGAGTCGGTGGCACCCTTCTCAGCCTCCTCCGTCAACTCTTTCACCTCCATTTTAATGGCGCCCCGCAAGGCTGTCTTCAGGCCCCCGTCCGCCATGAGGCTGGACACAAGTAGGTCGGTCATGAACTTCCTGCCGCTGGACTGACCGCTGTGATTGTCGGCGGCTGTGGTTTGGTTTGGCAGCAGGGCTGATAGCGCTCTACAATTTAAGTTCTTATAAATAAACAATAATTCAGAATAAACAAAAACAGAGCTGGATCTTTGAATCAATTAGTGCTGCCCATTGCCACTGCCGATGCCACTGTCACTGACAGTGCTGCCAGTAAAACATGGCTCTTTAAATCAGAAGGGCAGTGGTGAGCCAGGAAACACTTTAGAAACACCCAGAGGCTCAGTGACAGAAGTCATTTTGCGATGCCAGTGAGCCGGTCAATGTTTCCAAAGTGTTTCCCGGCTCACCACTACCATTTCGGTTTAAAGATCGCTATTAGGTTAGCCTCTTTCAACATCGGCTCACTAGAGGCTATGGTAGTGGCATCGCTATGATGTAAAGATCCAGCTCAGTACACGGAAATACAGTGAAAGTAAAAAAAATATGCAATAAAAAGACTGTGTTGATACTTTTCCTTAAAACAAACTCGAAATGTGGACGTTATACCACTAGGAGATAAACTAGGCGTATTCCAAATTGTTGTACGGATAAAAAGTTGCAGAGAATCTGCATTAATAAAACATAGTGGGTGTGCCCCTAGAATCTTTCTAAGGGCATGTATTAAAAGGTGTATAGAAGGGCAGAAAATAGATTGAAACCATCCCCAGACCAATATTCACATTCCCTAAAAAGTATAACTCAATAAGTTCAGTAGTTATTGAGATCTTAAGCTGTAGACAAAAAAACCTAACCTACTTTAAATCCTAGAATTACAAAATGTTTATCAAAGAACTATTAACCTAGCTCGTTCATCCGCTGTGGGTAGCAGGATCATCCAGGCGGCCTCCAGAACTCCTTGTGCCGCATCCTGGATAGTCTCCAGAACTCCAGAATTACTGGCCAATTCAACAACCTGAGAGTAGATGAAGATTTATGTAGCTTGCTATGGTCCTTTAAACCAAATGAGGTTTTAGTTAAATAACTTTAATTGGATTTATACGATATTTTCCTATTAATCTAATACAATCCAGTCCCCTATCTTTTAAATAAATTGAAAATAAGGGGGAAGGTTTTTTTCGTTTGTTTCTTTATTACATTTGGTTAAGGTTAGGTTATACTAAGTACTTGTTAACCCCGAAGGGTTGTGATCCATACAATAATAGGCTTAGACAAAAAACTACCCCACTTATTTTCAATTCATTCTTTATTTAAGTGCTCGACAGGCACTTTAAGGGGGAAGCATTAACTGCTCTAATAAAATACTCAAGGATCTAAAGGGATACGACAATGGCAGATAAATAGATGTATAATATCCCCAATGACTATACACAAAATTAAACCTTTTCTAAATTACAATAAATGTCCCTAAAGTTGTTAGGTAACTAACGAATAAAAACGTTATCATAAAACTTTGGAGACTAGTGTACTAAACAGCCCTTTGTCCCTTCCTCCCTAAAAAATACTAACATTCTTTTTGAGGGAAGCTAACAAGGACGAGCCCTGTTGTAACCACTAATTATAATCTACAGAAGGAATAATTTTGTTTATCATCATTTGGGATGTACAACAATTTTTGGGCCATTGTCCTATCCCTTTAGATCCCTGACTAAAAATAGTTGTACATATACCTTCTTTTTGAGGGAAGCTAACAAGGATGAGCCCTGTTGCAACCGTAGCGTAGCCAGGTTTATCTTGTGATGCTTGACCGCCAGCAGCTGTAGCTTCAGGATGTTTAGGGCGGCACATGCCACACATTCCTCCTCTTGTCTTGGCGGACACCCAGATCTTAATTAAACAAGGATGACAACATTCATAAGTAGCGAAGCTCTAAAATTAGAAGGCGGGACAAACGAACAATAACTCTTGTAGAGTGTCAGAAGCTATTGAGCAGATTATTATATATTACATAAATGAGCATGCAAAGTTTGAAATGGATAGGATAATTCTAATATGTCTAATTTAACGACAAGAGCTATCCGTAACGGACGGACGGACGGACAGACAGACGTACGGACGGACCGACCATAATTTTAGCAAAACTCCGCTTTTAAAAATGTAATTTTTTATCAACAAGGTTCTTTAATTTTACCCCCCAATTATGATAAAACAAATTTAACCATTCTAAATTACAAAATCTGTAAATTTAAGTTATTAATGAGAAAGTTTTGGCCTGGCTAGTCTATACCAACCAATTCAGGTTTAATATTAAGTCTACAAAATTTTGAAGCCAACAAATGAGAGAATGTTTTTGTAAAACTTTAGAATAACTGTATTGAATAAAAGCCTACCTTCCATCAAGCTGACCCTCCAGCAGTAGATCAATCAGCTGGAAGGTCTGTTCATTCAGGTCAATAATGAATGGAGATGGGGGGAATTTCTCTTTAGAGGGTGGTGGTAACCTCCCCCAAAATAAATATAAACCTTACCAGGACCTGTGAGAAGCTACCCTGTAAAGGAAAACCATATTGGTAAAGCTTTTAGCAAGATCCTTCGGTACAAACAGACGACATCCTGTTACATTATTATAAGGATATTTTTAAAAGTAATAAAGTGTACCTTCCATCAAGCTGACCCTCCTGCCAGATCTTGTTAAGCAGCAGATCAATCAGCTGGAAGGTCTGTTCATTCAGGTCAATAATGAATGGTGTTCTCAAGGGGACTGTCCATGACTCTAGGTTGGTCCAGGACACTGTGTAGTTCGGGCCTGCAACTATACCTGAAAAAAGAATATTTTTCACAGGAATCTAAAGGGATAAGACAATGACCGATAAATAACCTTAATTACCTATAAAATTGTTGGTGTTGCTATTAGAAAGTAGAGTAGGGGTAGATACACAGCTGTCATAGTAACCCAACTTATCCCTTGCCATTGTCTTCTCCCTTAAGATCCCTGAATAATATCTTACCTATAAAATTGTTGGTGTTACTATTAGAAAGGAGAGTAGGGGTAGGTACACAGCTGTTATAGTAACCCAACTGATTCTGATCATTCTTGCCCCATCCATACAGCTTTCCATCCTAAATAATTTTAATTACATATTTTAACAAAAAACCAACGAAAAGAAATATTCTTAAGCTTCAAAAAAAACTTTATATACTTTGTAAAACATGATACTTTTTTGTATACCTATACTTTTTTAAAATAAATATATGTAAATGTATAATGTATATTGTATATCCATCCTAATATCAATGGAAAATCGCTGATGATTTAAACTCCATCAATTGAAGCATTCAACCAACTAAATCAATTTTACCTTTGTGACAGCGACTACATGCATAGCACCAACAGAAATATCAACCACTGCCTCATTAAGATCTTCAATCAGTTTAGGGTATCTGATATGCTCTTCAGTTCCGTGTCCCAACCTAAAGAGTTTGGTATGCACTCACTTCCGCATATTGTTTTATATTCGCAAAAAAATGCATCAGCAAAGAATTATAGCGCTAAATGCTCTCTTGTTTAGATAACTAATAAAAACCATTAACTGACTATCAAAGGCCTTGCGAAAGTCGAACTAACAAGAAATGGATAATATATATATATTAATAAGAAACCTTTACAAAGACTCACAAAGCCTATCTGCAAATAAGAGACTTACAAAACCCACATATCAGGATGGCGCTTCTCATATTTGTCTATTGGATGTAACTGATGTATTATTGAGATCTCAAATATGTTAATGCTTTCAGAACAAGCTTTTATAATTTCCAGGTGAGTGGAGTTTTTTTTCTTATTTAGTGATAAGAGTAAATCAAAAGGGTATAGTTGTAATAATAAATAGTTCTAATGATTTAATAAAATGTTACATTGCAAATGCAGTAAATGATAAGAGAAAGACAAAGCTAAAGGGGAAGATCAGTTTGTGCCAATGTAATAATTTAGATTCTGTATGAAAACTGCAAAAAAAATTTTAAAAACAAATACAATTACTTACAAGAAAACTAAAACTTTTATGACAAAAATAAATCCACTTTTTGGCAAAATCATTATATCTTTAATTCCAAATGGGGGAAACGTTAAGTCAGAATATCATGTATATTTGTAGAAGAGCATTGCATAAGTATATGTCAAATTATTTTAAAAAACAAACCTGTAGTTATCCCCCTTGCCCCAAGTATACACTTTACCATCTCTAGTTAGGGCAACAGAGAACTGGGAGCCACAGTAAACCTGTAAAATAAATATATTAAAATAGATGAATACTCAGATAATTATACATATATATCTATAGTTAGGACTAGAGATGGCAATCCGTCGATTTTTTGGGCCGGATTCGGATTCCGGATTCTTAAAAGAATCCGTCAAAAAAAGTGGCGGATTCCTTGCGGATTCCGGATTCTTATTTTTGGCGGATTCCGGATTCAGATTCCGGATTCTAGCAATATTTTAAAAGGCTTTTTTAAAAAATTAAAAAATTTAAGTGCTACACATGTCCTAAAAATTAATGTTTTTGGTTTTTTTCTATAATTCACTTCCGAGAATTGAACCAGATTTTAAAAGATATTATATATAATGATGATAATCATTGCCTTCAAAAAGGGGAAGTTAAAAGAAAAAACTCAAGACGCTAATTTTAGCCTACCAATTCAGAATCCGGAATCCGCTATTAAAAAACGGATTCCGGATCCGGATTCGGATTCCAAAATTGGCCCAAAAATTGGGCGGATCCCGGATTCCGGATCCGGATTCCGGATTGCCAACCCTAGTTAGGACAATAGAGAACTGGGAGCCACAGTAAACCTGTAAAGTAAATATACAAATATAAATGAATAATCAGATAGTTATACACTATATCTCTAGTTAGGGCAACAGAGAACTATGAACCACAGTAAACCTAACAAGAAGGAGATATTAGACTGTAAATTTATCGTACATTGTCCTATCCCTTAAAATTTCCGAGTTTTTGTATAAATTTTACCGGCCCTAGTTATTGAGTGGCTGCGCAACAATGGATACAGAATACGTGGATATTGTCAGGAGAAAATTTGCCCTCAATTTAGGTTGCTAATGTGGATGTCATTTATTGAACAGTTCGTTCTTCCAGTAAGAGAAGAAGGTATGGGTGGATGGTGGAGGTATCGTTATGTTAGCCAGCTGTAAATACCAGATTATCAGAGTACATAAAAATCTGGTGCTACATCCAAGTAATTATATATCTACTTGCGCAACTAATACCATTATGTTTACCTGTACAACTCCTTGATCCGTGAGTTTTTCAACAATTCTGGGGGTGCCAGACCCATCACTACCCCCTCTCCCGAGCTTGCCATAGTCACCATCCCCCCACGAATAGACTGTCCCGTCCTTGGTCACTGCCAGCGTCTGGGCATCACCTAAATTATTCATTATAAATATATAAAGTCACTTTATTTCTATTTAAACACATAAGGGGCGATTCGTCGTATTTTTAAATTGGCTTTTTATAGGTTATTTTAGGTTATATTGGGTTAGGTGATTGTCTCACAGGGTTAGGTAATTGGCCCCGCAGGGTTAGAGCCCCCCCCCCGCAGGGGCTAGAAATAGGAGAAAAGTTACTGTGAAAAATACGAAGAATCGCCCCATAATGTGCGATGTTACGAAAGGGACTATACCCCACATTTCAAGTAACACTCAACAGACAACCAACCTTTTGATTGCACGACCTTTGTCTGCGACTTATTTGACCAAGGCATTCCCACCAAATCTAACCATTAATGCCAAGCAACTGACATATTAGCAGTAGGAACCATTAAACGTCTTTAGTTTATGAGGCTTCCAAGAACTCAATCGGTGCAGTAGTTATCAAAATCTTAAGCTACAGACAAAAAAACCTCACTACTTTATATAATGGGATGCATACCTGAGCCACAAGCAATATCCACAATAGTCTGATGTATGAGGAGAGACACGAGGGTGGGGGCGAGACAATCCTCCCCAGTGCCGTGGCCCAGCCTGCCATAGTTACCCTTACCCCACGTGTACACTTCTCCCTCCTGCAGTTAGATACACTAATTGATTTCTGTGTTTTAGGAGCCTAAGTAATTTTATTTTAGGGATCTCAAGGGATAAGACAATTGATGAAAAATTTATATCCCAACTTATGATTAACAAAATTACCCCTTCTGTAGATCAAAATTATTGGTTGAAAAGTTTGGACAATACTACAAGTTTAGGACCGACCAATTTAGATTCCTGCTAAGTAATAGAAATTTCAAAATAAAAACTCAACTAAAAAACAATTTTAATAAAAAATGTCAATAAAAAATAATAGTAATTAAAAATACAGTAATCCATTTGTGTATATGACTATCCTGTGTAAGAGCAGCACTGTAGGTTGTACCGGCAGATATCTTTTTAATCCATTCACCTCCCAAACCCTTAACATGGAACAAGATTAGTTATCATGAATACTAATGCCTTTGGGAAATTAAAAAATACTAGGTATTCTTTTATTAACATATCCACAAACACACAAACTTCTTGGAGATCATCGTTTTAGATGACCCAAGGAATATATAATATAAATGACGAGAAAGCACATTTTTTTGAATTGGTGAAAGAAGTGAAAACTAAATGCCTTTTTTTCATAAAAATTAGCACAAAAAACAGCCAATTGCAATACAATAGCTATACCTGTATGTGTTTAGGTGAAGAGTGTGAGACTTGATCTCCATGTCCCAGCCTGCCTCCATCCCCCAGGCCCCAGCTCCATACCTAATAATAGTCGTATTAGATTTATTTTCCAAAATAAAAAAAAAGACAACAAAATGATACAATAAAATGAGCATAAGTATATCTAAAATTACATAATTTCATATATGTGTTGCTTCTGTATTTACATTGGCAGCTATGATGTCGCGTGAGCGGTGTTGTCTCTAGCTGTAGAAAAAAAAGATTTCTTTGGTTTCAGAAGCAGAAAAATGTACATACATTTAAATATCGGGTCCAGTTTTCCCGCATGCAGCTTTGTAGTTCCCCCCTTTTGTACACTTAAGTTGTGTGCTGTTAAAAAAAGGCTTTGAACTGTAACCTTTCGGTTGAAGGAGATGAAAATAAAATAAATCATAATAATACCTGGCCCCCGTCCGTCATGACAAGGAAGTGCTTCCCATCAAAGGCCGCAGAGATTTGGATGGGCTTCTGCTTCTTTTCCTAAATAATAAACATGTATTTGTCTATAAAGTTTTATTTAGTAAACTTTTATAATAGGATCAGTAAGTTAACATCTGAGGGAGGGAGGGGACGTCGGCCTGTAAATCACAATGGTACCCAACAGAAAAAGTTTTAAAAACTTTACTCTTTTCATTGGTTAAAAAAAATGGTTACTTTTATGAATTTTTATGTTGGTTGTTTCAATAACTTTTTGTAATCTACAGAAGGTGTAAATATGTGTATCATCATTTGGGATGTACATCAATTTATTGGCTATTGTCTTATCCCTTTAGATCCCAGCAGTTTTATCACTGAAAGTTTTGAAACTTAAACAGAACATTCAGTTGACGAGACTTCCACTGGAGGCTTATCAATCAATCAACAGACACTCCTAACCTAACTGGTAATAGCTATTTCTCGCATCGTATTAAGAACAGCTTTCTGCGGATATAAACTGTCAATTATAAGATTAAAATTAGTTTTTTTAGCCCAAAGATGCCAAAGGAACGGAATAAGAAAAACTAGTTTTAATCTATGATTGTACATTTTTATACTCGTAGAAAACAGGATATAATACGATGTTAGACATAATTTTTCAGTATGACTGAGAACCGGTTCTAATCCACCGCCGGATATTAATCGATTTCGAAGCCATACAGGAAATACATTATGTAGATTTTTAAGCAAAGCTCTACACTTGGTATGTCTTTACCTGCATAGCTTGAGTATTAATCCTCTCAACATCTTCCCCCTGACCAGATGGAAGAGTGTTAGTGCTGATCTTCAAGATTTTCCCATCTGAAAATATTCACAATCAGTAAGTAATCTTTATATCACAACAATTCAAAAAGAAAACTTTTTGAACAATGAACAATTTTAAGTAAAATTTAGGGTTTGGTATTTATTTTTTAATATATATTAAATACAGCTTATGATTGATTAATTTCAATGGTTTTAATATAATAATAATCCTTGTTGTTACTATCTATATATCTTTATTAGATACAAAATAAGTAGATACAATTCTTTAAAATATAAACTGGCAAAATATATTCTTCTAAAGACATATTAAGAAAAGGAAATGAAAATTGTGTATAAATTAATCTAAACAATTTTCTTCCTCCTAAATAATGTAAGCACCCGAAGACAGAATTTCAAGCAAAAGAAAGAATGGAAGGGTTGGGAAATATAAATCTACCTGCGGTTATAACATAGATGAATTTATCCACACAAGCCATGGACTTTATGCCCAGTCCTTGCAACTTTTGCACACAATCTCCTAAATTATTAAAAATAATATAAAACTGGACTGAAAGTGAGAATCCTTTGGCCAATCATAGATTGGTAAGCTTCGCGCACAGCTGATTGTATTCTATGTTACATTACAAGCTGACCCGCAATTCTCGTGGAAGCTACTCAATTATTACATCCCTCTGGCCTAGAGTTTTGGCAGGTGTTCCATATTAAGCCACCCTAATTAATGGCACTCTCATACAAAAAGTGGTAAAGATTTTTCCAGTATAACTTTGTAACTAATATTTCCTGGATTAGAACCAGTTAGAATCATCTATATCATCGTATTACAGACAATTTTCTACGAATACTAAATCATAATGATATCAGTTTTAATCTATAATTTTAGTTTTAATATCAGCGGAAAGCTGTTAATATTACGTCGCGATAAATAACTATTCTAATATAGAAAATTACTTTTCTCTTAACACAGTTTTTTTATGGGCTGTACTTTTCAGGGAAGCCTTGTAAATGTCTAGTGATGGTTTTATGCTATTTTTCTAACCTTCTCTCGAGTCTAGGGGAGATTCAACTAGAAAGCTACAAATGACACTAACCTTGTATCTACTAACCAACCTATATTAGGGAGGCCAACATCACACACACACACAGGGAGGCCAACATGCTCTAGCACCTTATACTATGACTGACAGACGTACAGACCCTAGTTATATAGTAGCTGCACTACTTGTGTGTCCTACTAACCAGGGATGGAGGGAACATTGGGCTGCTTATTACACTAGTCCCCAAAGTTTTATATTTTTGTATGAGTTAGCTTATTAACTTTTGATGCTTTTCTTGAATTTTGATTAGTTGGTTCATAAAGTGGAATATCAAAAAGTTTCAACCACAAATTGTAATCTACAGAAGGGGTAATTTTGTGCATCATCATTTGGGGAAGTACATTCATTTATCGTCCATTGTCTTATCCCTTTAGATTCCTGCCTACTACTAACCTTGTCCCCAGAAGCCAATCTCCTGTTGTGAGGCCGACATGCTCTGGCTCCTCTTCATGGAGGCTGACGAGGTGGAGGTGATCATCCTGGTTGTGGTGGAGTGGCCCATCATACACATGGAGGGGGGGAAGTAGGGCTTGGCCAGCCGTTCCAGCTCACACATAAGGGCTACAGCTGTCATCTGTTACAGGGGGTTACAGTTATTCATTCAATTTAGATTCATAATTTACATCCATATTTTTTACTGGACCTTTAAAAATTTTTTCTGATAAATTACTAGAAAACCCAAATTTTATAAACAGATTTAGGTAGGTATATACATTCTGTAGATTAAAATTCTTTTTTGAACCAACCAAAGAAGATTTAATAAAGTATCCAAAGTTTTAAACCAACTCTAGAGAACAATTCAATAAAACTTTGGGTACCAGAAACCTATTTATTCTTTTATCTGAACCATTGATAAAATATTTTGAAGATTAAAATTAGTGGTTGAAACGTTTGGACACTCAACTTTATGATCCAAGAAATCAAAGTTCAATATCCCATCCCTCACTGGCATTATCCATTTTGCAGATTTTAAAAAATGATTCTAATTTGAATAACGTTCCTTAAGGTCAATATTGTGTGTGTCATCCTCCGGATATTCCAAATATTCCAGGAAAGTTTCACACGGATTAATATTCTCATAATCATCATCGCCCAGCCCATAAGCATCACAGTTGGATGTAGCTTTAATCTCTTGGAATCTTTTGAGGACTGGTAGCAGCGGTGCCCGGTTGTTCTTGACAGAACCGCGTGTATTCTGAGATTCTGCTGTCCATAGGTTTAGCAGAAGCATAACATTGCTGAGAAGCCCGGACAGACTTGCCTTCTGGATATCCAACTCTAGCAACAGCGCTAGGGCCGTGTATCTATCTTCAAGGGGAGGTGTGGGCCCACCCCGCCCAGCCACATCCCCACTCACAACCTGTTTCAGAAACTTTTCAGCTCTGTCCACAACATCGATCCAAACTTTGGAAACTGTTGCAGAATGGAATAGGGTAGCTTCTGGTAATGATCTTAGTGCTACCAGAGATTCTAACAGTAATTCTGAACACAAATCCTGATCTTCGCCTGACCTCCAGGCCCGCCTCAGGAAGGCGAAGGCAAAGCTAAGAGCTGCCTGGCTGCCGACCCTTGCTAAGCTGTGGGCTGCGTGCTCTTTGCCGCGGCTAACTTCATTGGTAACTTGCCTGCAAAGAAAAATATTTATCCCAACGCTTAAAATATAGTTTTACGCGGATAGAAACATGAAAATTTTGAGTTTATTCACAATTTTGTTCCGGGCCAAAAGAACAGGAATTTAAGATTTTATCTTAACATTAAGGAAAATTCACAACAATACAATACACGATACATGATTTTTAATATGGTTGAAAACCGGTTCTAATCTACCGGAAATGAATCGGATTCGGAGTCACAATGTATTAAATTTTCCTACAAATATACAGAATGTTTTGATAAAAAGATTTTTATTCCAAAACTTATTGAATTTGATACTTTTAATTTAAAGCAAATCATTAAAGGAAAGTTCTTACATAAGTCTCTTGAATCTATTGTTCTTTTCTTAAGATTTTTTATGAATCAACAAAAAAAAACTTTGAAATTCATTTATTTATAATTTAAACCCTACCTAGGTACTTCTGTATTAGACTTATTATTTTCACTAGTGGTGGTCTGTGATGTTGATCTCTGGAGGGAGGTTAGGTATCTTTGCATTATTAACAGTCTCTGTCCCAATCTAAATATTCTTGAATTAATAATCCTTATACACAAGTAACAGGATGTCTGTGTATTGATCTCTGGAGGGAAGTTAGGTATCTTTGCATTATTAACAGTCTCTGTCCCAATCTAAATAAATATTCTTGAATTAATAATCCTTATCAGCGTTAACAGCCAGCGTTTAGGAGCCGTTTAATTTTGATGTGGCTCCGGCTCCGCGGAGCCGTATCTGGAAATACGGCTCCGGCCTCTGCTCCGGCTCCTACCTTAAAATTAATATATCAATTTTTGTTCATTATTGAATTTGATAAAATAAAATAAATAGTATAAAATATTTTGCTTTTGTTTGATTAAAGTTATATAAAAGTAGAAGGATATGTGTCTATTTGTTAAGTAATAATAGTTTTCAGTTTATTATATGGAAATAGACCGTTGCCAAATTATAATATTACTTTAAAAGATCATTTTTAGCTAATCTGGAGCCGGAGCCGTTTTTAACGAAAAATACGGCTCCGGCTCCACCAAAAAAGTTGCTGCTCCCGGCTCCGGCTCCGAAACGCTGGTCACTAACAGGATATTGAATAAATATAATACCTAAAGATAAATAATTAGAGGTTCAAAGTTTAAAAAGCAATTTGCTAAAAAAAGATAAATAGACTTGGTAGCAACTTCCATATAACGATTTTTTTTATTGACATACAGACTAATCATAATATGTTCTTTTAAAAAATAACTCTCTCCAACTGAGTAGGTATGTACCACAAATATTTAATTAAATAATCTTTTACCTAATGGCTGACAAAGTGGTTCCGGCCGTTTCAGCATTCAGCTTCCACTGTTCTTCAACCAGCACCTAGTTAAACAATCAAAATTAATTTGGGTAGGTAGGTACCTCAATATTTTTTACAAATATACATCAATTTTTCGTCCATTGTCTTATCCATTAAGATCTCTGGGTATTCCAACGTTCCAAAACAGACTAATGTACTGGAACCTAAAGGAATTGGACATTGGCCAATAAATTGACGTACATCCCCAATGATGTTGATGATACATAAATTACCCCATTTATAGATAACAAATATATTCTACAAAAAATTTCTTCTAAAAAAAATTAAAAACTTGTCCATACCTTTAAACATCCAGTAAGTTCGTTCCTGGCAGGTTGTTTGCTCCAGGTCCAAGAGTTTATTATCTCCTTGGAGCTCCTCAAATCCTCCTCCTTCTCTGTCGGGTGTTCGGAACCGCACCTAAGAATAGCTATTTATAGCATTGTATTAAAGACACCTTTCCGCGGATATTAAAGAAAAAAAGTTTTAAGATTAAACCCTGATTTGTAAGACCCGAGGGACCGAAGTCCATGGCTAACCTTTATCATCGTATCCTTGTATAAATGTATCAGGATGTATGATTGTTGCGAAGGATCTCGCTAACCGCTGATCCAATATCAATTAATATAATATGGTTCTTTACGATGAAACTTCTCATAGGTCCAGGGGAGATATATCAATATGCACCCCTCTCCCAGTAGGCATCTTTTGATTAAAAATTTATCATTTGTGACTAAAAGTTACCATTTCGAAAAAAAGAAAAAAATTTAAGCATATAAAACAAGATTAAATTTGTAAAAATTATAGGTAATTCCCAAACATATTCTCATTGAAATCTTAAAAAAGAAAATAAACCTGGAATTGATGGTACTGTGCTTCATATTTTGTCGCAGGGTATCCACTTGTGAGCTGTTACATATCTCACTAAAAAGTGTATATTATACCTACATTATTTCATTGATTTTATTTATTATTTTGGAAGATTTTTAAAATTTTGCTTTGAAGATTTTGTCTCAGTATATCAAATAATTTTTATAATAGCAATTGCTCAATATAGATTAATCATCCTTTGTTTAAGCTGAAACCCCCTCTTTCCTCCATATAAAGTATAATATATTAAGGGGGGGGGGGGATATAAAAATCTAATAAATAACCAAAAAATTAGGGGTTAATGAGTAATCACCCCTTCACCTTTAGAAGTTCCTGACTATTTTTGGTTTTATAATTTAAATCCCCAGTACCAATCGACTGACCGACAAATCTGGTATTCAAAGGGATAAGACAAATGGCCGATAAAACAACGTACAATCCCAATGAATATACAAAAAATACTCCTTTTGTAGATTACAATTACAATTAATGAGACAACCAATAAAATTCCCCAAAGTTGTTTGGGAACTAGTGTAATAAACAGACCAATGCCCCCCTGCTGTAAACTAACCTAAAAAGAAGGTGTATCAACTTTTTTGCTTTTTATTTAAGACTAGCGGTTACGCCCCTAGAAGCCTCTAGGAGCACTTAATTTAGGAGGGGGAAAAGTCTACCTCATCCCATATTAAATTTGAGTTTCAAAAGAATAAAAAAATATTTTTTGGGGGGGAGTGGGGTGAAGACACCCTCTCCAAAAATAGTTTAAAACCTTCCCAGAACCTATAAGAAGCTTCACTGTAAAGGATAACAATATCGATTCAGCGGTTCGCGAGATCCTTCGGGACAGACAAAAAACGCTTACTACTTTATATAATAGGATAGCTAGCCGGTTCTTTCAGTAAGTAGTAGATGTAAAATTTTTCATAGAATTCAGATATGCAATCGGTTTTTTTGTAGACCTCTTATTTTTAAAGTAATTTAAGTTTTTTAAAAAAATAATTAAGTCAGTTTTAAGGTACTAAAACGCAACAAAATAAAAGAAGAAAATGGCCAGTATGAACAAAAATAGTAAGATCTTTAATTTGACACCTTACTTTTAAAATTCTGTTGAGTAATTATTGAAAAAATCTATTTTTTTAACCTCGGTTTAATAAAAACTTTAGACCTAAATATTTTCTCAAACAGACATAAAAAACATGGGTTCAACTTCATATATACCTTTAAAATCAGAAAAATATTACGAATCTATTCTAAGCAAAATTGAAAAAGTTTTATAAAACTATAATAAAAAAAATAAGTTTATTTTAAGAATCATAATTTTCGGCTTTAAAGGGTTAGCTTGAACCAAACCTGAACCAAACCTAAACAAAAGACAATGCAATGTAGCAGATATTTTTTAAACACAAGAAACAATAATGTATTTTTAACTGCATTGTTTTGAAGTTTATAAACAGACTGATGCATATTTGTTCATAATTTTTCATTCTTTACATGTTCTTTAATATCACTATATTTATTGTAGTATCTATTGTATATATTGTATGAACGATCTCCTTTTTTTCTGGCAACTCTATAGGTTAATTTTAAAGGTTAAGCTTCCCGATTCGTCAATTTTTGCGATTTGTAATTGGCTAGTTTAGTAGTTACAATTCTTAAAATAAACTTTTTATTTTTTCTATTTTTTATTACAATTTTTTTAAACTTTTTAAATTTTGCTTAGAATGAATTCATATTATTTTTCTCATTCTAATGGTATATATGAACCCATATTTTTTATGTCTGTATGAGAAAATATTTAGGTTTAATGTTTTGATTAAACCGAGGTTAAAAAAATAGATTTTTTCAACAATTACTCAACAGAATTTTAAAAGTAAGGTGTCAAATTAAAGATCTTACTATTTTTGTTCATACTGGCTATTTTCTTCTTTTATTTTGTTGCGTTTTAGTACCTTAAAACCGACTTAATTATTTTTTAAAAAAACTTAAATTACTTAAAAAATAAGAGGTCTACAAAAAAACCGATTGCATATCTGAATTCTATGAAAAATTTTACATCTACTACTTACTGAAAGAACCGGCTAGCTATCTTAAATAAAAAGCAAAAAAGTTGATACAACTTCTTTAGAAAAAACTATTACGTACCTAAAGTTGAAGTCGATGTCATACTCTGAATTGGAACAAACCAACTCGCCATCTTTGACCATTTCATTCCAGAGTCGACACAGTCCCTCGCGTGTGAACATTTGTCCTTAAAATAAAGAACATATAATATTATATATCCAATATTTGATTTCAAAATCTACAAGATCCTTCTAACGTGTAAACATTTGTCCTTAAAATAAACATAATATTAGATCCTGCTATAATCAATGAACAAGAGTCGACATAACCCTTCTCGTGTGACATTTCATGTCCCTAAAATACAGTTGATATTAAGACATTAAAATTAAGAAGATTAGACCTTAATAAGAACACTTTTTTGGTTTAGCCTGACTGTCGAAAACTGAAAAAAAAACATTTAAAAACGATTTAGATGCCAAAAGTTTAAGCAAAGGGTCACTGTCACTTGGAGCAGGTAGTTTTCTGGATTATACATCAATATATGTATATCTATTTCTATCATTATGGACATAATTATCATTGTTTAAAAGTATCATTTTACTTATTTATTTTAAACAAAAGGTAATGTTTAATGCCTCACAAATGAGTTTAAACCTGATTGGATGTTTTTTTTGTTTTTTTTTAATGAGGGATTTCCACATTTTGGTCAGGTTTAGACTTCCAGTTGATATTGAAAATTGTAAAAGGTTGACTTCCCTGAGGCTTACAGTCGGCTGCCGAGCCCTAGTAACAAGTCTAGAAGTTTTAACACCCAACATACAACCAACTTACCCACGTCCATGGTGGTCCACTTGGGATCATGTTGTATGTGAGACTTGAGGGTCATACCCCCTGTCAGGGAGTAGTGGGAAGTCATCCCCCCTCAAATCTCTCCTTCTAGAGGGGATAGTGAATATGTTTTATGTTGCAGAGATCTAAAGGGATAAGACAATAGCCGATAAATTGATGCACATCCCCATTAATAATACACAAAATTATCCCCTTCTTTAGATTACAAAAAGTGGTTGTAACGTTTGGACACTAAATAAAAGTCCTTAAAGTTATTAAGTCAACAAATAAGAAAATGTTATAATAAAACTTTTGGGACCAGTGAAATAAAAAGCCCTATGTCAATTGAAACTCACAAAATTGCTTAGGCAAATAAAAAAATCTATTTCAGGCAATTTACCTCAAAGTGCATTTCGAGCATAGAAACACCCTACTGAAAAAATCATGTATATTATCGTATAGCAGACAATTTTCAACGAAAAAAAAACAGTTTTAATAGCCCGGGCCTTCAACCCTTCTGGCCTAACAAAACTGGTTTAAATTTTATAATTTTTCGTTTCAATATCCGCGGAATGATGTCTATAATATTATGCAATTTATAATTATTCCATTTTCTAATTTTCAAAATGCTCTACAAGCATAAAACACATTCTTCCCTTCGTCTCCTCCTTCAAAAAAAATTTAGGGTTAAACAAAAAAAACTGGTAACAAGTTTATTTACACATTTTCTTCTGAAATAGAAACAGGAAAAATATATTTAACACTAGGTATTATAGGATAGTAATCAAAAAGACAATACAATAATGGATATATTATTACTTGGATGTAACACCAGATTTCCATGTTCTCTAATAAAGTGATACTCGCAGCGAGTAAAAATAACGATACCCTCCATCCAACCCCTTTGCCCCATCTTTCCCCTTCAACTGGATATTCTAACTGACCAATAAATATTTGTAACAATTTTTCCCTTGTCATAATATCCACGTATATTCTATATCCATTAATACAATACACTTTAAAGTACCAATAAATACATAACACATTTACATTTTTTACATTAAAATTATGAGCTATTTTTTATTTTAAAATCCCGTATGTAAAGAATGTTTTATTGAATAAAATTAATAAAAAATTATTTTTAAACCACAGAACAAGACAAAGTAAAAACAAAATAAAACATGCAAAAATTTTCTAGTATGTGGCTTTGAAACCGTTTAATATCCGCTGGATTAGAACCGGTTCTAAGCCATACTTAAAAATATTTATGGCATTGCATTACCGACAATTTTCCACGAAAATAAAAAAAACCATAAAATTAAAGTAAGTTTTTGGCCCCTAAGGCCGGCTAACTAAACTATTTTTAATCTTATGATTTTACATTTTAATATCCGCGGAAAGCTGTTTATTATACCATGCTATAAATAACTATTATTAATGCCTCTAAAGATAGGAAGGTTCAACTTCAAATTTGCTCATTAAAATATCTCAAAAATAAACAATTTTTTCATTTAAAGGAAAAGCAATTTCATTTTACTTTTTATGATAATATAAACTAATTGTACTTTGATTTCTACAAAAATATTAGGCATGCTAAGATTTGGGCAATTTTGATTACGATTGATTTGATAAATAAAAAAGAAACTTTTTACAAAATAATTCTGGCTCCGTTAAGTTATTCATTTCAGAAAAGCTTAAAGTTTATCTATTAATAAAAATGAAAGATTCTCCTAGAGGCTACTAATGGCGCAGCCGCCAGTATAATCATATAGTAATTGGATGTTTGTTTGTAAATATTCAAAAAGCTCTTAGTGGCTATGATTGTATTTTGACTTTTCTTATAATTTATTACCGGTAATCAAATCAAAAGCAACAAAAAAAATGCGCCAAAAAATAACTAGGTAATTTTTGAAGTGATTAATCTGTATAAAGTCCGGGTATAGGTTTTCTCTTGAGAGGATTATGCTTGATGGTGACAGTGCCCCCATCCTTCGTGTGGATGGTGAACATCTTGTGGTCCTGCAGCTCCGCCTTCGTCTTGCCCTGGAAATGAAAAAAAATATTAGATTGCTATTTTTTTTCACAATTTTAGTAAAATATTTTAGATAATAAATAAAAAGTTATACGATGTCTGTCTGTGTGTTCCTAAAGGATATCGCTAACCGCTAAACCAATATGTTTCACGTTTACAGTGTAGATTTTCATACCAACTCTCTCTTATGAGAAAAAGCCCATAGAAAAATTACTACCCAAAGTTTTTTAACTTGGTTTGCATAACTTAAAATCAGAAATACGAGGTCCTAATTACAGTCCTGTCCCTACCAGGCTCTGTTAGCAGCGCAGATAGATACCTGGAAGGAACAGATAGATAGATAGATAGATAGATAGAAAGATAGATGGATAAATAGATAGTGTATACCTGGAATGAACAGAGTGTACAATGAAATGTAGATTGTCTAATATTGATAAGTATTTTCCTTTATAGATAGATAGAAAGATAGATGGATAGATAGATAGTGTATACCTGGAAGGAACAGAGTGTACAATGAAATGTAGATTGTCTAATATTGATAAGTATTTTTCTTTATAGATAGATAGAAAGATAGATGGATAGATAGATAGTGTATACCTGAAAGGAACAGAGTGTACTATGAAATGCAGATTGTCTGATCTTGATAAGTCTTTTTTTTCTCTACAGATAGAAAGATAGATGGATAGTTATTGTATACCTGGAATGAACAGAGTGTACTATGAAATGCAGATTGTCTGATGTTAATAAGTCTTTTTTCTCTACAGATAGATAGATAGATAAACTCCTCTCCCTGGATCTGTTAGCAGCGCAGATAGATACCTGGAAGGAACAGATAGATAGATAGACAGATAGTTTGTATACCTGGAAGGAGCAAAGTGTACAATGAAATGTAGATTGTCTATTATTGATAAGTCTTTTCCTCTATAGATAGATAGATAGAAAGATAGATGGATAAATAGATAGTGTATACCTGAAATGAACAGAGTGTACAATGAAATGCAGATTGTCTAATGTTGATAAGTCTTTTCCTCTATAGATAGATAGATAGATAGATAGATAGATAGTGTATACCTGGAATGAACAGAGTGTACAATGAAATGCAGATTGTCTAATGTTGATAAGTCTTTTCCCCTCGTCATCAACATCCATATTGTGAACCTTTTTCTGATGTTGTGCCATCTCTTTTCTGTCTGTTGATCTACAATAATCAATATATATTATTACTTGGATGTTGCACCAGATTTAAATGTGTACTCTAATAAATTAATACTCTCAGCTGGCTAAAATAACGATACCCACCATACACTCCATTCACCCCATCCCCTCCTACTGGATGAACAAACGAACCAAGAAATGACGGTTCATATTAATAACAAAAATTGAATACCTATACATTTTCGTCTGTCAATATATCCACATATTCTATAGGTAAGCCTTGATGTGACAAGTTGAAGAACGGACAATTAAAATTAAGTTAATGATATCAAAATGTTAAAAATGTTTTAAATGGACGTACGGACTTCTTAGTTCTACGTTGTCTAAATCGTACCTAATTGTTACAGGAAACATAATATAAAGTTTCAAATATACAGGACTAGGCTAACTACCTAAATTAACGAAAAAAAGCTAACTGACACGTACGGACATACAGATCCTAATTATAGGAGAGCTTAGCTTCTATAAATGATTCATATTTACCTAAAGGCGCAAGTGCTGCAGTTCAAGAAGGTTCCCTCTACTATTACAAATGCTTCCTATAAGAAATAATGTGATCAAAATTTTTCAGAGATTTTAGGGATAAGACAATGCACCTCGGAATAAGAAAACAAAAAAAACTATTTTTGTAGAATAAAATTATTTACGGAAAAGTTTTAATGCAGCCAGTTTGTACTGGACATTAAAAGTCCCAAAATCTTTGGGGCCAACGATTGAGAGAACGTGTTGATAATAACTTTAGGAAATAGTATAGCATAGTTCATATATTGTATTATTATATACACTACAGCGTTGCGGAGCCGTTTGATTTTGGTGCGGCTCCGGCTCCGATCCAAAATCAAGAAAAACTCAACTTTTTTTTGTCAAGTCTATTTTTGACTTTTGAAGGTTTTAAAAGTTCAATTTTGAACAATTTAAAGATATATGAATTCCCATAAGTTTAGAATTTCAGTTATATTAAAATAAATCTATTTTAATTGAAAAATAAAATGACTTACTCTGCTTTCAAGTTTTTGTAGCTTTTTCCTCTCTTGTTCATTTACAGGTCCAAACTAAAATAAGGTAAAGATCATTTTAAAGAAGGTTGTCAATATCCATAAGTAACGAAGCACAAAAGAACACGGAATGGACAAACAATGAGTGTGTTATAGAGCAGATGTTAAGTTCTCATAATAATGGAAAAAAAGTGAGAGTATATGCAAAAACTCCAAGAAAATCACGAAACCTTAAAAACCCGTCTACATCTTTTGAAGCACGAACGACAGACAGACGGACAAAGCAATGTACAGATGCGCATGTCATAGGAATCTTCATTTAAAAAATTAAGCTGTCTAACTTTCATATTTCCCCCATACCGTTACATATTATTGACTGATTTTAAAAAAAAATTGTGGGTCACAAAAGAGGTTTCTAAGTTTGAGGGGGATAAACACCCCTTTACCACCACCCTGGGACATCTTTATTATAAACTATCAACTAGACAATTGGTAAACCTAACCTGATCTGTTTTAGCCATATGAACTTTGACATGGTCAAACATTTGGTTTTCATAATGTGTAGTGTAGGAACAGTCTCCACATTCTAGCAAGCTTTCAGAATATGCAGCATTATCTAGATAGATAGATATATAGATAGCTAGAGAGATAGACTGATATATATTAATATTTTCATAATGAGTTGTGTAGGAACAGTTTACACATTCTAGCAGACTTTCAGAATATGCCGCATTATCTAGATAAACATATAGATAGTGTTATAGATAGATACACAGACATACAGTCTGACAGATAGTAAGACAGACAGATATATGAATAGATAGCTAGTGAAATAGATAGAAGGATAAATATAGGTAGATACATAAAACGATATAAAGATATATCAAATTAGAAAGATGGATGGATTAATAAATAGATTAATCGATGGGTATGGAGATATGATAGATAAATAAGACAAACCTTTCTAAGGCTGATTCCTACCTTACTCCGGACCGAAATCTTCCAGATTATTGAATATTTGAAAGACAGATAATATACAGATGGATACCTTTCTTAGCTTGGTTCCTAGCTAACTCCGGACCAAAATCTTCTTTCAGAACGTTGAATATTTGATGAATCTTTACATGGTTTATCAATTCATCTTCAGACTAAAATAAAATTTGAATAAATTAAAAGATAAAAGTAAATCCCTTCCCATTAAGGATAGTTTTAGGCTATTTAGACACTAAATATACAAATGACAAAACTCATAAGTGTACCATCTTAATTATTATATTATATTTAGCCGACTGCATTTAAGCAAATTAACATTGAATCTTTAAAAATAAAGTTTTAGAAAATATTCTGTTTCTGTAAATCTTGCGTAGATTTTTTAATTTACACTCCTCGCTTTAAAGATATTACACCTCTGGGTATGGTTGATAATAACGTAGGGCCAAACCTTATTAGTAGGTCCTTTAATTGTCTGAAAGACATTACTGTCCATAAATATGCCTGTTTTGGGCCAGGGCAATCCCCCTACTCTAACTATATGTCGCGTATGCATAATGCATATTGTACCAAATAAAAGCTACCAAGATGCCGAATTTCAGACTTTTTTAGTCGAGTTACTTTGACTTTGGTTTCAAAAAGTAAAATCCCCCCCCCCCACCACTTTTTTAACATCTTTAGTTCTGACGCGGCTTTAAGAAATTTCAACAGCGAAATTTCAACAACAAGAATGCCAACTAACCATTGTAGCATATTCACAGTCTCCACAAAACATCCAGGCAGTGTTTCTGTGTCCATTGTGGGCTAGGATCATGTGTTTCTTCAACTAAAATTAGAAAAGTATTATAAAAACCGGTTCAAATCCCGTTATAATATATTAATAGATATGTTGTGGACTAGGAACATTTGTAAATCAATTAAACCCTGCAGGGCTAGATTCCCTGCACCCAGTATAACCAAGTCCAACCCTAACCTTTTTGACCTAAAGAAAAACACAACCACACTGCACATAAACCACCCCCAATTTTCAATTCGAACTATTTCATAATATGGCGGTTGGGGGGGATTTTGTCCTCAACAGTTACTTTCAGGAAAACCACCAGTCTAAAATAAAAGTAATTTTTCTGTAAGAAATCTCTTTATTGGAACCCACTCCATTACAGCATGCAATTGTAAAATAGAATGTTACAAATAAATATTTTTAACATGAAAAAACTTATAATAAAATAACGATCGTTTGAAAAAATATATGTACAGTTATACAATACAGTACAGTACAGTAGACTCACTACAAAAAAAACAACCTACCGCTTCCGAGGTCTTGGCCACTGTCTTGCAGCCGTCGCAGGGAAACCTGAGAACCGGTTTGACCTGGCGGAAAGGTCCCTTGTACCGGACAGGACGCGGCGCGTGCTTCTTTATTGCGCCTGATGCCCTGAAATATAGAAAGACACTTTTATTTTCCACAAAAAATCAGGGATAAGACAATGGAGGAAAATTATATATATTCCAAATAAGGATAAAGAAAACTATAAAGAAAAAATTGGACACTGGACAATTATTGCAACCAATTAAAATTAAATAAAAGTACCCAAAGTTTTTAGGCCTACGAAAGAGATAACTGGGTTAATTGGTAATGAACTTATGAATCTTTAATTACAAGTTACTTTTACCTAAAAAGACAATTAAGAAAGATAGACTATGAATATATAGATAGATGGATATTATAAATTATAGATAGATAAAAAATGATTTCATAATGAATTTGAAATATACATTGATATTATGAAAGGAGAAAAATTGTCGTCAATTTAGGTTGCTAATATGGCCATCAATTATTGGTCAATTCGTTTATCCAAAATAAGAGGAATGGATGGAGTAATAGTGGGGGATGAGGGAGATCGTTATTTTAGCAATCAACAAGTAACACTTAATTAGAGTACAATCTAATCTTGTGTAAGATCCAAGTAATAATAAATCCATTAATATAACTAACCTTTCAGCATCTTGTAGTTCAGTATGATCATCAACAATATGAGCTGCAAGGTCGGAAACTTTTTGTCCACATAATGAACATGTCTGCCAGTCCAATGTGTCTATATCTTGTTCAGGCTAAATAGACAGATAGAAAGTTATATAGATAGATAGATTAGATATTTAGATAGATAGTATATAGATAGATAGATAGTAGATAATTTCTGTCAACATAAAGAACATGTTTTCCAGTACAATGTATCTATATCTTGTTCATGGTTAATTAGATAGATAGATATTAAGATAGATAGTGTATAGATAGATAGATAATTTCTGTCCACATAATGAACATGTTTGCCAGTCCAGTGTATCTATATCTTGTTCAGGCTAAATAGATAGATAGATATTAAGATAGAAAGTATATAGATAGATAGATAATTTCTATCCATATAAAAAACATGTTTGCCAGTCCAGTGTATCTATATCTTGTTCAGGCTAAATAGATAGATGGATATTAAGATAGAAAGTATATAGATAGATAGATAATTTCTATCCATATAAAGAACATGTCTGCCAGTCCAGTGTGTCTATATCTTGTTCAGGCTTAATAGATAGATTTTTCGCATCGTATTATAGTCAGCTTTCCGCGGATATTACAACTAAAAATTTAAAAATTAAAACCAGGTATGTTAACCCCGAGGGGCCGAAGGATCAGGGTAACAAAACTGTAATTTTATTTTAATATTAGTTGAAAATTGTCTGTAATAGATGCTATACATTATTTTTCAGTATGGCTCAGAACCGGTTCTAATCCAGCGGATATTAATAGGTTTCGTAGCCATACTGGAAAGAAAATTAGACAGATAATTAAAATCATACAATATAATTTTGAATTTGATTCCAGTCATCAGATTATTAGAACCGAAGATTATTACAACATCACTAATTTCCATTTGCCCTCACATTTAAATTCATTATATTTGCAATCGTTGCTTTTTGATGAATTTAAACGCTTACCTGTAACTTTGCAAGCTTGAAAAATAAATGTAGTTTTATAAATAAATTTATAGGTAGGTAGGTATGTTTTTTTTTAAAGAATCACTGTTTTATCAAAATTGAAATTAAATAATATATTTTCTCGTATTCATTTGAATCCGGTGGATAGGAACCGGTTCTCATGAATACGAAAAAACTATGTCTAGCATCGTAATATATCCAGTTTTCTACGAATATAGAAATGTACAATCATAAGATTAAAACTAGTTTTTTTAGCCGGTGCCTTCGGCACCACGGGGCTAAAAAAACTAGTTTTAATCTTATAATTGTACATTCTATATCCGCGGAAAGCCGTTTATAATACGATACGAGAAATAACTATTTCCAGTATGGCTTCGAAATCGATTTAATATCAGCTGGATAAGAACCGGTTCTCAGCCAAACTAAAAAATTCATGGAGAACATCGTAGGTATTATAGACAATTTTCAACGAATAACAAAATAAAATTCATAAAATGAAAACTAGTTAGAATGGGCCTTCCTTCTAACAAAACTGGTTTTAATCTTATAATTCAATGTCCGCAGAAAGCTGTCTTTAATACGATAATTATTCATGGTTAATAGATAAATTTGAGTTTTCGACTACATGTCCTGATAATAAAAAAGTTGTTCTATACCTGTGTTGTCATTTCTGATGGATCCTGGATACCTTCCACAACTACAACAGTCTAAACAAAATATTACAAGTTAAACAAAAACTATTACGTACAATAGCAACTTCTGATTGGTTTATAAATCTTTTGCCCATTGATCTAGCGCTTGTCACAATGTCAAAAATAATCTATAAACATGAGAAATGAAAGAGGTAGGGAAGGGGACATAAAACTAAAATTCACATTGGTAGTTCAGTTGGTACATAAAGTTTTAATTATATTTAACATTACAACATATTATAAATGAAAGTACGGACTTTCTTGTTACGATTATAAAGTTGCTACGATTTTTTGGCAATCCGGATCCGGAATCTGTATCCGGAATCCGCCCAATTTTGGAATCCGAATCTGGATCCGGAATTCGTTTTTTAATAGCGGATTCCGGATTCTTATTTGGTAGGCTAAAGTTAGCGTCTGAAGTTTTTTCTTTCAACTCCTCCTCTTTGAAGGCAAAGATTTTCATCATTATAAATAATACCTACCTATCTTTTAAAATCTGGTTTGATTTTCGGAAGTGAATTATAGAGAACACCAAGAACATTGATTTTTAGGACATATGTAGCACTTAATTTTTAAAATTTAAAAAAAAAATCCTTTTAAAATATTGCTAGAATCCGGAATCCGAATCCGGAATCCGCCAAAAATAAGAATCCGGAAACCGCAAGGAATCCGCCACTTTTTTTGACGGATTCTTTAAGAATCTGGAATCCGAATCCGGCCCAAAAATTCGACGGATTGCCATCACTACTAACTGTTCTAGGAATCATCAACTGACCATATTAACGAATCGAG
The DNA here is from genome assembly GCF_053477335.1 of Acartia tonsa. Classification (NCBI taxonomy): domain Eukaryota; kingdom Metazoa; phylum Arthropoda; class Copepoda; order Calanoida; family Acartiidae; genus Acartia; species Acartia tonsa. Next base: position 5,464,990 of record NC_137267.1, on the reverse strand, counting down.
CTAACTGTTCAGGACGGACGGACGTACGGATGGACGGACGGACTGACCGACCCCAATTATAGAAAAGCATCGATTTTCATTGTACTAAATGTAAAATATAAATTTTATTATTTTAGAAGACCAGAAGCAAAGCAAGCCTACCTAAACTGTTTTCATTCCTGAGCATACCCCCCTAAAAATTTTTCTCAATTACTGAAAGTCTTGTACTTTCAGATAATACAAAAATGACAGAATCTTAAAGCTCAGGATTGGAACAGTTTTTTTTCACATCTTTTTCCTACACTTTTATTTCTACTTAAGACTAAAATGAGTAGAAGGTTGTGAATCTACCTTACTAGAGCTTTTAGGATTGTCATATGTATTCTCTGATTAATGAGGTTAGACATTGTCAGAAAATATTTATCCCTGACATTCATTAAAATACAAAATATGTACCTCAAATGATCCATAAGGTCCTTCTTGATGGTCTGTTTTCATTCTTTTGTGAGCTGTTTCCGCAATAGCGTCCTCTAAGTCATCTTAAAAAAATAAGTTTAGAGGTATTCTTGAAAATTTATTGCTTTAGGGAAGAGAAAAAGAGTCCTTTCATAAATAGACATGCAATTCCATTTAACAACAGGAAATCAATTTTTAGTTGTTTAGACTATAAATCTTAAAATGGGATATGCTAAATTCTATACAGACAGGAAAACTCAACTATGAAAATCTAAACATTTAAAATAAATAACTAGGTTTGACAAACAACCTTTTTTAAAGCTACTATTAGACATCAATGAAACGATACAAATGACGGAAAACGCCTTTTTAATACTTGAATTGGCGAAAAAAGTAAAGAGCATTCGACACTTTTAAAAGCCATAATGAATGCATATTTAGTTTTAGAATATATGTGGATATTATGACATGGGGAATATTGTCGTACATGATAATCTGGTGTTAGATCCAAGTAATAATAAATCCATTAATAAATCCAAACCTTCAGCAACAATAGAATCTGTGTTATTGGCTTCAAAACTGTCTCCAGTTATGGCGTCAGGTACTGTTTCATCAGCTGTTATCTGTAGTTTCAGGAAGTGATTTAGCTTTGTGCTTAAGAATCCATAAATTAAGGGGACATTGGGCTGTTTATTATACTAGTCCCCAAAGTATTTTAATAACATTTTACTTAACAATTTTAGGGATTTTTATGAATTTTGATAGGATGGTTCTTTAAGTTCAGTGTCCAAAATGTTAACCACTAATTGTTATCTAAAGAAGGGGTAATTTTATGTATCATCATTGGGAAGGTCAATTTTAACTAAAATGACAACGCAACATGTTTATTGGTTAATGGTTACTGAGATCTTAATGGATAAAGTATAAATCATTCCTGGTCTGGGGGTACTGAATCCGTTACTTGTTCAAGTCCCGCCGTAACGGTGATTTCATCGCCTTTCTCCTCTTTCATACGGGGCATTGTCAGATCTGAAACATTTTTAAATAGAATATCTAACACGATTAGTTTTTATGAAATATATAAATTTAAAAAAAAATAATGTAAATACAGTATGATTATATATCACTGAAATCTAAATGCTAAAAAATCCGTCAAAATGTTGTTCAAAATCCGAAAATTTAGTTTTATTTTGGCCAGAAATAAATAACATTTTTATATTTGCTTTAAACTATATTAAACCGCAATTGTGAATAGATCTGGTTTCACGAGTCCAGACTCTTACATTTAGCATTATCTCAAGCTGAAAAGTAAATTTATATTTTTTTTTTGCTAACAAATCTCAAGGAAGTACCTAGCCGTTTTATGGGCTTTATCTATAAATACAATATTGAAGAACTTTTTTGCGCATTTACTACTTTATTTCAGTAATATATGATCAAACTGTACATTAAATGTTATAATATTTAGCACCATATAAATGCACTAGCGGCTTCGCCCCTAGCCTCTAGGGGCTTTGCCCCAAGAGGTTTGATCAACCTAATTTTTTCTTCGTATTTTAGATTTAAAAAAAAAAGTAAAAAAAAAATTTTTTTTTTTGGGGGGTATTTTTCATTTTTTGGGGGGGTTGGGGGTGTCCCAACCCCCAAGAAAATAGCTTAAAACCATCACAGGACCAGTAGGTATATTCCCTGAAGAGTAGAGCCCAATCGGTTCAGTGGTTACTGAGATCTTAAGCTTCAGACGGACAGACAGACGGACAGACGGACAGACGGACAGACGGACAGACAGACGGACAGACATCGTTCTACTTTGTAATATAGATAGTTGATAATAATCACAGAATAATAATAAGCAAAATGCTCAAATTGGTTAAAATTGAGCATTTTTAAGTTTGACAAAAACGTAGTTAATTATGGAATGTTTGTAATAATATAGTCGTTTATATAGTACAGCAATTTCTTATAATTGAGTATGCTCGTCTGTCTGTAAATTTCAAAATGTTCTAAACAGTGATTTGTTGACAAATTGTTACTATTATATGAAGGCAAGTGGTGATACAATATTTCTATAAACATAAATAAATATACAAAATACAAAAGAAATTTTTGACTGGTATATTAAACTAATAAAAAACTATTTCTGTCTGGAATAGTTATTTATCGCATCGTATTATAGACAGCTCTCCGCGGACATTAGAATGAAAAATTATGAATTAGTTTTGTTACACTCGAGCTAAAAAAAAAAACTTTAATTAATCTTATAATTTTAAATTAGAAAACTGTCCATAATACGATGCGATAATTTATATAATAAGTTGCATAGGCATGAGAATTAACTTATCTGCCATTGTCTCCCTGATGTTATCAGGTTCAAATCCCGGTCTTAGCCGTTTCTCTTATTGATAATCTTGACATAGTTAGCGGGTACAAGTCCTGTTTTCCCATCCTTGGCCGCGAGCAGCCAGCCTGATTGTTGATACTTCTGCAAGCTCTAAAATGAAAATTAATAATACATAAATTGTTTTATTTTCTTTTAAGGTTTTCAACATTGCTTTAAAACTGATGAATATCCGCTGGATTAGAACTGGCTCTCAGCCTTTCTGAAAAATTATTAATAATATGGAATTATAGGCAATTTTCCACGAATAATAAAATATAAATTGTAAAATTAATGCCAGTTTTATTGACCCAATGCTTCGGCCCATCGGGGCCAACAAAACAGGTGTTTGTATTATAATTTTTTATTCTACTATCTGCGGAAAGCTGTCTATATATTAATATATAATTAATTATGAGAAAACAAGGATTTCCTCGTCCAAAAGAACCATAAAGATATATACATACAACAAAGAAAGAAAGAAATGAAACATCTTGTATTAAAATAAGTGAAAACCCATAAAGATGTCTTTTTCGGGGATAGAAATCAGAATTAGTCTAGTAAAAAGTGAGATCTTAGCTGATAGGCAGACAGAGAAAACAATTGATTTACATCAGCAAACGCCTGTCCATCAAAATCATATATTTTACCTGTGGTGCCACGACTAGAAGCTGGCCAGCTGTCAGACTCAGCTCACTCTCTTGACTAGCGGTGAAGGGATAAGCAGCTTTGGCTATGAAATGCTCGCCCTGCCCACTTTCCCAGCCGCCGGAACTGCTGTTTGGATTTGGGGCGGCGGTTAGCTGCTTTTGCTGACTGATTATTATGAAGTTTTTTTTAAATAAGTTAATACAAAAATTTTAGATATAACTTTAAAGTCTGATAATACTAATGATAACAGTAGTAATAAGTAGCGGGGCAATAAAATCATTAAAAAAAAAAACATATCATAATTATATTTAAAAAAATTTCCATATACAGAAAATGTAAGAGGTTTTCATGGCAATTATACAATCAATCAATAGCAAAGATTGTAAAACATAAAGAATCACTGCTGTTTTCTCAGAGATAAATGCCAAACTTTGGGTTGAAGATTGGCTTTACAAATAAACTTATTTCTTTACCACCGAACCCTCCCCCAACCCATCTTAATTTTTAATTTTCAAGCCCTTTCAGGGTGATCCAACTTAAAAGTTGCATAAAAATAGGTTCTTTCTTCCAGAAATAAACTACCACCCTAAATATTTTATTTAAAAAAACTCCTCATTCCTATGATTAATAAGTTTCCAAATGATGTAGGGCGCAGCCATTAGATGTCCAATATAGAGTAGTAGTGGTAGATTAAACATTGATCTTCTTGGTTTTCCACCTTCTCCTACATAGACAGGTATAGAAATGGATGTAAAATATACGTGAATATTATGACAGGGGGAAAAATTGTCGTCAATTTAGGTTGCTAGTATGGGAGGGGAGGGGATGGGATAAATGTGGTGAATGGGGGGATCTTTATTTTAGCCAGATACAAAATTAACTTTATTAGAGTACATGATAATCTGGTGTAAGATCCAAGTAATAATGAATCTATTAGACTAACAATAACACAGAAAAGTTGGGACTTTCCCTCAATATACTTATCGAGCACTGACCCCCCCCCCCCTCCTTTATTTTGCGAAGGGCTCTAACCTTGCAGGGACTAAACCTGCGGGGTTACCCAGTATCCAATAAAACCTAGCCTAACAAGGCCTTAAGTAATAAACAAAAAAAAATACCAGGAAAACTAACCCCTTCCCTCCTTTATTTCAATCTTTTTTCAAAATAATGAGAGGGGTTTCTGTGCTCAAAAAGGCACTTTTCAGAAAATTGCCGTAAAGTTATTTTCATTGATATATTGACAATACCTGTAGCCGAAAGTCCACCGTCATCTCCCCAAATGGAATCAGGATCCAGGGATGCGGCGCCATTATCTGAGTTGAGCTTCAACAGGGGTATACGTTTGAGCAGATGTTTCACTAGTCGCAGGGTGGCTAGTGCACCAAACAGCTGAGTAAAATACACTTTCACCTAAAAGAAATGGATATATAATGCATATCTAAAATGTATGGATATGGATGATACCTAAGTAGATAGTTTAATTAATGGATTGGAATGATTACAATTCCTGGAAAGATATGACATTGGATGGATAGATAATAAAATATACAGACAGATAGATCAGAAAAAAATAACATAGATAGATTGATCGATATATAGATAGACAGATAGAAGAAATCTACCTTAGAAAATTGACTGCGTTGTAACATACAGATAGATAGATAAATAGATAGACAAAGTAGCTAAGTGGATACCTTAGAAAATTGATCAGCCACCCCAACCATAGCTTGAACAGACGCAAGGACTGCGCTGTAACATACATACAGGTGGATAGATGGATAGTTAGATAGATAGATAGACAGATAGATAGATAGATGGATACCTTAGAAAACTGATCAGCCACCCCAACCATAGCTTGAACTGCGTTATAACATAAAGATAGTTAGATAGATATACAGGTAGATAGACAGATATCTATATATATATATATATATATAGATATATATAGATAGACAGATTGATAGATAGATATCTACCTTAGAAAACTGATCAGCCACCCCAACCATAGCTTGAACAGAAGCTAGGACTGCATTGTAGCAAGACTCCAACATAACTGATACTGAACCAAAAGTATTCACAACAGACTAAATAATAATATTGTCAGATTATTTGACATTATCTTTATTGTGACAAAATATATTTATTTCAAATTTTTTTGTTTTCCCAACCGATATAGTTTTTCTTTACAGTAAAGATTCTTACAGGTCCATGAAAGGTTTAAATTCATTTTAGAAAATACCTCCGGCTCCACTCACACAAGAGTTATTGCACTTAGAACCCCCCCCCCCCCCCAAAAAAAAAAAAAAAAATATAAAAAATAAATAAATAAATAATTTCTTTGGATCTTCAAGGATAAGGCAATCGAAGATAAATTGTACATCTTGCATAATAATAAACTAATTTTCTCCTTCTGTAGATTAAAGCTATTGGTAAAAAAGTTTTGACAGTAATAGTTTGTAAACAACCATTGAAAAATCAGTATAAATAAGATAAAACTGTAGGTACCAGTATAATTTACAGTCCAATGTCCCCATCCTCCCTGATTATTTTTTATCATTACAATTTTTAAAAAATAGATTATAACCTGGAGTGATTGAACGGCTGGCAGATTGGTAATCTCTGTCATAAAATTGTTGTATCCGCTATTGTAGCCTCCATAACCGCCGCCATAGCTGTTATAGTAAGGATACCTAAAATGTAATTTAACAAGGATGACAACATCCATAAGTAGCGAAGCACAAAAAATCGTAGATGGGAATACGTACAAGTAGATTTAAAAGGTTTTTACAAAAATCAAGAATAGATTTATTGGATAAAATAAACTTGAAACCTTGTTTTATTTTGTATGATGACGATGGTCAAAGTAAATTATGTTAAAGATGTTCATAACAATGAGAAAAATCATTTTGATACTGATATCCCAAAAAAGTTTGAAAATTGGATCAAAATAAACAAAGATATGGGGAAATATGTAAAACATATAAAATAGCCAAAAACCTGATAAAAGGCAGTCTGGCCGCCATGGTTGTTTCTTAAAACGACAAAAAAAATAATTTTTAAATCCTTAACTTAAAAATTTAGAAAATCAGACCATATACACTGAAGATATGGAGAAAAGTGTTAAATATATAAAAATAGCTTAAAACCTGCCAAAAAGGCAGTCTGGCCATCATGGTTATTTTATTTAAAAGACGGGAAATTTAATTTTGATATCTATAACTGAAAAAAAATTGAAAATCGGACTATAAACACTGAAGATATGGAGAAAAATGTTAAGAATATAAAAAAAAACAGCCTAAAACCTGCTAAAAGGCAGTCTGGTCGTCATGGTTGTCTTCTTTAAGTGACGGGAATTAAATTTTGATATCTTTAACTGAAAAAATTTTGAAAATCGGACCATAAACACTGAAGATATGGAGAAAAATGTGAAAAATATAAAAATAGCCTAAAACCTGCTAAAAATCGGTCCGACCGCCAATGATGTTTTATAGTCAATTGTGCTCCTTAATGATGGGAATGTTGTCAAAAAATTTCAGAATTCTATCTTTTATAGGAGCTGAGTAAATCCCATTTCCCCCATAGCGTTACGGACTGACGGACTGACTGACGGACCGACAAAGTGAATTATAGAGTAGCTTCGCTACTAAAAAGAAAAATATATATCTTAAGTAAACAAATATCTAAAAAAGGTATATAAGGCAATGGACGATAAATTGATATACATTTCCCAATACAAATTAACTCTTCTGTTAGACAAAGTGAACTATGAGTAGTAGCTTCGCTACCGAAAACTAACTATCTTTTACACCTACCTAGAATTCATTCCGCTAAACTGAGTTCGTCCAGGCATAGCATAGCTGCCTGCACCATAGGATGGTAATCCCATACCAGAATATGTAGGCATGCTGAACATTCGTTTAATACAATGTACTTCTGTAAAAGTAAGATATCTCTCTCTGTCTGTAATTTAATATCTCGCTAACCACTGAACTATTATGGTTCTCCTTTGCGATGAAGCTTCTTATAGGCCTAAGGAAGGTTTAACCCTTTTTTGTGGGAGGGTTTTCACCCTCCCTCCCAAGAGAGATCGCCCCTAAAACCCCCCAAAAAAACTAAAAAAAAATTGAACATGAAGGGTCGATTAACCTCTCTCCCCTTCCCTCAAGTGTCTCTAGAAACTTCGTTTGGCAGCTACCAGCCTTTAAAGTTCATAGTAGCTTTAAGGAGATAATCGTTACCAGGAACATTTCACCATAAACTGCACTGGAACCCTACTTTAATTGAATTAAACTTTCCTTGTGTTAAACTGTAAACCACCAATAGCAGGAGCACTAGATGATGATTGGATAGAAGGAGGCAGGGTGGGTAAAACCTGAGTCTCAGCACAATTATAATTATGGATTAGGGATCTAAAGGGATAAGACAATGGCCGATAAAATGATGTAAATCCCCAATGATGGTACAAAAGAAAATTACCCCTTCTGTATATTACAATTAGTGGTTGAAACGTTTGGACACTCAACTTAATAAACTAAATAATCAAAATCAGGACGTTTTGCTAACGCATATGAAAACGTTATTGAAAAAAACTTTGGGGACTAGTGTGATAAACAACAAAATATCCTTCCTAAGGTATTTCTAGATTTAAAATCCATAATTATTACATTTGTCTGTTGTCTTGGCGCGGTTAAAACCATCTCTTTATTGCTGCTCCCCTCCCCTTTAGTTTTTCCAAGGGCGCCAACTTCTCTGGATGGTAACGGGGGAACGGACGATGCCCCCAAATTTCCAGGGATGTCCATTTTTTAAATTTTCTGAAATAATAGGTTTAAAAGTACAATCTATGACTTTGATGTAAATTCCACTATGTTAAAAAAATAATCCTTTTTTAACTCAAAAATGGTTGAAAAGTTTGAACCACCCAATCAAGATTTAATAAAGGCAACCAAGGATTTTTATTAACTTTGAGCAACTTTGAAAAATTTGGATACCAGTGTAATTTACAGTCCAATGTCCCCTCCCTACGTGGCTGTACCTTAATATTTGTAAACTAAATCTTTTTCTTATTTCTTATAGGAAAAAAATATACTTAAGCAGACAAATCAAAGTCATGAAATGTACTTTTATGCATGAAGGTAACAATTGATATAGTTTAATGTTAAAAAATATTTCTTCATCACAGATTATAATTGATACCTTTGCGGTAACTAATAGTTATTTTTCGCATCGTATTATAAACAGCTTTCCATGGATATCAAAATAAATATTTATAAGATTAAAACTAGTTTTGCTCTATCTGAGGGGCTGATGGCCCGTGCTAAAAAAACTGGTATTTTTTATGGTTTTAATTTTAATATTCGTGAGAAATTTTCGGTAGTACGATGCTGTTCATGTTTTTTCAGTATTGCAGTGAAACGGTTCTAATCCAACAGATAAGGATCGGTTTCGAAGCCACACTGAAAAATCTAATACATTGTTAGGACATGGGTTAGACAATTATTTGAACAGTCAATGAAACAAGTAAAAAATATTTAGATTCTCGCCCCCCCCCCCCATGCTTATCTATTTTTAACTTTTTTCAAGAAGCTTGTCGTCCATGTAATATCCTGTTGTAGGTTTTTAAGAGATGAGGCAAATTATTACCCAAAGATAATAGTTACTAAAAATAAGGCGCAACTTTTACTGTAAGAATTCTGCTTTAGAAAGGCGCAGTTTTTATAGAAAGAATTAATTTATAGGAAGGCGCAGCTTTTATTGTACGAATTATTTTACAGGAAGGCGCAACTTTAGTTATTCTGTATCTAATTTATCATCTGCGGTGTGATACAGCTCTGCTATTTGTCTGTACACGTAACTGGGGCTGTAACCTGATTTTTAACAAAGATATTATGCTTCTTTTAAATATTAACAAAGATGATACTATCCATACGTAGCACAACATTCTATTATTTTAATCTGCCTTTTATTATTATTGTAACACCTATAGCAAAAAAGTCACATTTTTGATAACTACAAAATTCATTGAAAATAACCCTATGATTACACATATTTATAACACTATCTTAAATACGAGCTGAGAAAACTATTCTCATAGTTCATACTCTAAAGGATAAAAAAACACTCAAATGAATAAAAACTTTATAAATATGGATTTGTAGTTATGTAAAAAATCCGCGAGCTATCTAAAATACTTAAAGCATAATATCTTTCCTGAAACATTTGAGATGAAAAGTGTGACAAGGCCGGGAGCAACTTGTTCCAAAATTGGGTTAACACACTTTACTTTTCCCTTGGACATTCCTTCCAGTTCTCCAAGTACCTGAATTAGTTGATAATTCACTCATAAAAGTAACAGGATGTTTGTTTGTTTGTCTGACTGAAAGATGAGGTTCTGCTTTGAAGTGAAATTTCTCATAGGTACAGGTAAAGTTTTACGTTTATAGCGGTTACCATACAACTAAGAAAATTTCCCTCCCCCCCCAAAAAAATTTGACTTAGGTAGGTAAGTACTATTTCTGTCCAAAACTAAAATTGAAGTTAAGGATTGACTTTACTCTAACAACATAAAGCTAATATAACTATAAATATGTTAACAAGTAATTCAGTTTTGGCAGTTATTGTCAATAAACAAATAGATCTAAAGGGATAATGGCCGATATATTCATGTACATCCCTAAAGATTATATACAAAATTTCACCTTTTGTAGATTGAATTATATATTGAAACGTTTGGACACTTAACTTAATGAACTAACTAATAAAAATTCAATTAGAGTCCCCAAAGTTGTTGAGCCAACGATTAAAAAAACGTTATCATAAAACTTTGGGTACTAGTGTAATAAAGAGCCCAATGTCCCCTCCCTCCCTGCATTACATACCTGTGTTGGTGAGGCCAGAACAGAACAGCTCAACTTATCACTAGCAGAAATAAACTTGGGGGTCAACTTATAAGTCGCGCCCAGAACAATTAGCGGCACCGAATAGTGCTTAGCTGCCAAGGCAACGGTTTGACTGCCGGAAATTGCGTTAAGGCCGCCGTCTGTAAAAAAATATTTATGATTTTTTTATATCAACACAGTGCAGTGTAAAGATTTATCTAGGTATCTGCTTGTTTGCCGATCCGTTGGTCGGTTTTTCTTTCTGTTTTTATTTGTTTGTCTGCCTTTCTGCTGTCCAACTGTCCTTCTAACTGTCTGTTTGTCAGCCTGATTGTCTGTCTGTCTTTCTGTATGTTTATCTGTCTGTTTGTTTGTAAGCCTGGGTTTCTGTCTGTTAATCTGTTGGTTTGTATGTCGTCTTTCTCTTTACTTCTGTCTGTCTTATCTACAGAAAAAAAAAATCATAGACTTTTCCTTTAAGAATGGCCGAGGTGCCAATGATAACTTTGTTGACCCTGGCCATCAGGGCAAAGATGGCACTGTCCGGTATTACAGTCGTGGATATCTTGGCCATGGCCAGGTTAGCGGCCAGCTGGTGACCAGAGTAGGAGGGCGCATTCTCGGCTACGATAACCTATAAAAAATACAGATAGTATTGGATATACCTGTAAAAAATTGTGATGAATTTAGGTTGCTTACAACATGGACTTTATCTATTGGTCAGTTTGTTCATCCAGTAAGGGGGGGGGGGGGGAGTGAATGGGGATCGGAGTATTGTTATTTTAGCCAGTTACGAGTTTTCCTTTATTAGAGTACATAATAATCTGGTGTAACATCCAAGTAATACCTAATATATACAATCCTACAAAATATTTAGATCGAAGATGTAAAGATAAAGATTTCGAAAAGGTAGCTCTAATTCGATTATAAGGATTTATAACAGTTTTAAAGATTAATCGAGTAAAGTAAGTTATTAAGAATAAAACATTTGTTTTATTTTTATAATATTGGGCCATTTTCCCCCTTTTAAAGATTTTCTAGAACCTGGAGAACTCTAGAATTTAACTTGGGAGGTTAGTGGTACCTACTCCCAAAATAAATAAAGAACATAAGCAGACATTTATTTCATCCTGTTACTTTTATAAATGGATTAAACAACAGTATGCTACATACAGATTAATACTTTACCTGAAACTTTCGTTGCTTGGCGGCAAACTTAAGGAACTTCTCTACAGTTTTAGACCTGCCTATGGTCATGATAATTTCATTGGCATGGATGTGCTCTAACGCTTGCTTAGAAATTTCTTCACTAGCCCCTTCAATTATGTTTCTACTTTTATGCTAGTATTTTACTATATGATCATTTGGCAAGTAGGGGGAGGACATTAGACAGTAAATTAACTATAAATAGAAGATTTCACAAGCGCAGACTTAAAATATTTGGGTACTTGTGGTTGCTTCAAGATGCTAACTTTTCAACCAATGACTTTTTTCAAGGTAAAGAAGAGATTATTTTGTTCATTATCGTATGGAGTGCATTAAAATCTCTTATCCTTTAATATTCTTTTAAATAGAGTAAGTTTTTTAACATTTTCTATAAAATACTTTTATAAAAGGTTACATTTAGTGGTTTGATGAAATGATTGGCGGATAAAGTATTAACATTCCTTCATATTCCATCATCAACTCCTCAATGATTTCCTCTACCCGCTCCCTCAGGTCTGTGACGTCCTTGCCGTAGTCGGAATTCTCGCGGTTAACAATCAAACGGTGCAGAGAATCCTGGTGCTGTGCTACTTTTTCATCACCTTTAGTAACAGGTGTTAGAGGATAAGTTTGAAGAATTGGCCTTTACATCAGGGAGGGAGGAAACACTGAGCTGTTTATTACACTGTTACCCAAAGTCTTAAAATAACGTTTTTTTATTCATTGACTTAACAACTTTGCGTTATTTATTGAATTTTGATTGGTTGGTTTATTTAGTTGAGTGTCCAGACGTTTCAACAACTAATTGTAGTCTAAAAAACGGGTAATTTTGTGTATCATCATTTGGGATGTACATCAATTTATCGGCCATTGTCTTATCCCTTTAGATCCCTGCCAATTTACACAATTTGCCATATTTACTCATCCTTTAACCCTGCCTGTGGTCGATGTATGTTCAAGGCTGCTGGCCGACAAATATTCATCGCGAACCAGCCGCAAAATGTGGCGGATTGTATTGTGGACAACGTACAAGGTCGGTAGTTCTTCCTCTAGACGTCTAAGTGCAGATCTGATTTTGTCTATCAACTCTTTGGCCGTGGCCCAATCTATAAGTAAGATACTTAAATGTAGTTTGCAGTAAATTTGAAATAGTTATTTAGATTTCCGCTGACTTTAAAATAATTTAAAAATATCAAAACCAGTTTAAACTGCTATTATTTTATGATTTCATTTTTAATATTCGTAAAGAACTGTATGTAATAGGATACTATACATGAGTTTTCAGTAGTGCTGGGGGGGAACCGATGTTTCAAAGCCATACCAATTAGGTATAATTCTACAAGTTTTCAAATTTTAAAAGTTTGTAAAAAAACATTAAATATCTTAACTCAATACTGGTCTTTTAAAGGTTTAAAGTTTTTAAACAACATTGAAGTATGTTATCCCTGACTCTTCTGCTAGAACTTTGATTAGCTGACAGGATTCAACTGCTAAATTGTAGGAACTTAGGTTAGCATCTCCTTGGTGACTGAAATATTATTTTTATTAACAAACCTTCTCTATAATTAGAAGTTTGTCTGTCTGTAATACTATGGGAGAAATGTGAATTTTTGGCTATTATTTAAGATAGGCTGCTTCTTATCTAATATCCTAACCAAAGAGCAACCAGCAATCAGCATACAAGTTACTGGGTCCGTCCGTCCGTCGGTCACGCTGCAAAAGACACAAAAATAAAAGTAGCCAAATATAAAGTTTTCGTGATTTTCTATTATTTAACATATCCTTCTTTCTCTAAGTCTTTTAATAAAGATGATTGTCTAATCTACAATTCACTTTGTTTGTTAGTTAATCCATGATTTTTTGTTTACGCTAATCAAGAATTTTTATTTGACTCAAAACAGGCGCAACTCATTACAATGAACAGTTAGTACTTTCAGACAAAGGTCGTACAATCAAGGGGATGGTTATCTATCGGGAGAATGGACGCTTTTCATCGCAATTATAAGACGCAGAGTATGTTTCAAGGTGCGTGGAGAGGTCTAGAACCCTAAACGGCACAAAGCCCAGCTAAAGGACACGTAATTATTAAAGTCATAATACCTATGAAGACTTTGTTTCATTATGAATTGTAGCAGTTGTTTATTTTCACTATGCATTTTGTTTTGTAGATGTTTTTTCGTCTGAAAATAAAATATAATTGATCTATTATACCTACTTGTAAATGCCAGGTGGAGCTAAAGGGATAAGACAAAACTTAAAGGCGCATAAATTGATTTATATTCCCAAGGAAGATACACAAAATTACCCATTTTGTAGATATTGCAATTAGTAGTTGAAACGTTTGGACACTCTACTTAATGAACTAACCAATCAAAGTTCAATAAAAGTCCAAAACTTTGGGGACCAGTGTATTAAACAGCCAATAGTCCCTCATTTCCTGGCAATTTATATTAAATGATATTTAAAGCTAAACTAGCAAAGCAAGATCTCGAAATTGCTGGTCCGAGGGGATTGTACTTTTCAGGGAAGCTTTATAAATGTCATGGGAGGGCCATGATCTGACCTCTCCCCCGTCCTACATTTTCAGTCCTCTATTTTAGTTAAGTGCTTTACGTACATACCTAGCTGTGACCCGTTATTGTTTTAGGCTATATATGTTTAATTGTTTTAACATTAAAGTCCTATGCGCGCAAATGAAGGATTCGATATAGGCTATATATATATAGTTATAAATGCATCTCCTCTCCATAAATCTTCAAATACAAAGAGTTTAGATGCTAGGGGCGCAGCAACTGTTTTTTTTTTTATACAGGATTTATATTTAATTAATTGTTTATTCTTTTATTATATTTCATCTTATTTTAAAATTGACTTAATTTCCTCATAGTTTCATTAATCACTTTTACAATCATATTTTCATAAAAATTAAACTTTAAAATTGTAATAAAATAATATATTTTCACTTCTTTACCTAAAGAAGATAAAATAATAATATTAATAATAAAATTAATTTTCAGCATATTTTCTTTACTTCCCCCACAACAACAAATAACAGCTGATCAAATATAATAAAGTTGCCAAACATACAGAATCCTTTTTTTACCGGGAAATGGGCATATAGCTTTTATTAAACTAGTCCCCAATTTTTTTAATAATGTTTTCGCCGTTGGGCGCTTTTCGAATTTCGAAATAAGCATCGAATAAAAAACCCTTTACTGCTAAAAATATATTTTGGTATAATTACTAAGTAGTTGGCAGTTTTACATAGATCAACCAAAGACGACATTTGAGAAAAATTTTTCAAAAAGTCATTTTTGGCAGTTTTTAGCCCTATTATCATATTTTTATAAACTTAAACAAGATATATAAACTGAACCAGTCTTTATTGTTTTATATTAGTTAAAAGTCAGGCAGGTTTTATGCTAGAAAAGGCATTATTTTGCCTCTTTACTGAATACAGTTTTTATTCTGCTACAAGGCTTTTAGTAAGATTAAAATTTTGAATTATATTAATTTCATCAAATAAATAAAACAAGGATGACAACATTCATATAAAGAAATTGAAGCACATAAAATAATTGAATGTACAAATGGACAAAGTTACAGTCAAACGAAAAAAAACGTGTACAGAGTAGTTGCTTACATGTTATAGGAGTCTTCCCTAAAATATTTTTAATAGCAGCCGAGAAAATCCCATTTTTCGTTATGAACTAACTGACGGACATACAAGGTGAAACCGAGAATAGTTTCTCAACTAAAAAGAAATGATTCTTATACTTTAAAAAAAATATTTTGATGATTGAACACAATGCTTTTTGTACCTTTTTTAGAAAAAAATATTAAAATTTGAAAATGTTAAATTTTACTAGAAGCCATACTATTGCGCATGCGTAATACCAAAATACAGCTTAGTCAGCCATTTTCCTACACACACCCTACACGTAAACATCTCATTAAGAAGAGGTGGGTTCTATAGTCGGAACTGTGATCACAGTTCTATCACATTGCTGTTCTATCACGGTATCTCACATTGCGGTACCTCGGGCGGCCATTTTTGTGTGTCGGTGCGTTCTATAAACATTACTGTGAGAGATAATACGGTAATATGGTACAGTGATAGAACTGCAATACTGCAGCTGTCATCAACAACAAAATCAACAGCAAAACTACAATAAATGGGATGTTAAGCAAATGTCGTCTTTGAATTTTGGTCAATTCAGCCTATTTTTTTAAAGTACAGAAAATGTGAAGGGAGAGGGGGAAAGAAAATGCCCCTCCCTCCCCCCCCCCCCCCGGAAATTTTTTTTTTACTCACTTATAGATTACCTAATTTTTTTTGAATTAAATATTATTTTCTACAAAATTTTAAAAATTTTTTTTAATTTCCATTACCTATCAAAAATTTTATATTGAAAATATTTATTTTTATAATAATTATTCAAAATTTTTTACTTAAAATTTTTCATCCCCTGCATAGAGATCTGTTGGGAATGCCCCGTTTTTTTCATCATAAACCATGCTTTCAATGCATGATTTATTGTTTTATTTACATAATTTTCGTCTGCAAAAGCAGGAATTTTGACAGCTTTTGATAGCTTGTACTGTGAGATGCTGTTCATCTCCCTGATCCATCTGTGAAATCTACAGCAATGTGAGATGACGTCATAACAGCGATATGTTACAGCGATTGCGTATACCGTGAGATGACTTCTGAACGTCTAGCGTCAGATTTTTGTTGTTGATACCGTATTTGCAGCTGTCGATACCGTAACAGTTTTGTTTATAGAACCCACCTAAGATTCCTGCGACGAATGTAGCCGGTTAATAAGATTTTCTAATAAAGAACTAGTGTTTATAGAAGCTAGCGACGTGATTTAATTATGAATAATAATTTATCCACTTTTATGTTAAAAATATCAAAGTTTTCATAAGTGAAAATTTTCAGTGGAAAAGTGATTTGAAAACTTGAAGCTGCATTTTTGAAAAAAAATCCAACTTCAAATTTAGTGATAAAAGGTTTATTTTCATGTTTTAAGTGACACAATTACTAAAAAAAGTGAAACTTTAATTTTTTGGTGTTGATATTTCAATTTTCAGGAAAAAGATGTGAATTTTTGTAGGGGAAAGTTTTCACCGAATGCTGCACCTTTATTTTAGTCAAGGCATGTCAATTAATATTATAGTTAATTACTACATCGTTACGTAGACAGCTTGTCGCGGATATTAAGATGAAATAATACAAGATCCTAACCAAACCGGTCACTTTGGCCCTGGCCATTTGGACTAACAAATGGTTTTAATTTCATTATCTATATTTAGATATTCGTACGTGGAAATTTCTCTGTTATACTTTGCTATACACGATTTTTATTATGGCTGAGAACCGGTTTTAATCCTGCATATATATAATAAACTGTTTCGAAGTCTTACTAGATAAAAGATTTCAGTATTTAAATTAAATATTTTAAGTATCTTATTTAAAGGACTCTTAATTTCGAAATTAATGTAGTTTAAACCCGTTAATTCAACGTATAACGCCTTCAACCAGAATTAACTTATTTAGCTAGCTAAGAACCATTTGGAGACCTATTTTAATCTTCCATTATAAATGGAGCGAAAATGTATAGTGCAGTAGTTAACGAGACATTAAGGGACAGATTTAAATATTTTAAAACTAAAAGAATAATTTTATAAAATATTGTTTCCTATAAGAAGCCAACAAACTTCACTCATCAATTCATTATTTATCTAACCGTTTACGAGTTCTTAGCTTACAGACAAGTATATAAACCATACAGCATATATTTTAAAATTAGAAATTTATATTTGACATTATTTAGGCCTAAACAGAAATGTTTGAGATTTCAATCATTTAGTTCAGGTTTTATTATACACAGTTAATAAAGTTTACTATCTAAATATATTTACTAAAACAAAGCAAAACTACTCCATAATCCACTGTCGAATGAAATGCAAAAAAGATATTGGAGGAAATATGATTTTCTCGGTTGCAATTTGAGATACCTAATGATTTGTTTGGTTAAGATACGTATTATTGAAAAACATATACTTTATTATTTGGCTGTCGACAAAATACATGCTTCTTTAATTTTCCAAAGCTTTCGTAATTTTTTTGAGAATCTCATATTTTCTCTATATTTTTAATGTCTTTCAGGTTAGTTTATCTTTGTAGCTTGCTTTCCTACTTGTTGCTTTCCTTGTTATTAGCGAAGCTTTTAATTAGGTTAGGTCCGTCCATACGTCCGTAACCGTTAACTCTTTTCATTATTTTAGATTCATTCGAATTGTTCTGTGGATTTAAACCTTTGCAGAATGATTCATTTAAAAGTTGTATAAGATTTAAGAAGCCTTCGTTTGTTCTTCCTTTTGATTTTAAAGCTTTGCTCATACGTATGTTGTCATCCCTGGTTTAATAATAATCGTGTATAATAATTAAGTAGGCCTCAGCTAACTTTAGCTCACCACCATAAACACAAACCAATCCATATTTCACCTTCAATAACTCCAAAGCACTGCCCACAACTGCTTATTACACTGTGTACCAGTGTCTAGCTGCCACAACAATACAGCTGTGACACCCGCAATCCAAGACTGACAACCAGCCAGGGAGGGAGGAGACATTGGACTGTAAATTACACTGGTACCCATAGTTTTATAACAACGTCATTGCTCAAAAACTCAAGTATTCTTATTGAATATAGATCGATTAGATTTTTCAACGAATAATCTTAATTAGAAGGGGTTATTTTGTTTAACACCATATCGGGGGAAAAATCTCAACATATCGTCCATTGTCTTATCTCTTAAGATTCTTGCACCTGACCCTCCCTTGTGGTGAAGTTTGAAGATGGCAGGACCAGGGGGTGCCATGGGCTCCCTTGACGATATTGATCTCAATGCACTTAAGGTAAGTGTATTTTTAATAAATGTATAAGTTTAGATATATAATCCAGATAACTACCTGGATCCAGTGTTGTTTCGTCTGCTAGCAATTGGCATTATGATCTTTTGTATCGACTTGGCTGTGTACATATTTGCAACGCTATTGGCGGATATTCAAATACCCAATTGGAAGTGGGCACAAGGTCCACGGTTATTTAACCCTTTCCGCCCGCTCTTTTGTTTTACTTTAATGTATTATTAATAGTTACAAACGATAATAGCCAATTTTATATTAGATACTTAGTTACTTAGCTCATAACATAGTCCCCGAAAGATTATACCGTAAAGTAAACACACAGGAATCTTGATTAAATTGTTAGAATTTTATAGGATGATTTTTACTCCAAATACGAAAATACGTTGTTTTGCATTTGTTTTGTTCGTGCTACTAAACTAATAGGCTGTTTATAACTAGGGATGGGAATCCGTCGAATTTTTGGGCCGGATTCGGATTCCGGATTCTGAAGGAATCCGTCAAAAAAAGTGACGGATTCTTGCGGATTCCGGATTCTTATTTTTGGCGGATTCCGGATTCTAGCAGTATTTTAAAAGGCCGTCCGTCACAGAGGGATAGCTTTTTTTTGTTAATTTATCACTATGTTACTTGGTTGAAGCCTTGATTTGTTTAAAGTGTTGACTTCCAGCATAACTAAAACATTTACATCACATTAGTAATTATTAAAAGGGGGGAGGCGGATGTGCCACTTTTTGAAACCAAAACTAAAAGTCAAAGGAACTCAACTAAAAAAAAGAGTTACAGGTCTGAGATTTTGCATGGTAGTTGCTTAATATGGGTACAATATGGAACTGTGAAGAAACGGCGGCACAACCGCCGAAAACCGCCGAGAAAAGGCAAAAAAAAATCGGTGGGAAACGCCGGTTTTCGGCGGTTGCGCCGCCGTTTCTTCACAGTTCCATATTGTACCCCTATAAAGCAACTGCCATGCAAAATATCAGACCTGTAACTCTTTTTTTAGATGAGTTCCTTTGTTGACTTTTGGTTTTGGTTTCAAAAAGTGGCACATCCGCCTCCCCCCTTTGTTATGTAGAAATTTTTTTTTGATCTTTGCCTTCAAACAGAGGGAGTTGTAAGAAAAAAGGCGGTAATTTTAGCCTACCAATTTAGAATCCGGAATCCGCTATAAAAAACGGATTCCGGATCCGGATTCGGATTCCAAAATTGGCCGAAAATTGGGCGGATTCCGGATTCGGATTCCGGATCCGGATTCCCATCACTATTTATAACACTAGTCCCCAAAGTTTTATATTTCCTTTTTCTTTTTTGTTGGCTTAACAACTTTGGAATCTTTTATTACAAATTGATTGATTTGATCATAAAGTTGAGTGTTCAAACGTTTCAACCATTAATTTTATTCAACAGAAGGGGTATTTTTCTGTATCATCATTGGGAATATACATCAATTTATCGGCCATTGTCTTATCCCTTTAGGTCCCTCAATATTTTTTTATTTTTTCTAAGCGCCTCTTCTAAAGAAAATCTGTTAAATCCGTTTCTTTTCTTCTCATGACAGTTACTGACTTTAAAACACGTATTAAACAACAAAAATGCATTTTATTTTTTCTACTTTTTTGCTTGGAGCATTTTTGGGCTTGTAATTGCACCTTTTAACGTCTTTAAACTTTTGTCCAACTTATTTTTATTTTTGGTTTAGAAAAACAAACCAGACATAGTTGTAGTTTTTTTTATTAGATAGGGGCCTATACTTCATTTGGACATAATATACCTAGCCTTCAGATTTTCTGTCAGTCGATAATGATCTATTAAATATTTAATTGTAACTATATCTTTGACCTTAGTGAACAAAATAGTACTTTTTCAGATGCAAAATACCATAGATCTATTTATAACGGATTTGATTTTTTTTTTGCTAAAAGCTTTTGAAAATAATTTCTCGTTCTGTGCAGTAATTGGATTTTTATCTGACTAGGTAGTAGGTTGTATGTTTTTTTAAAGAAGTTATAAGTATCTTGGCTATTTTTCATCAGATTTTATTTCTTTTTGCTTAATGTCTCCGATAAAAATAATAGACTATCTATGGAGATTCTATGTATGTCCGTAGACGAAAGAACATTTTTTATATTTATTTGAAGAATATATTATTTATACATGACTCAACACGCTCATACACAAATTACAATGGATTTATAATATACGTGGATATTATGACAGGGGGAAAATTGTCGTCAATTTAGGTTGCTTAATGGATATAAATATGCCAGTTCTTTCACCCAGTAGGGTGGGATGGGGTAAAGTGGGTATTGTTATTTTAACCAGCTACTAGATCCACTTTATCATTAAAGTTCATGATAATCCATGTAATAAGAAATAAATCCATTTAAATTATCCAATTTCAGGATCCTGCTGGAATATTCGACCTGATAGAGGTGGTTGGTAATGGTACCTATGGTCAGGTCTACAAGGGCCGTCACACTAAGACAGGCCAACTGGCCGCCATTAAAGGTTGGTTCCTTACATTTATTTTTATCATTTTATATTCTTGCAAAGGGGGATGGGGTGGAGGGGGGGGAGATTTGCTCCCATACATATGGACAGGTCTACAAGGGCCGTCATACTATCAGGCCAATATTAATTTAAAGGTGGGTTTCATACATTATTTTTAATATTAATTTTTCACAGAGTGGGGGGGGGGGGGGGGAAAGGATGATTGCTTTACTCTGTAACATATTTTCTGTCTTCGATCTCGGCCAAACTAAAGACGTCAAAAGTAAGATTGGCGACATTTAAATAAAGATCATGTGAATGCCTTGGCCAATAACAGGCGCAATAATTTATTCACAGTGATGACTTACATGCAAAGGTCGTACAATTAGGGTTTGTCTTGTCTGTAGTTGAGAAGTTAGTGCCTTGAAATATTTCTATTTGTATATCCATCTTCCTATCTAATATCTATCTATCTACATATATATCTAGTGATGGAAGTAACGGAGGACGAAGAGGAGGAAATAAAACTGGAGATTAGTGCACTGAAAAATTATCAATCTATCTATTATTTGTCTATCTAAAGCTATCCATTATCTATCTATCTACTATAAATATATCTATCTAGTGATGGATGTAACCGAAGACGAAGAGGAGGAAATAAAACTGGAGATTAATGTACTCAAAAATTACTCGCACCACCGCAATATCGCCACTTATTATGGCGCATTTATCAAGAAATCCCCACCCGGAAAGGTAAGGAATTTCAAAAGTTTCGCAGATATATTTCAACTATGGCATATATTCATTCGACAGACCTTTTACAAAGGTCCTAATTTTAATGCAGGCAGGGTACATTGGACTGTAAATTACACTGGTACCCAAAGATTTATGACCAATACTTGGTGTATTTTTATTGAAACTTAACAATAATAACCAATAATCTAGATTTACTGAAACGCTAATTTTGTTTATCATTATGCATTAGCTTGATGTTGAATACGTATGTAAAGCTAACCGTTTTAAAGTGAATTATTAACGTTCACATTCAAGTTATAAAGAAAGAATCATTTCTTAATTATTACTTTATTTGTTTCAATATCATAATATTTTTCTTTGGGATTGACATATCATTTACAGTGTTTTCTAATATCAACAAGGATGACAACATCCATAAAAGCGAAATCAACAAATCAGACAAACATAAACGTAAGCAGAGTGTCAGCGCTTATGAAATTAAACTACTATATTTTAAGACATATAGCTTTGGCAATAAATGAAAAAGTTGTTTATAAAGCTAAGAAATCATCATGTTTCAAAAGAAAGTATTAACGTATAGGTAATGATTATAGAGAGACTACGTTTTCTAAATTGTACCTAACTGTTTAAGGAATCATTTGGCAAAAGTTAGAAATCAACATTCCTTAATTAACGAGCATACCATTCGATACAGACGGACTGACTTATCTTAAATATAGAAAAGCTTTACTTTTATTAATAAACATTCTAACAAACCCGATATAATGAAAACAACAAAGAAGTAATAATATGTCAGATGCATATAATATTATTCATGTTAATATAGAGATGCATATAATATTTTTAGTATTAAAGGAGAGCAAATGAAGAATAGTTATTTATCACATCGTATTATAGATAGGCTGTCTATTATAAAAAAAAAATGAGCCACTTAGCGTCTTTCAGAAGCTGACAGCTTCTCGCAGATAATAAAATGAATTTAAAAAATCGGATTTTTAACATCGATGGTCTAACGATGCTATACATAATTTTTCAGTGTGGCTGAGAACTGGTTCTAATTCAGTTTCGAAGCCATACTGGAAAATATTAAAAGGGAAAGTTCCCCGTCTGGATAATAATATTTTTCTTTAAAATTAAGAATAGGGGGGGGGGGGAGGGTGTCTGATTTGTATTTTCTAGGAGATCTATGTTATTTTATTAGTCATGTTTTAGGCTATTTTAAGTAGTTTGTAATCTTATTGGAATTCTAAAATATTTCCAATGACTAATATGTGAAACTATTTAAATTATTTTATTTTTATTTAAATGCAATTATGACCTAGTAAGGATTGTTTTGCAATAAAAAAAAGCTTTTTATAGGCCTCGGGATGGTGTTTTGCTTTAAAAAGATTAAGGTTGAAGCCTTGGAATGGTTTTAGGCTATTTTTCTTCTTTCACTACCCTTCGAATACAGATCTCCTATATGCTAGGGGCGAAGTCGCTAGTAATATGTAAATTGACGTCAAACTTTTTTTTTTATAAAATCAGCGAATTTGAAAAGAAATTAACAAAGCCCTTTCTCTTGAGTAACAATTTGATTATTTGTTTTACGAAGAAGTTTTATGATGTCTTAATGTCTTATTTTACAACACACTGAAACTTATTTTCTTATCTTTAGACTTTTAAGCAGGAATAGGGGTAGAAGTATAAAAAGAATGAAGTTAAAATAATTGTAGAATATAGTTGGATATTATGAGTTGACAGAAGAAAAAATTGTCATTTTAGCTTGCTAATATGTAACTCATTTATTGGTCAGTTCTTTCATTTGGTAGGAGGGTCTGGGATAGTGTAAAGGAGGAAATCGTAATATCAGCCCGCTGCATGTTTCATTTTAATAGAAAATTGTGAAATCTGGTGTGAGATCAAAGTAATAATATATCCATTGAAGAAAATCATTTTTATTTATTCTTATTCTATGACTAAAAATCTTGAAATATAATATATTATTGATGATAGGTTACGCCTGTGTTTGAATCTTGACATTGCCCCTACTTAGTTATTATTACTGCTTGTGCTAAGATTCGAACCCATGACCACCCAGACAAACAATATGAATTACTTTTATATATCTCTACACCCCTGAGGTCTAGACTTCTTTAGTTTGAAAGGATTAATTTTAATATTATACCTTACTTAGATACATACCTACCTGTTTTTAAAACAAACCTTTTCTATAATTAGGGTCGTTTTGTGTGTTAAGTCGTAACGGATAGCTCTTGTTGTCAATTCTGTTGAATTGTCCTATTGTTTTCACACTTGGCATGATGATTCTTTTTAACCAAGTAATAGGTATCATTATCAAGCTTTACAGGCAGCATCCTAGTTTAGGAGTGGAGATACCCGGTATCATGAAAATTAAACCCCCCCCCCGGGGGTATGCATCTATTTTGACACCCGGTATGCATCAATTTTGATATTAATTTGGTCACCCCAATTTTTTTTGCTTAAAACAGACAAATGGGTAATGAACAATACATAGTGGGTCAAAAATAAAGCATACAGGGTATAAAATGAAAGATACGGGGTAAAAAGATAAAGGGTCAAACATATACCCCCCCCCCCCCGGTATGCATCAATTTTGACCCGGTATATTTTAATTTGGTCACCTCAACTTTTTTGCTTAAAACAGACAAATGGGTAATGAACAATGGATAGTGGGTCAAAATTAATGCATACAGGGTATAAAATGAAAGATACGGGGTAAAAAGATAAAGGGTCAAACATATAGCCCCCCCCCGTATGCAACAATTTGGACACCCGGTAAGTGTCAAATTGGATACCCCCCCCCCCCCCTTATAATCCTAGTGTCCATTGAGTTCGAACCGCGCGCGAATTTCCTCTGGACTGAGATTCATCTTTAACCCCAATTCTATTTCAAAGAGGGGAAAGGGTTGAATGATATAGAGATATTCTATTGATAAGGAGGTATATAGTTAGACAACTGCCACTATCCATATGTTGTTTTGTATTAAACTGACTTTATTGTATAATAAAATTGTTTTCTAATGTGTGTGTGGTGTAGAATATGTCATTTTTTTTACCTAACATTGATGAAAGTTTGTAGGTTTGTGCCTTGTTTTATTTAAAAATTGAGACTCCTAGTGGGAGATTTTGTTACTAATATATAGGGCCTGAAATTTGGCCTGGAATAGCTGAGGCTTCATCCTCAATGGAGTTATGAGATGATTAGACTGCTCAATAAAATGGACCATCTCCTTCCCTTGTCATGTGATGGACACAAAAGAGGCAAGCTATTTGCAATAAAGCAAAAAAATTGGGGTGACCAAATTGATACATACCGGGTCCAAATTGATGCATACGGGGTGTCCAAATTGATGCATACAGGGTGTCAAAATAGATGCATACCGGGGGGGGGGGGGGGTAAATGTTTGACCATCTATCTTAATTTTGTTGGTGTCATAGGAAAATGTTATTATAAAACTTTGGGGACTAGTGTAATAAACAGCCAATTGTCCCTCTCTCTCTATTTCTACTGGTGCAATTAATTCTTATATTAAAGTAACAGGATTTCTAACTGTCTTTCTTTTTCTCAGAGAGAGATGAGACAACGGATTGTTTATTACACTTGTCCCCAAAGTTTTTTTTCAATAATGTTTATAAGAATTTTGGGGACCTGAGAGAATTTTGTTTGGTTGGTTTATATTAAATTGAGTTTTCAAAGTTTAAACCACTAATCGTAATCTAAAGAAGGGTTAATTTTGTGAATCATGTACATTAATTTATTTTACATTGTCCTATCCCTTTATATACCTACTTTTTTTCTATGCAAGGATCAGCGGACCAATTTGGTTTCTTTAATTCATTGAAGCTTTGGGTTGGTTTTGAGTATTTTTAAAAGCGAAGCTTTTCTATAATTAGGGTCGGTCCGTCCGTCGGTCCGTCTGTCCATCCGTCCGTCACGGATAGCTTTTTTCGTTAATTTAGACATGTTAGAATTGTCCTATTGATTTCAAATTTTGCATGGTGATTCCTTGAGTAGTTAGGTATGATTTAGAAAGCGTAGCAACTCTATAATCATTACCAAAATGTCCGTACGTCCATTTTAAACATGTTGATTTTTTTTACTTTTTTAAATATCTTTTTCCGTTAATTTAGGCATGTTAGAATTGTCCTATCGATTTCAAATTTTGCATGGTGATTTCTGTAATAGTTAGGTACTAGTTAGAAAGCGTAGCAACTCTATAATCATTACCAGAATGTCCGTACGTCCATTTTAAACATGTTAATTTTTTTACATTTTTAACAACAAATTTGTATGTGACCTAATTATCCGATTGGTCTGATTTTTGGTATACTGATTCCTGGAACAACAAAGTACAATATTATAAGCAAAGCAACTCTATAATCAAGTCCTAAAAATGTAAGTATGTCCATAATCATTATCCTGTATCAAGCAGTTTTTCAACAAATTTACTAACAATTTTGCTTTGACTCTTATACATTCGCATTCTGATTATTCAGTTCTGACATTATACAAGTGTTAATGTCCGTTTGTCCTACCGTTTCAGAGCTTCGCTTTTATGGATGTTGTCATCCTTGTTTAAAAACAATTTCTATAAAAGTACCAAAAGTTTTTGAATACAAAAATAAGGGAGTATGTATTTAAAACTTTGGGCACTAGTATAATTAACAATCCAATATCCCCTCCCTCCCTGTTTATAATACTGATAACCAGTGGACCTATTGGGTTTTTTATTCAATAAAGATTTTTCTCGTATTCATTCGAATCCGGTGGATATGAACCGGTTCTCATCAATACGAAAAAACTATGTCTAGCATCGTATTATATCCAGTTTTCTACGAATATAGAAATGTACAATCATAAGATTAAAACTAGTTTTTTTAGTTAAAACCAGTTTTTTTTAGCCGGTGCCTTCGGCACCACGGGGCTAAAAAAACTAGTTTTAATCTAATAATTGTACATTCTATATCCGCGGAAAGCCATTTATAATACGATACGAGAAATAACTATGAACAGTATTTTCTTAATTAACAAATCTTTATATAAAAGTAACATAATCAGTGTATATCTGTCTTTGTGTACCGAAGGATCTTGATAACCGCTGAACCGATATCCTTCTCCTTTACAGTGTAGCTTCTCATAGGTCCTGGGAAGGTTCATAACAAAACATAACATAATAACATAATAAAAAAATACACATATCCTCCCCCCCTCCAAAAAAAGATTTTACTTTATCTTTTTAATTTATAATAAACTAGCGACTTCGCCTCTAAGGGCACTTGAGATGGATGGGGAAATTGACCCTCCCCCCGATTTGAATTTTAGTTTTAAAAAGATGAATTTGGAAAATAAAATGTTTTTTTTTTAAGAGTGGTGCGTGGTACCCTTACACAAAATAGTTGTAAACCTTCCCAGGACCTATGAGAAGCTACACTGTAAATGAGAACTATAACGGTTCAGTGGTTAGCAAGATCCTTTGGTACACCTAGACATACACAAATCCTTACTTTTTATATAAATAAGAAATGATTATCTAAATTCTTTAATTTAAAAAAACAAATTGGTCCACCGGTTATCATGATTTTGTATATCCGTATCATAAACAGGGAGGGAGGGGACATTGGACTGTAAATTAAACTGGTGCCCAAAGTTTTAGATACATACTGCTTTATTTATGTGCTCAAAAAACTTTTATTAGACAAAGCCCAATCTTTCCTACTTTCGATTCCTATGACGTCATAAAAATGAGGGAGATGAGAGGAGAAGTGGGAAAAAAAACCCTTAAAAAGAGGTGGATAATCTCTCATTTTTATGACGTCACAGGAATCAAAAGTAGGACAGATTGGGCTTTGTCCTTTTTATTATATTCTAATTGGTTGGTTAGCAGTAATGAAACACATATTTCAACCAAAAGGGATCATTTTGTTTATTATTATAAGGGATGTACATCAATTTTTTTTATACTAGCGGCCACGCCCCTAGAGGCCTCTCCCCCAAAATAGTTAAAAACCTTCCCGGGACCTATGAGTAGCGGCCCTGTTAAGGAGAACCCGATCGGTTCAGCAAGATCCTTTGGTACAGACAAACAAACAAACAAACAGACATCCTCTTTATGATAAGGTTTATCTAATCCCTTTAAATAAAAGTAAAATAATTTTATTTCAATAGGACTATTCAATCATCAAATATCGGGACTTTGGTACCCAAAATTATATAACAAGGTTAGTAAAAAACTTTGGGTACTCTTGTTAAATTTTCATTGGTTGATTCTTTTAAGTATCTGATATTAGTGTCTAAACTAACCAACCAATAATTTACATCTACAGAAGACATTATTTTTGTCTATCATCAATGGGTACGTACATCAATTTACTGTCCAAAGTTTTAAATCCCAGACTTTGGACTCTAAATTATACTGGTACCCAAAATTATATAACTACAAAAAACTTTGAGTACTCTTAAATTATTAATGGTTATCCAAATTTTTCACCCAATAATTTTCATCTACACAAGGGGTAATTTTGTCTTTCATCAATGGGTACGAACATCAATTTAACGGCCATTGTCTTATCCCTTTAGATCCATTAGTAAATCTTTATCATATACACACATACATAGACACACACACACACGCACACTCACACACACACACACACACAAACACACACACACACAAACAATCTTTATCAAATATCTTTATTGGATAAACAAAATTAAAAACAAGGATGACAACATCCATAAGTAGCGAAGCACAAAAATCTTTTTTTTGACGGGTGGTGATGTAAAAAATCAGGATAGGGAGGGGGGGATACCAGGTATGTCCACTCCTAAACTAGGATTATCCCTTTCTTTTTTTTACAAGTTTAAATACAATTCTTTTAACTTTTTTATAGGAAACTTTTATATATTTCTTTAAAATCCAGTATTTAGAGTAAGTCCTGTATGAGACTAGGTGTAAAGATGTCAGTTATAAAACTTTGGGTACCAGGTGTAGTTTACGGTGAAATGTTTACTAATGGTTATAAAACTTTGGGTACCAAGTGTAATATACAGTCCAATGTTTACAAATTGTTATAATACTTTGGGTACCCAATGTAATTTAAAGTTCAATGTTTACTAATGGTTATAAAACTTTGGGTACCAAATATAACTTACAGTCCAATGGTTACTAATGGTTATAAAAGTTTGGGTACCAATTAGTCCTGTTAATATAATTAGCCTTATTCATTACAGGTTTATTAATTGAGAGAAAATTGTCTGTAATATGATGCATTTCAGTATGGCTGAGAACCGATTCTAATCTAGCGGATATTTATCGGTTGCGAAGCCATTTTTAACGTTAACTTTTCTTGCAAAAAAAACCACTTAAAATAAAGATAGGAGTCTGAAAATTTTTGTGTATATTCCTTAAACAAATTATTTAGAATCGCCGCTCTTTTATGCTTCGTGCTCGATTTTTAACTTTAAATCCCTTTAATTATGCGATGTTTGTCCGTAGGTTATTTACGTTTAAATTTCGTATCAATTAAATTTCAACAAAATTAACATTAAATTTTTTTGCAAAAAAAACACAATTAAAATAAAGATAGGAGTCTGAAAATTTTTGTGTAGATTCCTCAAACAAATGAAAATCGCCGCTATGTTATGCTTTGTGTTCGATTTTTAACTTTAAAATCCTTTAATTATGCGATGTTTGTCCGTAGGTACTAAATGACACTAAAAATATCTCCTCAAATCACGATCCCCCTTTGAATGGCCCTTACTCGGTAGTTTTTCATCATAAATCAATGAAATTTTAAACATAGTTAGTTTAAGTAGTTTCTAGTACACACAAAAAATTTTATTAATATCGAAGCAATACGAAAAAAGTTATCGCTTTCGTAAAAAAGGCACTAAAAACGATAAGAAAACAGCATTATAAACTCTCTCAAAACTGGTTTTTATCTGTACCTATTAAATTAGCTTAAAAATAGCATTAAATTTGACGATTTTAACGATAAAACAACGTTGAAAACAGCAAAAAAGGCCGTTATTCTATAGCCATTACATTACTTTAAAAGTATAGTCAAAAAAATGTTAAAAATCACTTTTTTTTATTCACCTATTGGTCTGTATTAATTCTCTATCTAGGGACTTACATCTATTGGGAGTAAAATCAAGAAAAAGTTAAAATATTTGTTTAGTTTAAAAATTTACACATAGATGTCTCCAAGTTTTAAGGAAACTTAGACTTGCCAAATTACAATATGACCATACAGGCATTAAAAACACATAAAAAACACTTATAAACAAAGGCCAAACTATTTTATCCTATACTTTTATCATTTTAATCATCTTTTATATGTGATCAGAGCCTCCTGCTACTTCTATCTAGTCCTTAACAAGGTATTAACCACTCTTAACCAACCCTTTCCCCTCTTTGAAAAAGAATTGGGGTCAAAGATGATCATTAGTCTGGAGGAAATTCGCGCGAGGAATGACCTCAATAGACTTGACCCCCCCCCCCTGTATGTGTCGGTTTTGACACCCGGTATATGTCTAAACGGACACCCCCCTACATATTGATATATAGGGGGGTGTCCATTTTGATATTTACTGGGGGTCAAAAATGATGCATACGGGGGGTATCCATTTTGATACACACCGGGTGTCAAAATAGATGCATACCCCCGGGGGGGGGTTTAATTTTCATGATACCGGGTATGTCCACTCCTAAACTAGGATTATCCCAGCTTTACATTTATGGATGCTGTCATAATTTTTTATGCATCTGTTATCATTAAAGATACTATTATTTTCATAAGTAGCGCAGCAATAACAAGCTAAAAGCATATTTATATGTTGGGATATTTTCAATAAATCACATAAATTAGCATCTTCGAAAAATACGATATTTTAAAATCCGTCAATAAATAAGGTAGCATTATCATTCTAGGGTAACGTACGTAATCTAGTGAAATACGGTAATTAAATTTTTATTGCTGCGCTACATAATTGTCCTTGTTCAAATTTAACAGAGGCCTTTATGAAAAGCTAGGTCATATTTATTTACGTTAATTGGAACTTTTTGCTCTCTATATATCTATCTATTTATACTAGGGATGGGAATCCGTCGAATTTTTGGGCCAGATTCGGATTCCGGATTCTGAAGGAAGCCGTCAAAAAAAGTGACGGATTCTTGCGGATTCCGGATTCTTATTTTTGGCGGATTCCGGATTCGGATTCCGGATTCTAGCAGTATTTTAAAAGGCCGTCCGTCACAGAGGGATAGCTTTTTTCGTTAATTTATCACTATGTTACTTGGTTGAAGCCTTGATTTGTTTTAAGTGTTGACTTCCAGCATAACTAAAACATTTACATCACATTAGTAATTATTAAAATTTGTTATGTAGAAATTTTTTTTTGATCTTTGCCTTCAAACAGAGGGAGTTGTAAGAAAAAAGACGGTAATTTTAGCCAACCAATTTAGAATCCGGAATCCGTTTTAAAAAACGGATTCCGGATTCGGATTCCAAAATTGGCCGAAAATTGGGCGGATTCCGGATTCGGATTCCGGATTCGGATTCCCATCACTAATTTATACATTTATTATATGATAAATATACAGGAATTAGGTCATTTTTTCCCTTCTTTGTTTCTTGAGGTTTTATGTTTTTTCTTGCAGATTTTTTTTTATGAATCATAAGCTTAACATCTTCTGTCGTCATCTAAATATTTCCAAATTATTATTTATAGATATGCTTTGCTTATAACATGGTGCTTAATCGTTTTAGGAATCCTCATTTAAAAAGTTAACATATTAAATAAATTCTACTTTTTACCCATACTTTAAGAATTTCTAAGCCTTTTAATTTTACCTAAATGTTTGAGGAATCATCATATCAAGTTTGAAATCAGTACAATTCTAATGATTAAATCTGTCAGTTACTGACAATCGGACTGTCTATAATAATAGAAAAGCTTTGCTTAGAAAAAACATGAAATGTCCTTCAATAAGGATTTTCAAACTTGAATATTTTTACTTAACACAAAGCCTTTGTTACTTTTAACAGGATATTTGATAGCTTTTCATTTTGTATATAGGGATAGATCAATTGCCTTAAATAATATGGAGTACTATTTTGATTTTTTATGTTCATAAGTAGTGCAATTTCATCTGGTAATGTAAGTAAATCATTAATTGTGACATTTTCGTAAAATAGAATATTTAATTTGGTCATGTAAGTGACCAAATGTTTACAATACGTTGATAAATAAGATAGTTTCTGTTGCC
The DNA here is from genome assembly GCF_053477335.1 of Acartia tonsa. Taxonomy (NCBI): domain Eukaryota; kingdom Metazoa; phylum Arthropoda; class Copepoda; order Calanoida; family Acartiidae; genus Acartia; species Acartia tonsa. The sequence goes on along the minus strand of NC_137267.1, from coordinate 5,432,965 downwards.
TACTATTTAAAACAAATTATAAAGGATAGCTAGCTTAACTACTAAAATGAAGGGAGGGAGGGGACATTAGACTGTAAAATACACTAGTGTCCAAAGCTTTAAATGCACATTTTAAATTGTCGGCTTATAAACTAAGGTTTCTTCTATTTGATTTTTATTGTTAAATTCCTAATTTGTTGTGTCCTAAATTCAGAAGGTGTAATTTTGGTTATCATCATTGGGGTTTTACATCAATTTATCGTCCATTATCCTATCCCCTAAGATCCCTGCTAAATGATAATAATTTCAAATCCTTTATCACTGGTTTTAGAAAAATGTCTTTTAAATATTTCCTTTTTTGAATGTTTTACATAAAAATAGTTTGTCTCTAGCTTTTGTGAGATTTGTCCTATTTATTTTTTTTTTAAATTGACGGGAAAGGAATGAAATTAAAAGAAATTTGAATTTAAAAAAAAAATAGAAAATATAAAAAAAAACATTTAAAAAAAAATATTTTAAAAAAATATTTAAAAAAATATTTAAAACATAACTACAAAATAAAAAAAATTATAAAAAATATTGTTACTGAAAAATATACTTTTTAAATTTTATAATATTAAATAAATTTAAAAAGAAAATACAAAAAATAGACTAAATAAAAGCCTAAAACCACTGCAGGAACAGTATCTTGATTGTCTGAAAGAAGAACTCATTTAGTTCAGAGGTTACTTTAATCTTAAGCTTGACTTTTTGGACATAGTAGCCATCAAAACTGCCACCACACCCTCAGCTTTTGTGTCTTGCTTCTCGCACTACTGCTGGTCAAATACTTAGATCTGCTAAGGCACTCTTCCTTGTATGGTGACAGCCTCTTGCCCTTGTATCAATGTAGGGTCCTTGATCATTGTTGGGTTTTCAAAATTAGTACTGCATGCTATCCTCCTGTACATTATATAAATTTCCTCTTTGCTGCCAGCATTTATTACTACAAGATGCAGGAAGCTTTCTTTCAGCTTTCCATCAGTAGCTGTCTTTACATCTTTTCATATTAGATGCATTCAGCAATCTCTCAAAGAGATCAGCTCTATTCCACTGTGGATAATATCTGGAATTGTGTTTTCCTTACATCCAGCAGCCATCCCATCCACACACAAACGTTTTCAAAAAAATTCTAAGGCTTTCAGCTTGAAGAAATATACTGAATCATTTCTGTTTGGTATTAAATCTGTTTCATATATATCCTGGTTTGGGTCTCTTAAATAATTCAATATTATAATTTTATGGCAGATGTTTGTGTATTTATCACAGATTCTTCACCATCCATGAAGTCTTGTGCAATGGTATCTCTGTTGCTTCATTGTTATCATTGAAGTCTTGTACAGTGATATCTCTCTTATCTTTATTTTCATCATTGAGGTCTTGTACAATTTTCTTCCTGTAGCCAATGATACTACTCATCCATTACAGACATGGTACGTCTGGGGAGGTGCTTCTTAGAGGCAATAATGGGTTGAGGAACAGCATTTAGAACAGCTTGAGAGATCAATTAAGTTTTGATAAATTTTAATGTTTGTGGAATCAGATTTTTGTTAGCCTTATTGTCATCATTGAAGTCTTGTGCTAAGCTTTGTCAGTTTAATTGTCACCATTGAAGTCTTGTTCAATGATATCTCTGTTAGTATTAATGATATTTTTGCAGCCTTTTGTATTGGCTTTTGTATTTGTATTGGCTTCATTGTTTTTAAATTCTATCACAATTTATTGTCACATAACTTTGCTTCTCATTTAAAAATTTCATCAGCTTTATTAGTTTGATGATATTTTGTTATGCTTTTGTGTTTGTTTACCCCTCCCTTTGTTTACTATTTATTAGCTACAAGTATACTTGTCACTGTTTGATTCTTCTCTCTTGGACTTCCTTTTCCGCTGTTTTCTCCTCTTATTTCTGTAGAGTTTCAACTTCATGCTGTATTGCTGTTTCATTTCCAGCCTCACTGAAACTATCTGATACAATTCATTTATGTTAACCATTGATTAATTCCAAGAGTTTTGTTAATAACTAAATTTTGTAGTATTCTTAAGCAAGATGATAAGCTTGTGTCCATATCTTGATCAATACTTTCACAACCAATTTCAGTTAACACTGTTTCTCATTTATCTTTTACAATTAATTATCTGCATATTACTTCCTTTGGAAAATTTTGTCTGAAGATACTGCAGTAGTTCCTTCTTTATGAACAGTGTTGAGCTAACAAGAGTTTTAGCATCCTCATTGTATTCTGTTGACCAATTTTCAGTTTTAAAGTTTACCAATGCATTGTCTAGGCATTGTTAATTTCATTGGAATGTTAGTAAAATACAATCATTTCAGAATTTTGATCCAAGAATTGTTTAATCTTGGTAGTTGCCACATTACTCTCATCAAGTCTCTAAGTCTGCTCTGTAAAGTTTGTATGAGCAAATCACTAATCTTAATGCTAATTCTTGTAACTTCTTTAATCTTGACATTGTTAGCAGTTCCTTCACAGAAAACATTGTTCATAACTGGTTCACTTTGTTGATATATATTACAATTCCTCTATTATAGCCTATTTACAAAATATTCATCATTACTGGACATGGCAAAGGAGGAATGGGACTTAGTTTCAAGGTTTCATTCAAACTTTTGTTTTCATGTAGTTTGCTGTGACTGCTATGTCAGGAATCAATCTATGATCTTTGTTTATGTTACTCTTTATCTCCTTAGGATTATTGTACTTCTCATTCATGCTCTTGTTTAATCTCTCAAGAGTATGATTCTAAGCAGTGCCTTTCTTGTCAAACCAAAATTTTGTCATAGTGGTAACTTCTGTTATTTAAATCTGCACCTGCTTCTTGTACATTTCTAGAGGCTATAACTTTGTGCAAACATCCATTTGTAAATTCTCTTATTGAATCAAGCACTCTGCACTAAGGAGACCAAGTAATTTTAAGGACTTTCCGGGGAGCACTGTAGCTCTGTGGTAATGCACTGAGTTAAGGTTATAAGAATTTGAGCCAAAACCCAAAGTGTTGCTAACACAAAATATTGTCTTATATTCTCCTATCAATACATGCAACCTCCCCCCCTAGTTGCAGAAAAAGGGAGGTTGGGTAGTTTGTATACCTAATTATCAAGTTTATTAAACAAACATACCCCTGAATCTCCTGAGGAGAATGCATTCATTGACTTAAGCTGGGGCACTTGCCATTCTCATCATTAGCAAGGGTGAGGTAATCAGGGTTGTCATATTGGGCATTTTTTTCGATAACAGGCTGCCCAATTGCCCAAAAGGGTTTTGGGCGCCTAAAAGTTGTTTTGGGCACCCTTTTTGGGCAAATGTTGTAAAAAGCATATAAAGAGGATATAAAATTATAGCCTAAAACCTTTTTGAGACTTATTATTAGAAATAAAATAGCCTAAAACCATCTCAGGACCTATTAAAGCTCCACTGGATTGGGGAACCATATCGTTTCAGCAGTTAGCAAAATCCTTCTCTAGATTCAAAAAAAGCTTACTCATTTATATAATAATTAATATCACCCAAAATATAGGCCTGCCCCCCCCCCCCTCTTTTTTTAACCCCTCCCCTTTTTTTCACCCCCCAAAACAGGGAGGTGTCTATATTTGCCCAAAAGGACCGACATATTTGACAACTCTGAATATCACCTAAAAACTAGGCCCGCCCCCCCTCTTTTTTCACCCCCTCCCCTTTTTATCATACCCCAAAAAGGGGGATGCCCAAAACTGCCCGCCCTTTATGACAACCCTGGAGGTAATTATAAGGAGCTCTCATGAGACAGCATGTCAAGTCATAATGTACTTGAATGTGTCTCCTCATTCTCCAGGCGTCTCATTTCCCAATGCTTAGAATCTATCGCAAATCAAACAAAAATTACCTTGTGGATTCTATTATTTTAGATTTTATTTAAAGAATATAAAAAGTTTATTATTTTAGTTATATCAAACAAAAATTATATTTATATATTATATTATCACCATGGAAATTATATGGAAAATGTTAATTATCTTTTGATGAAATCTTAAATGTTTTGTTGAGTTCAAAAGGCAAAATAAAATAATTTGGCAAGATTTCATTAAAGGCTGTAAATTGCAAAAGTACATTAATCAGACTGTTTACAATATTACAAGTTACAACCTTTTTTTCTAAATTTACATTTTTATCCAATATCATACTTTTGTGTCTAAGCATTTGACTCAAAAGTTTGATCTCAACAAAACATTTGATATTGAGTCAAAAATTGCTTAACATTTAAATTTTTTTTTCAAATAAAACCATGGTGAAACAAATTTGTTGGTGTAACTAAATTAACATAAACATAGAATATTCACAAGAAAAATATTTCAGATTCACTGCTGGAAGGTGCTTTAAATAACTTGCACTCATTCGTGCATAGTCCCATTTAGCTTGATCAGTTTAAACTTAAATTTTAATCTGAAATGTACACTAAAGAAGTGGTTTCTTTATCAACATGGGTTATATATTGAACATCAAGTTAATGGCTAATTTATAGGAAAATTAGACTGTGATTCTTGAATTCTACTTTGAGAAATAGCTTTTATATTTTCACATCATGGTGGTGGTATGATGTAATTAAAAGTAGACTTTGGTACTATTTTTTCAGTGCAGATAATCTAATTTCTTGTTTTATTGACAGATATAGTATTATTCGTTTAAATTCATGGACTTTGTAAAATAATTGAGTGAGTAATTTTCTTTGCTTGACTAGGCTCTTTTATGGGATAGCACTAGCTAAATATCTACACTATGTCCCAATGTACAGCAATTGGGGCATGAACTTTTCTTACCACATGTTCATATTGTTATTCAATAATCCTTTTGAAGTTTGTTCGCTTTGGATCCTGCCTCTAGGAAACATGGATTAAAAATTTCTTGCAATATATAAATGTAGCCATATTTTGATTATTTTATAGAATAATCTATGAACACTAGCATCTTTTGAAATGAATTCGTGGTATTTAATTTGTGGATAGTTTTTCCTACTCCTATCATTCTAGGTGTGCATAGAATTCCGCATATTAACATATCCACATATAGTTTTATATTTGTTATAATTGCAAAATAGCCAAAACAATGTTAGGGAATGGATATATTACACCAGATTTTGATTTTCTCTAATAAAGTGAAACTCTCAGCAGGCAGAAAAAAAATACTTCACCCTATCAACCCCCTTTACCCAGGGAGTAACGGAGGGGACAATGGATCAAATATTCAATTTTTAGGAGACTCAGACTTATGGTACTGGCTTAAAGGGAATGTGCAAGAATTTAGCAGTTTCTGACTGAGTTTGGGTATTAGCGCAAGAAATGCTGCTACTTGCTATGTTAGTTTTGAATATAGCAGACAGAGTAGTTTAAATATAAATACACTGCCCCCCTCTTATACTCTATTTCACTTCCTTCTCCCCCACCTCCTTTTTTAAAGCAGACGAGAAAGGGAAATGGAGAAGGGAGGTGGGGGCAAGGGAAATAAACAGAATAAAAAGGGGCAGGAAGGGGTGTGGGTAATATTTTTGCCCAGCCAGCTAGAAGTTACCCTACATGCCTGCTTGCCCCTTTTTTCCCTGTTCATGTCCTTTGCCCCTTGCCCCCACCTCCCTTTTCCTTTCCCTGTCATCTGGAGAGTTCAAGGGAGATTTTTCTTGTAATAAATTACAGAATGGTTATATCAGTCTGTAATACTGATAATCTAATTTTCAAATGATTGCTTTTTTTTCTTGGAACTTTTTTCTTAGTTTATGGTTTTCTAGATTTTATTAACAATCCCTTTACAATTTCCTCCAAATTTTCTGGATCAATCTGGATTTCATGGCCTTTCTTTGAAAACTCTTAAATTGAATTGATTGCCCATTGTCCCCTCCCTTACTCCCTGCCCTTTACCCCATATCATACCCTTCAACCGGATGAATGAACTGACCAATGAATGAGTTCCATGTTAGCATCCTAGATTGACGATAACTTTACCCTGTCACAATATCCATGTATTTTCTTATCCATTGTTTTTGATGATGCGTGAATTTATTAGGTATGCGACTTTGGTTGGATTGAAAAATGATACTTTTGCGTAAGTGAATGCGCACCTACCACAATATCTATCCTATTTTGGTTAATAAAATATCTGTTTTTTGTCAAGTTAATCCTTGTAATTCATTTTTATGGTTTTGTACTTTAAATAAGCGAAGCAATTCTATATAGTTGGACATATAGATGGAAGGAAGAGTCCTACCTTGTAAGCGTAACAACTCTATAATAATGACATAAAGCTGTATAAAAGGCTAAAATTAATGAATAATGAGATATACTTCTTTATAAATGGGTCTAAAATAAACTCTACCCTATACAGGGAAAAAGGGGACATTGAACTGTAAATTATATTGGTACCCAAAGTATTAAACTATTCTCATTAGTTGGCTTAAAAATCTTGGGTACTTTTATCAAATCCTGAATTGGTGGTTTGATGGCAAACTAAAACTTTTTCTTTACATAAGGGTTAATTCGGTTTATCATCATTAGAGCTGTATATCTATTGTTTTATCCCTTAAGATCCCTGTTTTGTGGTTTTTAATTTATCAATACAACTTCGTTGTTTTTGGTGTTGTCATCCTTGTTCTTTTGATTTCATTTTCTTTTCAGAATTAATAATTCTTTTGATATGAAAATTATATAAGATTCTACCATAGAATTTCTTCCCACTGTTTAATTGCATAACAATTTTAAATTAAAATCCAGGGATCTCAATGGATAAGACAATGGATGATTTTATATGTATGTATCCCCAATGATGATAGACAAAATTACTTGTTGATATGTTTGGAAACTACCAGTTTGAAATCAACAAATCAAAATTCAAAAATTTACCCAAGACTTTTGAATAAGATAACATGTCATTAAACTTTGGTACCAGTGTAATTTACATTCAATCAATCCCTGTTCAAATGTATATTGTTCAAAGCATATATTGGAATCATCCTATCAATTTCAAACTATGTTTGAGGATTCATGCAACTATTTTCAAAGCGTAATTTAATTTTGAAATGGTATTTTCGATGACAATTTATTTATCTGTACATGATATTTAATGAGAGTTACATAAACTGTCAGTCCATTTATCAATTAGATAATCATCTTTTCAATCCATCTATCTATCGATAAATCTCTATATCCATCTATCTATCTATTTAGGATGACCAGCTATGGTTTGTTATGGAGTTCTGTGGGGCTTTTAATCCATCTATCTATCATCTTTTTATGTATCTATCTATCCATCTATTAATCTATCTATATATCAATCTATTATCTGTATTAATCTATCTATTTAGGATGACAAGCTATGGTTAGTAATGGAGTAATCCATTTATCTATCATTTAGTCCATCTATCTATCATCTATTTATGTATCTATCTATCAATCTAGTCTTACCTTAATCCATCCATTTATCTATCTATCTATTTAGGATGACCAGCTATGGTTAGTAATGGAGTATTGTGGGGCTGGTAGTGTTACAGATTTAGGTAAGATACCTTTACTATCAATTTCAAAAGAGAAAAATTTATGACAAAACCATAAAAGTGAAGCTTCAAAATTAAACAAAAGAACATTAACAATAACTGAGATTGTCAGAACTTAGAAATTAACACAAAATTGTAAATTAGATATTATAAAATACTGTTCAAGAACATATTTACTTGAGATGCCTCGCCTATAACTGTGTACCATGTCGACAGATTTAGGAATCACTATTCCAAGAATCAAAAAAACTACTTTTTTAAAATGGTTCAATGTACCTAACTTTCACAGGAATCGCCATGCTAACTATAAAAAAAAACAAGCAAAAACTCATGCATAGCTTTATTTTTGACTAGAGGAAAAGTTAAATATAATATTTAATAGAATTTAGAAGCATAATTAAAACAGACAGGAAAGATAATTAAACACTGCATTGCTAATAAAGACGTTCATTCGAAAAAGACTGAGAAAGCTGTTATAAATAATATGAATATTTAGTATGGAAACTTTTTCATAACCTCTATCTCCTATAGAATAATGTAATATGGTAATAATTTCTTTGTTTATTGAATGATCTGGATTAACATTATTTTATTTCGAAACATAGCAAAATTGATGTTATAATACAATCAGAAGTGTGCAGAAGGGGACTTATGGCCTATTTTAAAGTCACCAAAGTTTTATAATAATGTTTTCTTATTCATTGGCTTAACAACTTTGGGGACTTTTATCGAATTTTGATTGGTTTGTTCATTAAATTGAGTTTCCAATTATTTTAACCACTAATTTTAATCGAATGAAGGGATAACTTTGTGTAAAATTCTTGAAAATGTAAATTAATTTATTGATAATTGTCTTATTCCTTTAGATCCCTGATACCATCCCGTCAATGCATAACATCCCCCTTTGCACGCCTCAGTATTTAATTATGGAGATAAATTTCAATATTTATGAACTTGTCTGTCTTTGAATTCAGTGATTTTATGACGATACCTTCCTACCCTACTACAACACAGTTACTAATTACCTACTAAACAACATTAACATGCCTTTCAATTAATTTTAAATTGAATAAATTTAAATACTGGAATAGTTAACATTTTTTACCCTTGTATATTTTTAGTTTTTAAGGATTGGAATTTTAAACAAAAAGTTATTTTTTACGTATTAGTAAAGCAAATAAATTGAAGGGGGGGAGGGGCAGGGTAAGAATTAAATAGAAACATGATAATGAATGGCCAAGGAGGGATGGGACATTGGTTTGTTAATTACAATGGAACTTAAAGCTTTATAACCACGTTATCTTATTCATCGGCTTTGAAACTTCGGGTATTTTTATTAAATTTTGATTGGTTGGTTCCAAACTAGGGTTGGGCCGGATACTTTTTTGGCCGGATACCGGATATCCGGCCGATTTCAAATGCCGGATATCCGGTAACCGGCCGGATATCCGGCCAACGACGGATATCCGGCAAATATCCGGTTATCCGGCCAAATTACCGGATATCCGGCCGAATAACCGGCCAAATTACCAGATATTAAAGTAGTACAAAAAAATTCTTCAGAAATCTTATATCTATAATACAAAGTAGAACGATGTCTGTCCGTCTGTCCGTCTGTCCGTCTGTCTGTCCGTCTGTCTGTCTGTCCCTTAAGATCTCGGTAACCACTGAACCGATCGGATTCTACTCTTCAGGGTATCTACCTATTAGTCCTGTGGTGGTTTTAAGCTATTTTCTTGGGGGGTGGGACACCCCTAACCCCCCCAAAAACCAAAAAATCCCCCCCCCCATTTTTTTTTTTTTTTTTTTTTTTGAAGGAGATTTCCAAGGTCCTTTCGATTTTCGCCATAATTTTTTTTTTTATCACCTCTTGGGGCAAAGCCCCTAGAGGCTAGGGGCGAAGCCGCTAGTAAATTTACATAAAGTTAAACTTATTCAGAAAAAATGTTCTTCTACCTTCAATAATAAGAAAATTATAGCCATTTAAGATTTTAAAAAGCAGAGATTTTTGGTGTAAAGTATAAAAAATTAGAGAGCCGGATATCCGGCCGGATAGTTTCAATATCCGGTATCCGGCCGGATATTGAAAATGGCCGAATATCCGGCCGGATATCCGGCCACACCGGATATCCGGCCCAACCCTATTCCAAACTAATAGTATCAAAATTTTCAACCAATAATTTTATCTACAAAAGGGTACTTTTTTGTATGAGTATTGAGGATTTACATTAATTTATTGGCCATGTTATCCCTTTCGATCCATATCACGGCATTGACGTTTATAATGGCAAAATCTAAGTATAAATAGCTACGATACTAAATAAGCATAGAACTACAAAAATAAATCCGCAATGCCCCAAAAAATGTAAAAACTAATGCAGATTTAGCAGTTAGTAGTGTCATTGACCTTATATGATTTAGACACTCATATGTAAAAGTGTGCTGTATTTGTGTACAGTTGTGTGTGTGTGTTTGTGTGTGTTAATGTGTGTAAAGTGAAGCTACTCTATTCAGAGATTTTAAGGGATAAGTTAATGCCAATAAATTTCTGTACATTCCCAATGAAGATACACAAAATTACCCCTTCTGTAGGTTACAATTAGTTTTTGTAACGTTTGGACACTCAACTAAATGAACCAACTAATCAAAATCCAATAGAAGTCCCCAAGGTTCTTAAGCAAACGAATAAGAAACGATATTATGAAACTTATGAGTATTTACTCTAAATAAATATTTTTATGTTTGTTTATTTAGCTTTGATATTGCTTAAGTATTTATAGATATTGTCATCCTTGTTTTGTTATATTGTATTGGTTACCTATATCAACTTTTTCTACTTTATTAAAGTTAGCTGCGCTACTTAAAGCTCTTGTTTTTGTATGAGAGTGTAAATTTGCTTTTTTGCGTCATTTAACATTTGTATCTATCTACAGTAAATTATGTAGTATTAGTAGACTTAATAGAGTTGATTTATTTGTTTTAAAAAAACAAGTATGACAACATCATTTAGTAGTGAAGCATATCATTCATGGTTGGACATGCGGACAAAGTGAGGTCCAGAGAAAATTTTAATAGTCCTGATTGGATGTTTTCTTGAAGCATGATTGACAGACAAACTGACCGTTTCGTATATGGAATCCATACAAAATTTCAGCTGTCTATACACTGTTGCACGGCCAGATGAAAAAAGTTTATTTTAGTGTTAGGCAAAAATGACTTTGCAATTCATTGTATCAGTAAGCACGTCTAATAGCACCCTTCGCTAATTTTAAAATCCAACTAAATCTAATTTTTGAAAAATTTAAGTTTGAAATTTTTAAGTTCAAATTTCAGCCCCTAAGAGCTTACCTACACTCATCCATGATAAGAAAAAAAACAAATATTCATACTTTTTAATTATTTACTACTAATTCATACTAGAGTGGTTTTATGAAGTCTTTCATAAAACCACTCTATACATATATTGTATATGATTTGTTTAAGGCTGAATTTCCGTGACATTAGCAAAGCAACTGATAAAAATGGCCATTAATTAACTCCCTTCAAGAGAGGTTTTATGAAGAACTTTATAAGGGCAAACTTGTTTAAAATTTTAAATCAATTATCTTTGCTTTTTTTTGTTATGATTGTTAGGTAACTCCTAGGGGATGAAAATTGAACTTAAAATTTTCAAATCTAGGTAATTTTCTCAAAAATAAGATTTAGTTGGATTTTAAAATTAGCGAAGGGTGTTATTAGACGTACTTACTAATACAATTGCAAAGTCATTTTTGCCTAACACTAAAATAAACTTTTTTCATCTGGCCGTGCAACAGTGTATATTAAATAGGAGAAAATCTTGTTTCCCAAAAGACGGACGGACATTGTGAATGTCAGGCTAACTTCGCTACCAAAGAAAGTGGTTTTGTCCTGAATGGGCTGATTGGATATCAAAACCCAATTAATATATTAAAATTTGATAGGAGGACCAAAGACTTAATAAGCGTAAAACCTTAATGAACAAACAAAAACAACCTGTTGCCTTGTGATGTACTTTGTGATAAGACAATAGGCGATAAATTGATGTACATCCTTAATAATTATATACAAAATTACTACTTTTGTAGATTACAATTAGTGGTTGAAACGTTTGGACACTTAACTAAATGAATCAATCAATCAAAATAAGTCCCCAATGTTCTTTAGCTAATGAATAAGAAAACGTTCTTATAAGACTTTGGGTACTAGTTTAATAAACAGCACAATGTCTCCTCCCTCCCTGTGAATTTGTAGTTTTTATTTTATAAAAATAATAACGTTTTTCACCGTTGTATAAAGTGTTAATCCCAAATCTCTAAGTTGAAAATAGCTTAAAACCATCCAAATACGTCAAGAAAGAATCTATGAAAAGCACAATTCCTTGAGACCAGCTGTTTTAGAGATATATATTTGCAGATTTCGAATAATTTTATTTCTAAGATTTCATGAATTTGAAAATTTAAAAAAATAACCGTTAGTGAAAATCTACGTATTATCTATATAACCCAAAATTTTAGGGAAAATGAGTTAATTTTAGAGAAGGTATTTCGATTTAAGATATTTTTAAAATTAATATAATTTTACTGTCAAAGCATAGTTATTTATCAATCTTATTATAGAGATCTTTCCGCGGATAGTAAAATAAAACAATATAAGTTTGATTCCAGTTTTGTTTGGCCAATTTATTTTACGATTTTCATTTTAACATGCGTGGAAAAGATTTTTAGTATTGCTTATTATAACCGATTCTAAATCAGCGGATATTAATCGGTTTTGAAAACAAACTGGAAAATCTGTTAAAAATCACTCTAAATTTTGTTTCCCTTTTTTTATTTAATACAAAAAATTCTTAGTCTTGGGGCTAAAACGTTTATCATAATTATCAATCAAATAATATCATGAAAACTAAATTTTAGTTTCTATAAGATTTGTATTGGTTTCCCTCAAAGTGCAAGGCGATCACAAATTACCCCATTATTTTCAAATAAATTAAAAAATTAAGAGGGATAGGATAGCGTTTTGTTTGTTTATCGGGTACTGTATAGCCCTGCGGGGTCAGGTTCCCCCGTAAGGGTTATAATTATAAAGAAAAAATACCTCTCCTTATAATTGAAAAATTTCAAAAATAACGTGAGGGTTTAAATGCTCGGTAGAAACTTCGTGGGAAATCTCAAAAAAAAATTGTGGATTATGAAAAATGATTTTAATGAATCTTTTTTCTAAATCGCCCTAAACGTTTTTCTGTCAAAAATTAATATAAAACACTTCAGTGTAAAGCAAAAAAAGAGTAGCTTCATTTCTATCAATAAAGGTTTGAATAAAAAATGAATTAAATTCAAATGTATTAATAATAATCAAGTTTTTGCTTAAATAAAATTTGTTTGTGTATATCCAGGGAGGGGACATTGGTCTGTTTATTACACAAGTCCACAAAGTTTCATAATAACGTTTATTATTCGTTGGCTTAAAATCTTAGGACTTGAATTGAATTTTAATTAGTTTTTGTGTATTATCATTGAAGATGTATATTAATTAATCGGCCATTGTCTTATCCCTTTAAACCCCTATATTCAGAAACTCTACAATAAAAGTTAAACTATGCAAATCTCTTTTTTATCCATTTTATTAGCTACCAAAGGCAGACCTATAAAATTTTTTGGAAACACTTTTTTTGTCCATTTTCCTATTCCTTTATCCCTGGTATTTCTTGTTGTAAAGCAATAAAATACTTATCATCTTTATTCATTTAATTCTCTAAGAAAGACTCTGTTGATATTATTTAGCGCATCGTATCGTAGACAGCTATCCGCAGATATTAAAATGAAAAATTATATCATCAATGCCAGTTTGGTTAGCTCCGAGAAGTTATTTAAACTGGTATTAATTTTATGTTTTTTTTTGTTTTTTTTTTTCATAGAAAATTGTCTGTAATAGGATGCTATACATGATTTTTCATTATGGCTTATAACCGGTTCTAATTAAGCGGATATTAATCAGTTTCGAAGCCCTAAAGTTGTAAGGACTAGTGTAATAAACAAAGTCTTCTCTCTCCCTGCATTTACTAGGCGCGTCTTTGTTAAATAAGATTTTAATCAGGAATGGACAAATTTAAATAAAAAACATATGGAGATATGTTTAAAACATTGTTGCATGTTTTAGAATATAATAGAAATTAGAATAAAAGGAATGCCTTTGCCATTTAACTGTCTATCTCACATTTTTAGGTCTTACAGACAAAGGTTCCTTTCTTGCAGTAACTATTAAAATTAAAATCTGTTTTTAATCAATGTACAATTTTACAATTCGTTTATTAGAAAATTTGTTCCTTATTTAAATCTGATATTTATTTTCAAGCAAGAAATCTTTCACAATCATAATAAAAACAAACAATTTCCCAGTATTTATGACCTTTCATCGCCCCTCCCTCTTTTTAAAGGCGAACCTTTTCTATAATTAGGAATTCTCCATTCGTCCGTACATAACGGTTAGCTCTTATCGTTAATTTAAGCATATTAGAATTGTCCAATAGACATCAAACTTTGCACGATGATTCCTGTAACAGTACGATTTAGCTGTCTAAACTCAAGAATTTAATCTGTTCAGCAGTTATTGAAATCTTAAGTTACAAACAAAACAAACTTATTTCTTATTTATATTATAGGATGATTTTATCTTTCTAGTTTGGGGGGGGGGGGGGGGGTTCATTTAGATTGGATGGGAATTTTACCCCTTAAAAACTTGTCCTGTAATAAGAAGTTAGGTGGCTATGAAATGTTTTTTCATAGCTGCTAATATTTCTCAATAGCATATTAAATAAATTGTGGAATAGTGCTATAGCTTTCCGCGGATATTGAAATGAAAAACTATGATATTGAAACCAGTTTTGTAAGCCCCAGGCAAACAGTAACTGAACTAGTAATAATTTTATGCTTTTAATTTTAATATTTGTGGGAAATTGTTTTTAATACGATGCTATACTTGATTTTTCAGTATGGCTAAGAACCAAAACGTTTATTACAGACGTACATATTTTTGTGGATAAAGAATAATTTTACTTTTAAAAGGATAAAAATCTTCTGTATTGTATAAACATTAGATTTTAATAATCTTTGTGTATGTCCATTAATAAACTAGAAAGACTACATACATTTTTAGCAAAGCTAGAAAAAAGAAGGTGGAGTAAACCCACCAATGATTACTCATGCCATGTTTCATTTTGAAATTCAGATTTTAAGTGCCATTGATTACGTGATGGTTGCATTAACCCCCCCCCCCCCCTTTTATCACTTTTGTAAGAAGCGATATTTTGGATGTTGCACCAGATGTTCATTTACTCTGAAAAAGTGATGCTCGTAGCTGGCTAAAATAATTATACCCTTTTCCCATTCCCACCTACTAGATGAACGAACTTACCAATAAATGAGGTCCATTTTTGCAAGCTTAATTGACGACAAATTTTCCACTGTCAATATTAACAACTTATATCCTATATATACATTGCTTCATATTTGAACTCTTGTTACATTATTTTAGGTTGGCAGTTCTTTAAGGGGGGGGGAAGTTTTGACACTTTCGCTTACTCCGTGATTATTGGGCTAGGTATTAAAGTTAGACTATAGGTTATTTGGGATAAAAGTTTACTTTTGGTTAGTACTTCACGGATTTTTAATCATTTTTTGGATAACCCCACCCCTTAGCCCCCCGGGGCTCAAAATCCCCCTAAAAATGAACCTAACCTTAATTTTCTCAGGAACCATTTGACCAAAAGAGATGATTTCTTAAACTTAAGCTTTTATGCTTATAAACTAACTTCTGATTTAGAAGTCACCCCCCTGCCACAAACCCCGAGCCCTCCGGGGCTCAAAAAAACCCTAAAAATGAACCTAACCTTAATTTTCTCAGGAACCATTTGACCAACAGAGATGATCTCTTAAACTTAAGCTTTTGTGCTTATAAACTAACTTCTAGTTTACAAGTCAGCCCCCTGCCACCAACCCCTAGCCCTCCGGGGCTCAAAAAAAACTCTAAAAATGAACCTAACCTTAATTTTCTCAGCAACCATTTGACCAACAGAAATGATTTCTTAAACTTAAGCTTTTATGCTTATAAACTAACTTTTAATTTAGAAGTCACCCCCCTGCCGCCAACCCCTAGCCCTCCGGGGCTCAAAATCCCCCTAAAAATGAACCTAACCTTAATTTTCTCAGGAACCATTTGACCAACAGAGATGATTTCTTAAACTTAAGCTTTTATGCTTATAAACTAACTTCTAGTTTACAAGTCAGCCCCCTGCCACCAACCCCTAGCCCTCCGGGGCTCAAAAAAACTCTAAAAATGAACCTAACCTTAATTTTCTCAGCAACCATTTGACCAACAGAGATGATTTCTTAAACTTAAGCTTTTATGCTTATAAACTAACTTCTAGTTTAGAAGTCACCCCCCTGCCGCCAACCCCTAGCCCTCCGGGGCTCAAAAAAACCCTAAAAATGAACCTAACCTTAATTTAAATTTCTTATTTGTAGAGTTAGAGGTACACTTATTAGACCAAATATGCTTATTTTTGGATGTTATTGACATATCTCCTGAAAAAATTAGAATCGGCCTCCAGGTTCGGGTGCTGCAGGCCTCCAGGTCCACTCAGGAGACAGGTAAAAATTTAAATTTCTTATTTGATGGTTTAGAGGTACACTTATTAAACCAAATATGCATCTTTTTGGATGTTATTGACATATCTGCTGAAAAAATTAAAATCGGCCTCCAGGTTCAGGTGCTGCAGGCCTCCAGGTCCACTCTGGAGACAGGTAAAAATTAAAATTTCTTTTTTGAAGAATTAGAGGTAAACTTATTAAACCAAATATGCATCTTTTTGGATGTTATTGACATATCTCCTGAAAAAATTAGAATTGGCCTCCAGGTTCAGGTGCTGCAGGCCTCCAGGTCCACTCTGGAGACAGGTAAAAATTAAAAGTTCTTATTTAAAGATATGTGTTCTAGGCAGGGTCTAGGTGACCTCCAGGCGACTGCTGGATAGGGAAAATTAAACAAATTGTATTTTTTGAATTTAGAGAAAGTTGTGCTCCAAGCAGGCTCAAGGTGTCCTCTAGGATTAAGTTTCTTGTTGTACATATTTTTTATTTCTATTTAGTAACCTTTCATCTTAATTCAAACATTACACATAAGGATTTTTACCTGTTGAGCAGGCTCCTGGAGCCTGTCGGGAACACATATTGAAGCCGTAAACAATAAATTTGACTATATTATTTACTTTAACCTTATTCTATTTAAATACCTTTCCTCTAAATTCCAAACTAACTATTTTAGATATTCACCTGAACCCGGAGGCCGATTCTAATTTTTTCAGCAGATATGTCAATAACATCCAAAAAGAAGCATATTTGGTTTAATAAGTGTACCTCTAACTCTTTAAATAAGAAATTTAAATTTTCACCTGTCGAGAGTGGACCTGTAGGCCTGCAGCACCCGAACCTGGAGGCCGATTCTAATTTTTTTAGGAGATATGTCAATAACATCCAAAAAGATGCATATTTGGTTTAATAAGTGTACCTCTAAACCTTCAAATAAGAAATTTAAATTTTTACCTGTCTACTGAGTGGATCTGGAGGCCTGCAGCACCTGAACCTGGAGGCCGATTATATTTTTGTTCAGCAGATATGTCAATAACATCCAAAAAGAAGCATATTTGGTTTAATAAGTGTACCTCTAACTCTTCAAATAAGAAATTTTAATTAAAGTTAGGTTCATTTTGATTTTTTTTTGAGCCCCGGGGGGCAAGGGGTTGGCGGCAGGGGGGCTATTTCTAAACTTAAACTTAGTTCATAAGCATAAAAGCTTATGTTAAGAAATCATCTCTATTGGACAAATAGTTCCTGAGAAAATTAAGGTTAGGTTCATTTTTAGGGTTTTTTGAGCCCCGGGGGGCTAGGGGTTGGCGGCAAGGAGGTGACTCCTGAACTTAAACTCAATTTATAAGCATAAAAGCATAAGTTTAAGAAATCATCTCTGTTGATCAAATGGTTCCTGAGAAAATTAAGGTTAGGTTCATTTTTAGGTTTTTTTTGAGCCCCGGAGGGCAAGGGGTTGGCTGAAGGGGGTTACTTCTATACAAGAAGTTAGTTTATAAGCATAAAAGCTTAAGTTTAAGAAATCATCTCTGTTGGTCAAATGGTTCCTGAGAAAATTAAGGTTAGGTTCATTTTTAGGGTTTTTTGATCCCCGGAGGGCTAGGTGTTGGCGGCAGGGGGGCGACTTCTAAACTTAAACTTAGTTTATAAGCATAAAAGCTTAAGTTTAAGAAATCATCTCTATTGGTAAAATGGTTCCTGAGAAAATTAAGGTTAGGTTCATTTTTAGGGTTTTTTTGAGCCCCGGAGGGCTAGGGGTTGGCGGCAGGGGGGTGACTTCTAAACTAGAAGTTAGTTTATAAGCACAAAAGCTTAAGTTTAAGAAATCATCTCTATTGGTCAAATGGTTCCTGAGAAAATTAAGGTTAGGTTCATTTTTAGGGTTTTTTGAGCCCCGGAGGGCTAGGTGTTGGCGGCAGGGGGGAGACTTCTAAACTTAAACTTAGTTTATAAGCATAAAAGCTTAAGTTTAAGAAATCATCTCTATTGGTAAAATGGTTCCTGAGAAAATTAAGGTTGGGTTCATTTTTAGGGTTTTTTTGAGCCCCGGAGGGCTAGGGGTTGGCGGCAGGGGGGTGACTTCTAAACTAGAAATTAGTTTATAAGCACAAAAGCTTAAGTTTAAGAAATCATCTCTGTTGGTCAAATGGTTCCTGAGAAAATTAAGGTTAGGTTCATTTTTAGGGTTTTTTGAGCCCCGGAGGGCTAGGTGTTGGCGGCAGGGGGGCGACTTCTAAACTTAAACTTAGTTTATAAGCATAAAAGCTTAAGTTTAAGAAATCATCTCTATTGGTAAAATGGTACCTGAGAAAATTAAGGTTAGGTTCATTTTTAGGGTTTTTTTGAGCCCCGGAGGGCTAGGGGTTGGCGGCAGGGGGGTGACTTCTAAACTAGAAGTTAGTTTATAAGCACAAAAGCTTAAGTTTAAGAAATCATCTCTGTTGGTCAAATGGTTCCTGAGAAAATTAAGGTTGGGTTCATTTTTAGGGTTTTTTTGAGCCCCGGAGGGCTAGGGGTTGGTGGCAGGGGGGTGACTTCTAAATCAGAAGTTAGTTTATAAGCATAAAAGCTTAAGTTTAAGAAATCATCTCTTTTGGTCAAATTGTTCCTGAGAAAATTAAGGTTAGGTTCATTTTTAGGGGGATTTTGAGCCCCGGGGGGCTAGGGGGTGGGGTTATCCAAAAAATGATTAAAAATCCGTGAAGTACTAACCAAATGTAAACTTTTATCCCAAATAACCTATAGTCTAACTTTAATACCTAGCCCAATAATCACGGAGTAAGCGAAAGTGTCAAAACTTCCCCCCCCCCCCTTATTTCTTGTTAAAATCATGAAAATATGAAGTTTTTAATAAAAAGCTTTAGATTGAAATTTTGTATATATATGGAACCTTTATACAACTATTGAAAGGTTTACGTTAATATTGCATATTTTGATATTATATTATGTATATTAAATTAATTTTCTCATACAGACTTCATAATTCGTTGAGTAGCTACGCTACTTTAAAATACCAAGAAAACTTTTTGCTATCTACGTGTGTGTATCACCCTATTCATTTTATGCTAAATACAATTTGATCACAGAGTAAAAGACAAGTATTCTCAAAAAGAAATCGTACATTTGAAGAGTGGATAATCGCTGGGAGGGAGGGGACATTGGGCTGTTTATTAAACTGATCCCCAAAATTTTATAAGAACTTTTTCTTTTTCGTTGACTCTACAAAATTGGGGACTTTTATTGAATTATGATTGGTTGGTTCATTTGGTGGAGTTTCCAAAAGAAAGAGTTATTTTGTGTATCATCATTAAGGATCAATATTTATCGTCCATTGTCTTATCCCTTTAGATCCCTGATATGCATACCCACAGACACTTAATACTTAAGTTTAAATGATTTTCTGAATGTCTGTCTTCACCCTAAGTTTGTTGATTAATTATGAGGCCTTTGTGATACCATCTATTGAATTAAACTTTTTTATCACTTAAAATATTCAATCAAAATATAAAATATCTTTTTAGAAAGTTTAGGATAGTACAATTGTTTGTCTATTAAGATTTATTGTAACAGTTTAAACTTACCTAGTTGCTTATGAATCTTTAATTTGTTAAAGAAAGTAACATTTAAAAATTCTCTTTATGGAAATATGCATTTAAGACATTTTGAAAAACTTGCAATTTAAATTGCCAAATCAAATATACACAAAATCTTCTTAAGTTAAGTAAAGGTATAGCAAAAAAGTTGACCTACAAAAAAAACAAGATTCAGTTTTTCTAAAGCAATCATAATAAACTTTGTTAGTTTTTAATTACAGATATATATTAGGTAGGTATCCTTTATTACTCAGTTGAATATTCTTCAGTACATATCAAAAAGTAATATTTAAAGTAGTTTAATCAGAGATATAAGTATAAAGGCAGAAAATGTTGCTTACTAGTCCAATGTCTCATCCCTTAATCCATGGTGATTAATAAAAAGAGAAGCTCTACAGCAAAAACATTTCATTGCATAATAAAATTTTGTGGTTTTGCTACAAACTATCCATTCAAATCATGAGAAACAAAATTATCCCTTATGTAGATCTAAACTAATGGTCGAAAAGTTTGGGCACTGCTAGTTTGAAAATAACTAATCCAAATTGAATAAAAGTACCCAAAGTTTTTGACTCAATGAATAAGCGAATGTTTCAAAACTTTGGGTAACAAATTTACAGACCAATGTCCCCTCCCTCTTTGAAAATATCCTAATAATTTTGATGGGTAGAATCCTAACCCCACCAATCTCTTTAGAATGTTATCTTTTCTTGCTGTAACCCTTTATTTGTGCCATTTCCATAATTATCATATTCTTTTGTATCACAGTATAGTTACACCTCAATAGTGGCTGTTATTCAGTTGTTATTTAGTTGGTTTGAATTAACTTAGGAACTGGCGGATTTATGTAAGATATTCGCGTGGGTGGGGGTATTTATTAGTATTTGCAATGCTATGGAGGGAGGGTACATTGGATTGTAAATTATACACTGGTACCCAAAGTTTTATAAGCGCGTTTTCTTATATGTTGGCTTAACACCTTTTGGGACTTTTATTGAATTTTGAATAATTGGTTCATTAAGTTGAGTGTCCAAACGTTTCAACCACTATTTTATTACACAGAAACAGTGCTTTTTCTACTTCATTAGGGATGTATTGTATATCAATTAAGCGTCCATTGTCTTATCACTTAAGATTCCTGGCATCTGTCTATTTTATCTTTTTCTATTCATCTATATGATCAATTTCAATCCATCAATCAAATTTATTTAACCATTTCTATCCATCTATCTAATCTATTTATCTATTTTATTGAAATCAATCAAAGGACAGAGATTTAAGGGGGAATGGATCTATCTATCTTTCTATGACCTATCTGTCCATACATCTTATCTATTTATCTATTTCTATCTATCTAATCTATTTTAGTGAAATCAAAGGACAGAGCCTCAAGGAGGATTAGATCTATCTTCTATTTATCTATTTCTATCTATCTAACCTATTTATCTATTTTAGTGAAATCAATCAAAGGACAGAGCCTCAAGGAGGATTGGATCTATCTATCTTTCTATGACCTATCTGTCCATACATCTTATCTATTTCTATCTATCTAATCTATTTTAGTGAAATCAAAGGACAGAGCCTCAAGGAGGATTGGATCTATCTATCTATTTCTATCTATCTATCTAATCTATTTATCTATTTTAGTGAAATCAATCAAAGGACAGAGCCTCAAGGAGGATTGGATCGCATATATTTCTAGGTAATTTTTATATTTTTACAAAAGGATGACGACATAGAAAAGCGAAGCTTCTATATTTTTAAAGTCGGAAAAATGAACAGAACATTGGCAGGGTGACCACTGTGTACTATATGTACTATATGTACTATATAGTCAAATTTTTGTACTATAATATGGTACTATATGACAAATTAGGTACTATATGTACTATATGAGTTGAAATTTTGGTACTATATGAAAAATTTTAAATATTTTTTTAAAAATTAATAAGTATGATAATATTGTTTGTTACAATATTAAAATACAAAATGAAATTTGTAGAAATAGTATTTATTATACCTGTTTTTTTTTATATATTTGTTATGATTATTATTTATTCTTTCTTTGACATTAAAATTCATCTACTCAGGATAAAAATTCATCCACATTTATATAAAAAAAATTTGGTGCATTATTTTAACCCATTTCTTTTATGACAATTGACATCAAAAAAGTGTTCTGGTAGTTTTTTTTCATCAATATGTCAATTTCGATTTTCATAAAAAAAACTATGGTTTTATATAACTTCCTAAATTCGCTTTGAAGAGTAGATTAAAGAATTTAAAAAAAAACGATTTTTAAAGATTTTGATCATAGCAAGGACTATCCTCAAAAGACTGACAATTTTGGACGTTTTAGCAAATTCAGGTGATTTTGACAGTTATTTAAGGATAACTTTTTAATGGTCAATATTTTTATAAACCGTTTTTTGATTCTTAATCTCTTCAGGAAGGTAAATAAAGTCATAATTTGAAAGAAGAAAACAATTTCTTCTCCAGAGGGAACCTCCCCTTTTTATGAAAATCAAAACTGACATATTGCTGAGAAAAGCTACCAGAACACTTTTTTTGGGGTATCAATGGTCATTTTATCATAAAAGGAATTGGTTGGAACAGCACGTCCATTGAATTATAAAAAAAATTGGTAATTCTGAGTCGATAAAATGTATAGGTTTAGGTCCTCACTGTAAATTTGAATTAATGCCATTATGTGCGACATCTTTAATTACGGAAAAAATGTCCATTTTTAGGACTTTTTTGAAAAAAAGTGTTCGGTTCTTCCACCAATTAAAAAAAAAATGTTTAATGCTCCCTCATCATCTCTATCACCTTTTTAAAAGCAAAGATTTTTTATAATTAGGGTCAGTCCGTCCGTCCGTCACAGTTAGCTTTTTTCGTTAATTTAAAACAGGTTATAATTGTCCTATAGATTTCAAACTTTGCATGATGATTTCTTTAACAGTTAGGTAATTAAATTGAAAGAACAGCAACTCTATAATCGTTACCAGAAAGTCTGCGTCCATTTAAAACATGCTGTTTTTTTTCCTTTTTTGACAAAGAAATTAGGTAATCAGTTTTGCAACAAATTTACTTATAATTTTGTATAGACATTTGCATTAATATGCATCTAGGACATCTCAGGACATAATTCTGAAAATTAAATAGCCTAAAACCATCATACGACCTCAGTAAAGCTTACCTAAAATTTGTAACCCAATTGGTTCAGTAGATAATGAGATCTTAAGCATCAGACATAAAACCCTTACTACTTTATTTAATATTTAATAAGATACATAGGTACTATTTTTCTAACTAGTGGCTACGCCCCTAGAGGCCTCTAGGGGCACTTGAGGATGGGGGAGTCGAATTTGATAACCCAATTTCTTTTTTTATATTTTAAAAGAAAAATTTTTTAAAAATATTTTTGGGGGGTGTAAAAAAATTTTTTTTGGGGGGGGGGTGTCACACCTATCTTTTTTAATTTTAGTTTAAAAAATTTAAAATTTTTTTTTTTGGGGGGGGGGATATTTTTAATTTTTTGGGGGGTTGGGGGGTTTCCCACCCCCCAAGAAAATAGTTATAAACCTTCCCGGGACCTATGGGAAGCTACCCTGTTAAGGAGAACCCGATCAGTTCAGCGGTTAGCGAGATCCTTCAGTACAAACACACAGACAAACAAACAGACAAACATCCTGTTACTTTAGTTTAAGGATATTTGGTACTATATGGTATTACTACATTTATTAGTTAAAATTTTGGTACTATATGGTACTATATTAGTTAAAATTTTGTGTACTATATGGTACTATGTGAAAATTTTTATGTACTATATATGTACTATATATTTGTAATTTTTGAGTGGTCACTCTGCATTGGCAATTGTAGAGTAACGTACGGACTATTTGCTAATTTGTCTTTTTAAATAGCGAAGTCACTCTATAATTAACTTTGTATGTCCGTTCGTTACGTTATGTGGGAAATGTGATTATCGCGACTGGTGTTAAAGATGAACTGTTGTTTTTTTTTGGTGAAGATGTACATTTTCTTGGACATCCAAAGTTTTCGTGATTTTCTATAATTTTTTTAAAACTCACTTTGTCCGTTTTTTAATTCATGATTTTTTTGCTACTTGATATTGTCATCCTTGAATTGAATAAGAGGCACTATAATGAATTCACATTAATGTAGGGAGGGAGGGGACATTGCACTGTTTATAACATTAGTCCTCAAAGATTTATAACGTTTCCTTATTCGTTGGCTTACAACTTTGATTGGTTGGTTCATTAAGTAGAGTGTCAAAACATTTCAACCATTAATTGTTATCTCCAGAAGTAATAATTTTGTGCATCATCATCAGGGATGTACATCAGTTTATCGGCCATTGTCTTATCCCTTTAGATCCCTGCATTAATGTGTAACATATCCCAGATGTAAGTTTGAATTCGTAGCATTTTTTGCTTTCTAAACATTTTTACCGGAAAAAGCTTCACTGATTCATAATAGTCATCGTTTAAGAAAGGGGTGCCGGATTTATTTTGCCTAATCTCCGTATTTTAGTATTTACGGTTTTGAGTGTTAACTTAAAACTGTCTTTTGCGATCAACTCTAAAGTTTTCCGGATTGGAAAAAATCATTTCTTGTATTTTTTCCCGATTTTTTTCAATAATTTGACACCCATGTTCATGATGTCAGCATACAACAAATGTTCCTTTACGAACACTTTTTTCTAGAATCTCAGCATATCTATTACATTTGTTTGTATGTAGCAAAGCTACTTCATAAGTACCTATTAAATTTCGGTATACTACATTTCAACGAGAGAGGAGGTGACAATGGGCTGTTTATTACCCTAGTCCCCAAAGTTTAATAATAACATTTTCTTATTCGTTGCCTTAACACATTAGGGAATTTAGTGAATTTTGATTGGTGGGTTTATTCAGCTGAGTGACCAAACGTTTCAACCACTAATTGCAATCTACAGAAGGGGTAATTTTGTGAATAATTATTGGGGATGTACGTACATCAATTTATCAGTCATTAACTTATCCCTTTTGATAGATGTTTCCTACCTGATGTAGTGGTTTATTTCCAATGATGATAGACAAAATTGCCCCTTATGTAGATTAAAATTACCACTTGAAAATTCGACACTGCTAGCTTGAACCAATCAATCAAGATTTTCAAAGTTTATAATCCAACGAATGAGATAACTTTGGAAGCTATATATTCTTGTTTCCATGTAAAACTTGTACAAAATTAAAAGGTGTAAGGTTACGTTTGTACACTAATGGGGAAAACCTCAAAGGGTCTGATTGGATAAGACTTGAGAAAATAAAATGCACATCCACAATGGCGATAAACAAAATAAGAACAATGTTATAAAACTATGGCTACGAGTAATTTTAAGTCCAATGTCCCCTCCCTCCCTGGGCAAAGCTAGCTAATGAAATAAATATTTAATTGTAAGTATTATATGCTTACTACTTCGATGAAATCCTAGATTAGTCAAAAATATTTGAATTGAAGAAAAACCTCTGAAAGGAAAAACATATAAGGGTTGTTTTACTGCTTTTACATATTTAACAAAATATCCCAATTATCTAAAAATATTTTTTTAAAACATCAAAATACAAGGTATTGAATTTCTTTGATGAGTTCATTTTTTCGGGGGGGGGGGGGGGGGGGGGTAAATAGTGGCTTTCTCCCTTACCTTTCATAAACTTTATTTTTTTTAAATAAAAAAAAAATGGGCTTGGGATTGGAGTTGCCTTAGATATTTCTATTGATGGGCACTCTAGTTTATAGGATATACACTAAGATAAAATATACATTTTTTCAGGGATCTTAAGGGATAAGACAATGGACGATAAATTGATATTCACCCTAATTATGATAAACAAAGATAACCCCCTCGATACATGAAAATTGTTGGTTGAAAAGTTTGTAGTGTAAAATGAAAGCTTGTTCAACCCAATCAAGATTAAGTACCCAAAGTCATTAATAAAATTTTGGGACCAGTATTAATTACAGTCCAATTTCCCCTCCCTCCCTGACATATATTATACATTATGTAATATGTATATATATTGAAAAGCCTACCTACTAGAGCTGGCCTATCAATCATACTTCAATAACACAGAAAAAAAAGTATTTCATTCTTACCATGGATAAAGGGGGTGGTAATATAGTAAAACATAAAAGATTTTAAAACGTATAGTAAAGGAAATTAGGCATATAATGAATAGAAATAAACCAATAACATGCAGTGATCTAAAGGGACAAGACAATGGGCGATAAATTGATCAGCATCTTCAACGTTGATACACAAAATTATCCTTTCTCTAGATTAAAATTAGTGGTTGAAACGTTTAAACACTCAACTTGATAAACCAACCTATCAAAATTTACTGAAGTCCTCAAAGTTGTTCAGCTAAGAATAAGAAAATGTTATTATAAAACTTTGGGAAATGGGAACTAGTGTAACATAACTAAACATATCTACGCGTAATTTTTGCCAATGGATTCGTTTATATTCAATTTTAAGTGTCAATAAATCGTATTTTCTTAACTACCAATTCATTTATTGTAAAGGACTATTCTTCCTTCCCTTTTCTTTCCCTTCCATTCCCCCTCCCCTCTCCCAACCCTTTTGTTCGTCTTATCCCTTTTTTTCTTGCTTTCAACAATTAAGGTATAAGATTGCTTTAAGAAAAAGTCTAGAGAAATATTTTTAGCTTTTTACAGCATCATATACCTAATGGATATTAAAATTAAAAATTATAAGATTAATCCCAGTTTTATTGGCTCCGAGGTGCTGAAGGCTCTGTCCGAAATTGAAAAATTATGAAAATAGGACACAAGATTTTTCAATAAGGCTTAGAACCTCTTCTAATGCCGTGGATATAAATTGGTTTTGAACCTGAACTAGGGGAAAAGGACTTCATTGGGGGAAATATTGACTGATTAAAGCAATACTAGGTATTTTTTAAAAGCGAAGCTTTTCTATAATTAGGGTCGTTCCGTACGTCCGTCCGTCACAGAGAGATAGCTCTTTTCGTTAATTTAGGCATGTTAGAATTGTCCTATCGATTTCAAACTTTGCATGGTAATTCCTTTAGTAGTTAGGTACGATTTAGAAAGCGTAGCAACTCTAAAATTATTACCAGAATGTCCGTACGTCCATTTAAATTTTTTTACTTTTTTAACAACAAATTTTTATGTGATCTAATCATCCTATTGATCTGAATTTTGGTATATTGATTCCTGGGACAACAGAGTATAATGTTATAAGCAACTCTATAATCAAGTCCTAAAAATGTAAGTATGTCCATAAACAAAATCCTGTATCAAGCAGTTTTTCAATTAAAAATTGCTTCGACTCTTATACATTTATATTTGATTATTCAGTTCTGACACTATACAAGTGTTAATGTCAGTTTGTCCTGTCCTACTGTTTCAATGCTTCGCTTTTATGGATGTTGTCTTCCTTGTTTTTATAGCTGCACTATTTATGCTGTTTAGATTCTATCTAAAATTTCATAACTCTCTTGGTTTCAAACCACAAAGAACTATTTCATTATTCATACAAAACAGTTTATTTGTATATAATGGCACAATTGTATTTGGAAAATTTCTATCAATTTTGGTTGCTATCTTGGAACTCATTCATTGGTCAGTTCTTTCATCCAGTAGGAGGGAATAGGGTAAAAGGGGACGCATAGGCGTCCAAGGGGGGGGGTAATGGGGCGATTACCCCCCCCCTAATTTTTTTTTCATTTTACCCCCCCAATTTAAAATTTATCCCTACCCTGGGGGTGCCGTAGGCACCCCCAACCATTTAGGAGGGGGTATTTACTCCCCCCAAACAATTTTGGGGGGGTAAATACCCCCCCCAAAATAGAAAATCTCTTACAAAAAAAATTTTTGCGCGCTTCGCGCGCATTTTTAATACTAATTTTTTTATAAAATTTAACTTACCCCCCCCTAAAATTTTACCCCGGGGGTAAATTTGGGGGGGGGGAAACAAATTTTACCCCTGCCAACAGATTTCAGGGGGGGTAATTACCCCCCCCCCCAAGCAAATTTTACCCCCGGGGTAAAAATTTTGGGGGGGGTAAAAAAAATTTACGGCGCGCTTCGCGCGCCATTTTACCCCCCCCAAAACCGAATTACCCCCCCCCCTTCAAAAAATTTTACCCACCCTAAAATAAAAAGCTTGGACGCCCCTGAGGGGACGTATATACACTTAGTACTTATTAGAGTAAATGATTATTTGGTTAAAGATCCAAGAAATAATAAATACATTTTCAAATTTAACGTTTGAATATGCTTTGCTACTTTTTTTGGCCGTTTTATGGTTGAACCGAGGGTCTGAACTTCCGATTTGTATCATCCCGTCAATTTTCAATTCTTCAATGACAGATTTCCACAAAATTTAAAACCATTTTCTGGGCTAGGAACCATTATTCTTTGAAAAAATCCGCAAAAAAACTTTATTAATTTGCCTTTGTGGAAGCTTTAGATATTGTAAGAAACAAGGATGACAACATTCAATGACAGATTTCCACAAAATTTAAAACCATTTTCTGGGCTAGGTGACACTTATTCTTTGAAAAAAATCCGCAAAAAAAAACTTTATTAATTTGCCCTTGTGGAAGCTTTAGATAGTGTAAGAAACAAGGATGGCAAAATTCAACGACAGATTTCCACAAAATTTGGGGACATTTGTTCTGTGGAAAAATCCGCAAAAAATATTGTTAATAATTTGTTTTTTAGATGATTTAAGAAACAAGGATGACAACATCCATAAGTAGTCAAGTGCATGAATTTAAACATTAAGAGTATATTTAACAAATTCATGGTCAGGAAATATTGTAATAAAAAATCGTCTATCTCTAATAATAGCCAATTAAATTACATTTTCTCCTTATGCCGAACAGACTGAGTTATAATCTTCGCTATTAAAAAAACTGTTAACAAGGAAAACTCACTGATAATTTACTGTTTTTTTCTCTTTCATTCTTTTCAATGATTTTTTTTATTAATATGTGAAATAAATACAAATTATGATAAATAATACTATTTTTATTGTGGGGTGCACTCACTTCTGCTCATATAACACGACATTAGAAATTGTATTAAAACTTCTTTCTTTCTCTCCTAATTTCTTTTGAAGAAGCAAAAAGTTGGTTCTTGCTTCCGTCCGTAAAGGATAGCTATGATCGTTAATTTAGGCATGTTAGAATTTGCCTAACGATTTCAAACTTTGAATGATGATTCCTGTAAATAGTACAATTTGTAGATCGTAATAACTCTATATCTGATTTTCGAATAAATGATTCCTAGGACAACAATATTAAAGTTATTATATTTAGGGAGGTATTAACACATCTACACACCTGCAAGGTTATACATAGAGATATCAAAGTTATTAATAAAGGATGTATATTTAGGGAGGTATTACGAGGCTTGACACATCTACACACCTGCAAGGTTATACATAGAGATATCAAAGGCCAAAATGTGCTACTAACAGACAACGCTGAGGTAAGTTTGTTTTTATATAGCGCAGCTACTCTATGATTAGAGTCTGGTTGTTAGTACGTCTGTTTATCTGCTGGACTGGTTTTCTAAATAATAATGAGATTTCTCAATTGCTATGAAAGGTCTTTATTTTGTGTAGATTCTCCAAATTAATCTGCAAAATTTTTAACATTAAAATCCTAAATTGGCCTTCTTTCCTTAGATTCTTATTAATCCATATATGAAAGTAGCAGGATGCCTGCCTATCTGTCTCTCTTTCTGTGTGTTTGTACTGAAGGGTCTCGCTAACCGATGGACGAATAGGGTTGTTGTACTTTAAAGTGAGGCTTCTCATTAGGGCAGGGAAAGTTTAGAACTATTTTGGAGGAAGGTGACTCAACTCCGCGAGAGAAATTTTATCCTCATGTTTCCCTACAAATGCACAAATATGGCCTTTTATATGTTTAATTTTAATTGTTTGATAATTCGTTGGTTTTGTTAAATTGATTTACTGCTGGGAAATAGGTATATCATTCAAGAGGGACAAAAAACAGTGAGAAAAACTTAGTAAATTGTCCTTGATATTATTTTTCTTTTTTTTGTATCCTCCCTCCTCTTTACTACCTATGCTTAAATCAAAGTATGAATGAAAAAATAATCTTTCCTATTGTGCGTTTAAAATCACGGATAAAGAGATAGGTTAAATTATCATTGCTATTAGTGAAATGAACAAGCTTAAGATAAATAATTTAACAAGTTTAAAAAGTCGATTAGATTATTTTAAATAACTTTCTCGTATTCATTTGAATCCGGTGGATAGGAACCGGTTCTCATGAATACGAAAAAACTATGTCTAGCATCGTATTATATCCAGTTTTCTACGAATATAGAAATGTACAATCATAAGATTAAAACTAGTTTTTTTAGCCGGTGCCTTCGGCACCACGGGGCTAAAAAAACTAGTTTTAATCTTATAATTGTACATTCTATATCCGCGGAAAGCCGTTTATAATACGATACGAGAAATAACTATTCTCGTATTCATTCGAATCCGGTGGATAGGATTAGGAACCGGTTCTCATCCATACGAAAAACTATGTCTAGCATCGTATAATATCCAGCTTCGGAACCTCGGGGCTAAAAAACTGGTTTTAACCTCATAATTGTATATTTTATATCCGCGGAAAGCTGTTTATAATACGATGCGAGAAATAACTATTCCCTTTTATATGTGTGTTTTATACCTACATCTTTACTTTGAAGTTTTTTTTCCAATTTGAAAATCCTAAGTTTCAATAAAAAATATTCTTGTTTAATTATTTATTCAATTCAGTCTTTTTCTCTCATTTTTTCTCTTGTGCCATTTTTATTACATCAGCTTCAGATGGAATATAGATGGTGTTCATTCAAAAATACAACTATACATAGATGGAGGGGAAGGTGGCTAATTTACAGGGATTGTAAGGCATATGACATTGGAGATAAATTTATATAAATCCTGGATTATGACTAATAAAAAAACTCTTCTAAATAAAATTATTGGTTGTATGTATAGTTAGGCCAAAGTTTAATAACCAACCATTTAGATAACATGGCAATAAAACTTTGGGTACCAGTGTAATTTACAGTGCCCTTACTTTCTAATTTTATTACAATTTAGTTCATGATCTTAGTATTCTTGAGCTTTTTATTGCTATTGCTTCTCTATTTGTAGATACTCTCAAGCTATTAATCAAAGAATTTTATTTTTGCTGTTTTGAACAAACGTTTATTTTAAATTGACGTGACTTGCAGATTATTAATGAATGTTTGTACTTAAATTATTAGTAGTATTCTATATGGCTTAGGTTTCCAACTCTTTTATCTCTGCTCTATACCCGACAGAAAGGGTTTCAGGTGGGGGTGGAAGTCAATAATTCTTCATTTAACATGGGTACTTCATATATCTAGCCATCTAGCACTTTCTGAAGCTGAGATAATAAAATTAGACAACCGCTTGAAATGTTAGATTAAATTTATTAGCATCTTTAGAAGTATATTTGAAAAAGGATATAAAGGGATAAGATAATTGCCGATAAATTAATGAACATTCCCAATGATGATATTAAAAATTACTCCTCTTGAAACGTTTGAACACTCAACTTAATGAACCATCCAATCAAAATTCAATTAAAGTCCCCAAAGTAGTCAAGCCAACTAATAAGAAGATAAAATTTTGGGGACTAGTAAAATAAACAGCCAAATGTCTCCTCTTCCTCCCTGACATTTGATTATCCTTGTTCACCTCTAATTGAAAGTACAGACAAAGACTAATATTGGCGCCAAAAAAAAATGGTTGATTAATTAGCGCGGCATTCCGTGCGCATTGTGCATTTTTCTGCATAAGATTGGAATAAAAAATCTGTAGGTAGTTTTAAGTAGAAACAAGGATGTCAACATCCATAAAAGCAAAGCACTGAAACGGTAGGACAAACAGACATTAACACTTATATAGGGTCAGAACTGAATAATCAGAATATAAATGTATAAGAGTCGAAACAAAATTGTAAGTAAATTTGTTGAATGCTTGATTATGTTTAGGATTATGTTTATGGTCATACTTACAATTTTAGGACTTGATTATAGAATTGCTTCGCTTATAACATTAAACTTTGTTGTCCCAGGAATCAACATACCAAAAATCAGATCAATCGGATGATTAGATCACATAGGAATTTATTGTTAAAAGATTTAAATTTTAAAAAATAATTATGTTTAAAATAAACATACGGACATTCTTGTAATGATTATAGAGTTGCTACGCTTTCTAAATTGTACCCAAGTACTAAAGGAATTACCATGCAAAATTTGAAATCGATATGACAATTCTAACATGCCTAAATTAACGAAAAAAGCTATCCTTCTGTGACGGACGGACGGACGGACCGACTCTAATTATAGAAGGGAGAGTTCATTTAGCTGCTTATTGCCTTAGTCCCTAAAGTTGTAAAGTTATTCGTTGGCTTAACAACTTTGGGGACTTTTTATTGGTTAGTTCATTTAGTTAATTGACCAAACGATTCAACCACTACTTGAAATCTTAAAAAGGGTTTATTTTGTGTATCATTATCAGGGATGCATATCAATTTATCGACTATTGTCTTTATCACTTTAGATCCCTGTAACCTAATGCATTTTTTAACAAGTTGGAATACTTTTCTAACCAATGATATTCTGGGGTAAACTGATGGTCAAATGGGTCAATGGATTTATTATTACTTGGATCTTACACCGGATTATCTTGTACTTGTAATAAAGTGGAACTTGTAGCTTGCTAAAATAACAATACCTATCCATCCCATTTAACCCATCCCTTTCCATTGGATAAACAAACTGACCACAAAATGATGTTTATTTTAGCAACCTAAATGTACGAAATTTTTAGCCTCTCATATTATCCACCTTTATTCTTAATCCAGGCATTATAAATCTTAATGGTAAATAGAATCTAAGTTGTATTAACCCCTTACAGTCGGGCCCCTTGCCGCACCTTAATCGGTCGGAAAGGGGGGGCGTTCAACGCCCCCCCCCCCCCTATTATCTCAGTTCCTATTAGAGCTAGAGGGCTAAAAAAAATTTGCACAAGTCCCCAATTTGATAATGAATTTCCGACCTTAAGTGAAACTAAGTCAATTTTCGCTTCCTTCACCCTTTTATTTAACAACCTTTGTAAGTCTTTAAGTCAAAATTTGCGGTCACAGGAGCCTTTTAAAGATTTCTGGAGACCTGGAGGATCAGGACCTGCAGGATCATACCTGGAACCTGAAATCGACTTGAACAACTGTATTTCATATAAGGATTTACTACTAGAGGATAATCTAGTATTTTAGTAAGATAAAATGCTTTGTTTAAGTCAAAAAAAATATTTTTGCTCTTTACCTGGATCACTCTGCTAGGTTTGCTGGCATCCTGTGCCCACCAGGATGGAGATATTCAAAAAATTCCAACTCTCAGTTATGTGTTATACCCATACTTAAAAATTCACGCAGTTTGGGCTCTTTATCTTTCACACACAGAAAATGAGATAGAAAAAACCGGATGGGGGGGGGGCGTTCAACGCCCCGGGCCCCCCCCCCCCCCATCCCCGACCGTTAAGGGTTAAGAATTTAGGGATCTATAGAGATAAGACAATGGAGGATGAATTTATATACAACCCCAGTAACCCTTCCGGTAGATTAAAATTATGGGACTGACCAACCATTCAAAGTCAACGAATGCAAGAACAGTGTTATTTTGTTCCATTGTCCGCTCCCTTCCTGATATGAAATCGAATACTATTAGAGTAAAATACTAGAGGGAGAAAGGGTTTAATAACTGTATCTCCCCATCGCAACCGTCTTGTGCAACCTTTCTATTGGGTCATTGAAAATCAACCAATAAACACATTAACACAGCCAAGTAGCAGAAAATAATTAAAAAGCAGACGAAAGAGGTCTTTGAAAAATGAAGGGAGGTAGTTGTCTGTATATAAATCTATATTATAGATCTGTTGGAATACTAATGTCCTTGTAAAAGATCATTGCAGAATTTGCTTTTAGCATTCTTCTAAGTTTTAAGTTTTGATACTTTTTCATTCACCCCTAATCAATCTTGATCAACTAAGATACGATTCTTGCATTTGAAACATGTAATCAAATTAGATTACTAACATTGATAAGGGGAGGGGGGTTAATCCATCACCCACTGATGTTTATCTGTATAAAATAGCCTAAAACCATCAAAAATCTCAAATCCAGACTGGCCAGAGTGTACGTTTTGTACGTTACGCATCGAATCTGTGTACGTTCTGGACGTTATTTTGATATGTGTACGTAACGTATTTTGAAATTTGTATTTTTGTACGTTTTACGTTTTTTTTAAAAATAATAAGAATCAAATATTAGCAAAATTATCAAATATGCAGTTGACTAAATTCAAGTTTAAATGCATTTCATGCTACTACCCCTTTAATAGATTTTACGATAATTTTTTTCAAATTCTTTATATACTTGGGTAAATTTTCCGAGATATCATATGGTGCACAGTGTAGGATTAAGAAGTCTTATTTTTTGGTATCTTCAGTTTTTAAAGAATAAGAATCAAATATAAGTATAAAAGTATTTGTTTATTTATTTGTATTTGTACATAAAGTATTACAAAAATAGTATATTATCTATAATGCAAAGTAGAATGATGTCGGTCCGTCTGCTTGTCCGTCTGTATATCAGAAGCTTAATATCTCAGTAACCACTGAACCTATTGTGCTCTACTCTTCATGGAATATACCTAATAGTCCTGTGATGGTTTTTGCTATTTTCTTTGGGGGAGGGCAGGGTTGTCGAATTGGGCACTTTTTTTGATATTGGGCGGCCCAATTGCCTAAAAGGGTTTTAGGCGGGTTTTGGGCGCCCAAAAGTGGTTTTGGGCACCCTTTTTGGGCAAATGTCGTAAAAAGCATATAAAAAGGATATAAAATAGCCTAAAACCATACCTAGACTTATTATTAGAAATAAAATAGCCTAAAACCATCTCAGGACCTATAAAGGCTCCACTGGAAAGGAGAACCATATCGGTTCAGCAGTTAGCGAAATCCTTCTCTAGATACAAAAAAGCTTACTAATTTATATAGTTAACTAGCGGCTACGGCCCTAGAGGCCTCTAGGGGCACTTGAGGAGGGGAGAGTCAAATTTGATAATCCAATTATTATACTAGATTTAAAAAGAAAAAGTAAAAAAATTGGGGGGGGGGGGAATATTTTTTTTTTTTTGGTGGAAGGGGTTGGGTTTCCTCCCCCCAATTTTTATTTTTAGTTTTAAAAAATTTTTTAAAAAGTTTTGGGGGAGGGTAATTTTTTTCTAGGGGCGATTTCTCTTAGGAGGGTGGTGGTACCCTCCCCCAAAATAGTTATAAACCTTCCCAGAAACTATAAGAAGCTACCCTGATAAGGAGAACCCGATCGGTTCAGCGGTTAGCGAGATCCTTCGGTACAAACACACAAACAAACAAACAAACAGACACACATCCTGTTACTTTAGTATAATGATATCACCCAAAAAATAGGCCCGCCCCCCCTCTTTTTTAACCCCCTCCCCTTTTTCTCTCCCCCTAAATGAGGGGTGCCCAAAACTGCCCAAAAGGACCTTATATTGGGCGGCCCAAAACCGCCCGCCCAAAACTGCCTGCCCAGAAGCGCCCGCCCAAAATGACAACCCTGGGGGAGGGACACTTATAGCTTTTTACTTTCTACTAGGATTAGAGGCTTCGTATCCCTCTTTTATAGAATCGTTAGTTGGAAATTTGTCAAAAAAAATATAAAAAAAGATTGTGATTATTTTTTCCTTTTAGGCTTCGCCCCAGGGTGCGGTGGGGGTTCCCCCACCCCGCTGATTTGCATTAGTTTACAAAAATAAATTGAGGGGTGGTTGATTTTTTTTTGGGGGGGGCTGGGTTTCCCACACTCTAAGAAAATAGCCTAAAACTACCACAGGACTAGTAGATATATTCCCTGAAGATTAGAATTTAGAATTTAGACAGACAGGCATTGATTTACTTTGCATTAAAGACTAGTATTTTCTGAGATCTTTAGCAATAGACAAAATAACCCTATATCCTATTATATGTTTATCCTATAAATCCTTTTTTTTCTGTAACAAAGAATCTCGCTAACTGCTGAACCGACATGATCTTTGTGAGGTTGTAGGCTATTTTCTCTGTCCTTCCATATCCCTTCAAGAACCTTTATTCAAAATGGTAGAAAAATAGCCTAAAACCATCTCGGTAACTGTGTGAAGTAGTTATGAAAATCTTAAGCATCAGACAAAAAACTTACTACTTTATTTAATAGAATATACTTAGTACGTAATAACAGGATGTATGTCTCTCTGTCAGTTTATTTGTACCGAAGGTTCTCGCTAACCGCTAAACCGATATGGTTCTCTTTTACAGGGTAGCTTCTCATAGGTCCTGGGAGAGGGTACAACCACCCTCCCAAGAGAAACTACTCTCAGAAAAAAAATCACAACCCTTCCCCTACTTTTTCTTTCTTTTTAAAATTGAAATCAGAAATGGGGGTGGTCTACTCCCCCTTCCCTCACTAAAAAAATTATTAGCGAAGCTACTCTATAATCACTTTGTCAGTCCGTTATGCTATCGGAGAAACGTGATTTTCTCGGCTCCTTTTTTTTTGATTGAATAAGTTCACATTCTACATATTTTCATTGAGATTTGCCTTTTGGTTGGGTGCTAGATCTATTCCTAGATTTTCTTTCTTTCATGGTTTTCTCGACTTCTATTCAAGATAGACGGCTGAAATTTTCAGGGAATAAATAAATTCACATTCTACATATTTTCAAAAAGTTTCTTTAAGGTTTGTCTATTTGTTGCAGTGCTAGATCTATTCCTAGATGTATAGGTTTTTGTGATTTTCACAACTCATATTCCTGAAAGACGGTTGTAATTTTCAGGGATTGTATTAGTTTTCATTCTTAATACTTCCACTAAATTTCATTGAGATTTGCTTATTGGTTGGGGGGCTGAATTTATTTCTAGATTTTCACGTTTTTATATATTTTTAAAAGGTTTTGTGATTTATTTAAATAAGTTAAATGCTTTTTTTTTACGACACTACTCTATAGTTTATATAGTTCCCAGATTTCCATCCATAACTTTTGAGCTTCGCTACTTAAGGATGTTGTCATCCTTGTTTTTTACTTTTTATTTTTAAATAAAAAAATGGGTTTTTGAATTCAACTCCCCCCCCCCCCCTAATCAAGTTCCTCTAGAGGCCTCTAAGGGCGTAGTCGCTGGTCCTTATAATAGGATATACTTTGTACATAATTACAGAATGTCTGTTTGTTTGAACCAAAGAATCTCGCTAACCACGGAACCGATATTGTTCTCCTTAACAGGATAGCTTCTCATAGGTTTTTGGAAGTTTTATAACTATTTTGGGGAAGAGTATCACCATCCACCCTCCCAAGAGAAATTGACTTTAGAAAAAAAACTACCTCCTCCCCCCAAAAATGAATTTTAATTGCGATTTTAAGTTAATTTTTTTCCAGATTCTTTAAATAACTTTTGAGCTTCGCTACTTATGTATGTTGTCATCCATGTTTTTTTTTATTGAATTCAACTCTCCCCTCCTCAAGTGCCCCTAGAGGCCTTTAGGAGCGTAGACGCTATTTCTTTTGAATAGAGTAATAGGATATCTTGTGTCTGTCAGTTCGCTATGGTTCTCCTTTACAGGTAGCTGCTAGTAGACTTAAATGTATTGATAATAGGTAACTAGGAAATTATTTAACTTATTTTTATTAGGAATGTACGTTTTTGTACGTTTTTTTACTTTTTTTATGTACGTAACGTATTTTTTTTGTGTACGTTATGTACATTTTTTATTTTCAAAATTGGCTGGCCAGTCTGCAAATCTTAAAATAGAATTGAACAAAAAAAACCCTAGACCTATATCATATGAAGCTTCCCTTAAATGGAGAACTTAATTAGCTCAGTATTTATCGAAATCTTAAACTAAATACGAAAAGACCTTATTTAATAAATAAACATTTCTTGTTTTAGGTGAAGTTAGTAGATTTTGGTGTATCAGCTCAATTAGACAGAACTATTGGTAGAAGGTAACATTTATTTATATAGCAGCTTTGCTCTTAATTAACTTAGTCTTGGAATTTATATAAAAAAAACATTAGATAGTTTTAATTTGTATGTTTTGGATATACCTTTGTTTATAAAAACCAGGGATCTTAAGGGATAAGACAAGGGGGGGGGGGAGTTCTGACACATTTGCGTAAACCTGGTGTATAGGCTTCATCTTTAGACTGAGAGGATAGGTTATTAGGGATAAAATCATTCTTATATGATGAATTTCCCCCAGATTTAAGATTTTTTGGATAGGCCTCCAGGTTCCGGAGCTCCAGGCCTCCAGGTGGTCTCTCTACAGGTAAAATGAAAAAAAAAAAATTTTTTTTAAGAGTTAGATGTCAGCTTATGAGACAAAATATGTATGTTTTTTCATCAAATATGTGAATAACAATCTAAAAGAAGCATATTTTGTTTTATAAGTTAACCTCTAACTCTTCAAAAAAAATCTTATTTTTAATTTTTACCTGTAGAGAGACCACCTGGAGGCCTGGAGCTCCGGAACCTGGAGGCCTATCCAAAAAAGCTTAAATCTGGGGGAAATTTATCATATAAGAATGAATGATTTTATCCCTAATAACCTATCCTCTTAGTCCAAAGATAAAGCCTATACACCAGGTTTACGCAAATGTGTCAGAACTTCCCCCCCCCCCTTAATGTTTAATTAAAGTACATTCCTAATTCGATTAACAAAATTACCCCTTCTGTAGATAAAAATCATTGATGGAAAAATTTTGAAACTACCAGTTTTGAGCTAACCAATCACAATTCAAGAAAAGTATCCAAAGTTTTTGAACCAGTTAGTTAACGTGACCAAAAAAAAATTTGGATACCATTGGAATTTGCATTCGAAAAAGGCCTCTATTCTTTAAGAAAAATCACCATTCTTTCATGTGTTTTGATAAATCACCGTTTGTATTAAATTATGCAATGCATATATCACATGAGTATATAATATTTTAGGAATACATTTATTGGTACGCCGTACTGGATGGCCCCTGAAGTTATTGCCTGTGATGAGAATCCAGATGCCACTTATGACAACAGGAAAAACAACAATTGTAAAGTGGTCACACAGCGGCGGTCAATTGGTCATAAGCCGTTTTATTGGTCATGTTAAAATGGGTTGAGCCTTGGTATCATTAGGAATAGGACAATAGACCATTTGCACATATGCACACTTATGTTTAATTTTTAAATGTTTTTAAAGAAATTCTAAGAATAGAGGGCTAATAATATTTTACTGCTTTATTGGCAACGCCTGCAAGAAATAAAAATATTATCTTGGTAATTTTTCGCTATGTACTTATGGACGAAATCGTTCTTATTGGGATTTTAAATACTTTTCTCGTATTCATTCGAATCCGGTGGATAGGAACCGGTTCTCATCCATACGAAAAAACTATGTCTAGCATCGTATTATATCAAGCTTTCTACGAATATAGAAATGTACAATCATAAGATTAAAACCAGTTTTTTTAGCCGGTGACTTCGTCACCTCGGGGCTAAAAAAATAGTTTTAATCTCATAATTGTACATTCTATATCCGCGGAAAGCCGTTTATAATACGATGCGAGAAAAAACTATTCCCGTTTTAATTGATTTCATTAAGTAAGCTGATTGTCTCTGGAATCTATGATTGGACATAGAAAATGCATTTAGATTAATGGACTTTATAATAATGAAGCTACTTTACAAATTTAAAGATTAATTCATTTTCAATTGAAAATTTTAAAAAATCAAGATGCAAGGTTTTCTTGAAAGCGAGGCTTCTTTACTTTAAAATTATTTAGTTTATTTAGTTGGTCCTTAAGTCTATTTTGCAGTTTGGAAGTTAGTTTTATATCATTGCAAATGGAAAATAAAATTAGAATAACTAACATTAATTTTAGAGTAAAAAGATTAGCTGTGCTGCTACTTAAAATGAATCCCCGTAACTATTAGGGCCTTCGATGTCTATACGACCCTCCTATAATTGTTGTTGTACTACAGGAGTGACCTATGGTCGCTGGGTATCACTGCCATCGAGATGGCAGAGGCCCAGCCCCCGCTCTGTGACATGCACCCCATGCGCGCACTCTTTCTCATTCCAAGGAACCCACCCCCGAGGCTTAAGTCCAGGTAAAACTAATATGAAAACTAGGAAGGTTTTTTTTGTCTGTTGCTTAATATTTGTATAACTTCTGAACCGATTGGGTTCTCCATTTAAGGGGTACCTAAGCTTCTCATTGTTATCCGGATGTTTTTTTTGCTATTTTCATCATGGTTTTATATGAAATAAACTTTGAAATGTAAATCAATTTTTAAAGCATTATCATCAAATGCTTTGTTGAGTTCACAGGACAAAACAAAATAACACTAAAGAAAAGCATCAAATGTTGTAAATTGCAAAAGTACATTAATTAAACTGTTTACAAGTTACTACCAACCCTCTTCTAAATATACATTTTTTATCACAATAATTTACTTTCGTATCAAAGCTTTTAAACAACAGTTTGAACTCGTCAAAACATTCGATGAGATTGCACTAAACAATGCTTAACATTTCAAAGTTTTTTTCATATAAAACCATGGTGAAACCTCACTTTTTAGTCGATAAAGCAAATATTAAACAAAAACCTAGTACTATATTTACAAAAAAAAATACTATGGGTCAATGCTGGAAGATGCTTAGAATCACTTGCTCTTGTTCGTGGATAGTCCTCTTTAATTTCAGATTTAAGTCTTGGTATGTTTTTAAGCTATTTTTTCTGCCCTTTTCTGCTCCCAAATGCAGCAATGCTAGAAGCGCAACCTCGAGTGTTATATAATGTTCTAATATACGTAACATATTTTTTATCTAGAAATACACATAAATTGAAATGTACATTAATTAAACTGCTTAATATCCATATGAAAATCAATATTAATAACGTTTTTGTTTACAGGAAGTGGAGTTCCAAGTTTAAGAACTTTATCGAGACTGTGTTAGTAAAGGATTATCATCAAAGACCTTATACGGATCAACTACTTAAACATCCATTTGTTAGAGATCAACCCACAGAAAGACAGGTTAGAATTGCACTTTTATACCTTTATGAGGGTTTTGTTTAGTTGTACTTATCGTGTATTGGGCGTCTTTAATATAAAAAAAACTAATTCTGATTAATTAATTTTTTTAG
The DNA here is from genome assembly GCF_053477335.1 of Acartia tonsa. Lineage (NCBI taxonomy): Eukaryota > Metazoa > Arthropoda > Copepoda > Calanoida > Acartiidae > Acartia > Acartia tonsa. Next base: position 5,391,813 of record NC_137267.1, on the reverse strand, counting down.
ATAGAAAGACAGGTTATATGACACTTTTGAACTCTTGGGGATTTGCTATTTTGTAATTATTGCATATTTGACGTCTTTGATATAAAAATCAAACAAACGCTTATTTGCATAGCTATATTAAAGGATAAGACAATGGACAATAAATTGATGATTATTGTTGTTAGCTAAGGAAAGTTACCTACCAATTAAGATTAAATAACCGTCCTTTTGAAGAATGTCATATTTAACTGACACCTATGTATGTATGTTGCAGGTTCGAATCCAGTTGAAGGACCATCTGGACCGAATGAAGAAGCACAAGGCCCAGAAGGAGAGAGAGGAGGCGGAGTTCCAATATTCAAACTCGGACGACGACGGGGTGCCGGAACCGGATGAAAGGGCCGGACAGCCGTCTTCTATTCTACAGGTATACATTGATACATAAGTCCAAAGACATAAATCTGAAAATATAATGACCATTAAAGGAGTTATGTGAAGTTAAAAAAAAAGAGAACTAAATCGGATCAGTAGTTATTGAGTTTTTAAGCTCCAGACAAAAAAAACTTATTACTTATGTAATAGAATATGTTTTATGCATGTATAAGTCTCTTGTTTACCCCCCATTCCTCCCCTGTTTTGTTTAATCAGTCAAGGAGTCATATTCTCTAAAGTAAACAGTAATCTGTCTACAAATTAACCATTCCAGTATGGCTAACAATCCGATTAAATTTTACCTGATTAAAACCGGTTTTTAGTATACTGAAAAATCTTTTTTTGATCTTATTATGAACAGCTTTCCCAAAAGGATTTAATATTTTTTTTTATCTGAATATTCTTGAAAAATTGTCTAAAACCATGCAAAAAATAACTTATGTTTTCTTTGTTGACAACAACTATAGCATAACCTATATTAAGGCGCCAAGTGATAACACACTGAGAAAGAACTTCCAGATCATACAGGACAGCTCCAAGGCTGCGGCTAATGCGGCCATTAACAGAAACTCACCAGCAAATAAGGTAGAAATTACATACATATCTATCTTAAGTCTATCCAAATTATAAGCATTGATATTAGGCAGTCATATTATCTATCTTTCATAACATTTATTCTATTCTATCTCTTGTCAGATTTTTATCCTCTAAATTATGTTATTATCTTAATTGTAATAAGCAATTTGATGATTTATAATTTTTGGAAATTATTGAAACTTTTCTTCCACCACTCACATCCTGAAATTATTCCCAGGAGAAGGAGAGGCGTAGCAGTAGACGAGAAGAGATTCCAGACCCAGGGCCCCCCGCCCGACCCCCCATCCCCAACAGACTACCCGACCCCATCTCAGGGGGTGGTATGGGCACCCCTCCTGGTCCCCCGCCACAACGACCTCTGCCCCCACCCCCGACAGGGGCGGTGGCGGATAATTTGAGGCGCGACGCGGCGGGTAGCAAACCAAATACTCCCCCATCAAGGTAAACTTACAAAAATTTAGACACGAATTCTCATTTTTTCCTTTGATTAAAATACTATTTTTTTAGTAGGTATTTTTATGGTTCTAAGAGTACTTTAGGGACATAGGAAAGGATAATTTTAGTTATGGAATGAGACAAAATATTGGGAGGTGGGTTATTTTTTGTGGCGATTTCTTTTGTTTGGGTGCAGGTTCCTCCACGGAACCTATAAGGAGCATCACTGTAGTGGATGGAGAACCATATAGGTTTAGTTGTTAGCGCAAGATCTTTCAAAGCAGCACATATATAGATAGACTTTTATGTGACATTTTTGCTTTTTAGGGATCAGAACCGGAACTCGCGGCTAATCTCTACGCCGGGCAGCAACAACGGGCTGGCGCCTGGCAAACAGGCCACCGATCAGCTGGACGAGCTGGCCAAGCAGTTGCAGGATCTTGTCCCGTCTCCGGGTCCCGCCAGGGCTGGCGACAAATCCAGGAATCAACAGCAACGGGTTTCTTCAGGTAATTAAGCTTTTTTTGTGCTTTTCCTCAAAGTTACTAACGAGCACTGATGCCTCCCTTAGGGGAATTGCTGCCTTTTTCTCTCAATATTTCATGCCAAAGATAAAAGTCGATTGGTGCACTTATTGCTGTTGTTATTATTACAAAGAGAGGGGTAGGTTTCTGGTAGAATCCGTAAAGGTGTGTGTTTTAAGGCTTAAAAATAGTAGTAGAACGATAATATTCACTAAATATGTGTATTTCTTATTGAAAAGAACTAAAGAAAGATTTTTTCTTTAAAGTTAACATAAATTTTTATCGTTCTTCTACTGTTTTTAACTTATAACACATAACCTTTACGGATTCTATCAGAAACCTATACCCCTCTCTTAGTTGGGACTGAGAAATATTTTTTACATAATCAAACAGAACATTTAAATGCTCATATAATGTTATGAATTGGAGATAAAGACCATACAATTAAAAAGCTTTTATGAACTGTATCTGATTTTTTAGATTGGGTATATGTAGGGAGGGGGAGACATTAGACTGAAAATTCCACTGGTACCCAAAGTTTTATAACAACATTTATCATAGTTGATGATATACATCACTTATCAATATCCACATGAATTCTATATCCATTATTCTAACTATCATAAACCTTTGCAGGTCTGCAGCAGCCGCAGGTGCCGGTGTCGCCGGATCCGGCCGACCTTGTGGTCGACTCCGACTCTTCCGACGAGGACGGGCCCGTCCTCAAGGACGGCACCATCAACGCCTCCGAACGGAATCCGAAGCCGCTACGCGAATTTCTACCGCACCGCACCTCGGTCGTTCCGGCGGCCTCTTCGGCTTCCAACAGCGGCAATGGACCGTCGGCCGCCGATCATAGGATCAGCATGCCGCCGCACAAAGGTCCTTCACGGCCACTACCCCCGACGCCGGATGATGATGACACTTCACGCTCACAACAACAACAGGAATGATACTTTTCTCGAAATAGATTTATTATTATAGATTGCTAATCAGACAAAAAAAATCGTCCCGCTTAAAAAGAAATGAAACTCTCCTACATTCATAATGGCTTACCTTATACCTAATCAATAATGTGTTCAGATTGTTCCTTCGCCGTGAACTTAATAAAACCCTAAATGTTTACCATACACAATAATTCGCCTTTAAAAATGGGGAGGGCGGGTGTGACACTTTTTGAAAATAAAACTAAAAGTCAAAGGAACTCAACTAAAAACTGGTAAATTTGTGTATCATCATTAGGGATATACATCAATTTTATTTATCAATCATTGCATTATCCCTTAAGATCATTGAAATAAGTATGATTCTCTCGTCTAGATGGGTGGTGTGCGTAGCAACATGCCCGACCTCCTACCGCAGACGCCGCAAAACGCCGCTGCAGCCGCTGGCCAGGTTGGAATGATGGGGAGCAGGGGTATTCACGATTCCGGGTCTCACCTCCCCCCAGGGGGGCCCCTTGGTGGTGGCGGGGGCTTGGGCTCCCCACACCCAAGTCAACAAGAGCTTGCGGTAAGCTGGCTCTCAACCAATGCATGGATGCAGGGATTGGCAATTGATGAGAAAAATTGTAAAAACTCAAGAGAATGGATTTATTATTACGTGGATCTTGCACCAGATTATCATGTACTATAATAAGTGAAAGTTTTAGCTTGCTAAAAAAACTATCCACCCCCTGTACCCCAACATCCCCTTTCTTCTGTTATAACGAACTGACCAATAAGCAATACCATGTAAGCAACCTAAATTGACAATTTTTCCCCTGTAATAATATCCACGTATATTCTAGATCCATTAACATCAAGCAAAATTGACATAAAAACTACTTAATTCTATGATATTTTGCCAACTCCTGTATCCATGCTAAATGCGTGGTGTTTTTACATTACAACTATTATGATATTATTGATTTGCAACACTAACCTAATGTTTGTTTTTTCTGTTTTGTATTAACACTACGTTTACTCCAAGTGTTCCTACATTTGCGCCTATAATCAAGAACTGAGAACAAAAAAATAACTGCAGTAATCTTATTGAGAAATAAAGGTTTTGATTACAGGCACCTTTGAAGGAACACTACACTTATTCTGAACTTTGATGATTATTGATGATCTAAATATTATTGATATAAGTTAATAGAGAAGTTTTTAAAACGTTGGATACTAGGGTTGGCAATCCGGAATTCGCCAAATTTTTGCGCCAATTTTGGAATCCGGATCCGGAATCCGTTTTTAATAGCGGATTCCGGATTCTTAATTAGTATGCTAAAATTAGCGTCTTGAGTTTTTTCTTTCAACTCTCGAATTTTGAAGGCAAAGATTATCGTCATTATATATAAAATCTTTTAAAATCTGGTTCGATTCTCGGAAATGAATTATAGAGAACACCAAGAACATTGATTTTTAGGACATATGTAGCACTTTATTTTTAAATTGTTTTTAAAAAGCCTTTTAAAATACTGCTAGAATCCGGAATCTGCCAAAAATAAGAATCCGGAATCGCCACTTTTTTTGACGGATTCTTTAAGAATCCGAATCCGGCCTAGAAATTCGACGGATTGCCATCACTATTGGATACAAATGACCACATTCACTGATTGACCAACATGATAATAAAATTTCAGAATAAACAATCCCAAGTATATTTTTGCTTAGATATCTGAATATTTTTGCTTATTTTCTTTCATTTTTATTAAGTTTGGTATTAGGATATATAAAGTCTCTTTTAACTCTATACCTATTATTATTTGCACCTTGCTTGCCTGCCTGAAATACACACAAAAATTAAGCTTGTTGCTTTCCTAATGTTGTACAATATAGAACTTTGCAAAAACGGCGGGGAAACTACAATTTTCCTGCTGTAATTTTTTTTACATAAATCAGGAGCAGCAGCAGTCACGCCGCCGTTTTTTATAGTTTCACATGAAACTACATATTATTACCACCTTTGTGGATAATTTTAAAAATCAGATTTTCATACACTTTTTCTTTTGTTATAGAGCCGAGAGAAGAGCTTCCTATCCTTTGGTTTCGGGGCGGGTGGTACCCCCGGCGGTCCCGGGGGGGTTAACCCCGCGGCGGTCATGGGAACGGCTACTCCGCCCCAGGACGCGCCAGCCCGGCGGGAGTCGCATATTAATGTGAATGTTGCGCCCCAGGCCAACGAGTTTGGAACTGATACACCAGAAATTAGGTAGGAATAATAATATCCTCCTTTTTTGAAAGTAACAGGATCTGTGTCTGTCTGTCTGTACTAAAAGATATTATCAATCGATGAACCGATATGGTTCTTTTTTTACAGTATAGCTTTTACAGTATAGGTCCTGGAAAGGTATATAGCTAAATAAAATTTTGTTTAATGTTCACTTATATCTTTATCAAGGAGTTCAAAAGGGGAGAGGGAGTTCAACCTCCCCCAATTTGTTAAAAATATATTTAATCAGGGAGGGAGGTGACATTAAGCTATCAATTACACTAGTCCCCAAAGTTCTATAATAACGTTTTCTTTCTAGTAGGTTTAATAACTTAAGGGACTTTTTATTGGACTTGGATTGGTTGGTTCATTAAGTTGATCGTCCCGCAATTGTTTCAATTACTATTTGCAATTTTATATATCATCATATATATACTCAATATTTAACTTTTAAGATTTTTAAAAATATTACATGAAAATGTATGGGTACTTCTTGTGTAGGAAATACAAGAAAAGATTTAATTCTGAGATCTTATGCGCGGCACTATGGGGTGTCAACCTGCTTATTGGAACTGAAAATGGACTCATGCTGCTCGACAGATCAGGACAAGGTAATGGATCTATTATTAATTGGATTTTACACCAGATTTTCATGTTCTCTAATAAAGTGAAACTTGTACCCCCTTTACCCCATCCCCCTACCCTCCTACTAGATGAACAAATTAATCAATAAATGACGGGATATGCAAATTAAACTGACGACAATTTTTATTTTTTTTCCTTCTGGCATAATACCTATCCACTTATATTCTACATCCATTGGCAATGTAAACATGTAATTAACAAGGATAGCAACATACATAAAGGCAAAGTCCTAAAATCCATCGGAAAAACAAACGAACATGAACACTTATAGAATGTTAATACAAAGCTAGAAATGTCTAAATATACATATTTGACAATGAGCAAAAGTAATAACGCTAAAATAATCGATTCATTCTTACTTGGATTGTACAACAGATTTTCATGTAATAAAACCTTAATTGACGACAACTATTCCCCCGTCATAATATCCACGTATCTATTATATCCACATTATTCACAAGAGGCAAAAGTTATTACGATAAAATTTATTTTTTTTTCAGGTAAAGTATACCAGCTGATATCTCGGCGTAGGTTCCAGCAGATGGAGGTACTGGAGGGACAAAATATCCTGGTCACAATTTCTGGCAAGAAGAACAGGGTCAGAGTTTACTACCTGTCCTGGCTCAAATCCAAAATTTTAAGGTAAAAAGTTTGGCCTGGAAATTACACTTTCCCACTTTTACACTTAATAGTATTTGTGATTTACTAAAGGGGCAATTTTAATTATAATTATTGGGTTTTTACATCAAATAATTATCACCATGCCAAGTTTCAAAACACTAGGACAATCTTTGCTCATATTGTATTATATCAGAAAGCATTAAAACTATCTAACAATAATTTTTTTTCAACAAGAACGGACAACAACATAGAGCGCAGGGCCGGATGGATCAATGTCGGGGACCTGGCCAGCGCCGTGCACTTCAAGATTGTTAAGTACGAGAGGATAAAGTTCCTTGTGATAGCCTTGCGGGAGTCCATAGAGATCTACGCCTGGGCACCCAAACCATATCACAAGTTTATGGCTTTTAAAACATTCTCAGGTGAAAACATTTTAATTTTATCAAACTCTTCATCCTTTATTTATACAAAATATCAAACATTGAATTGTATGCTAAATCTAAGTGCAATACTATTGAAGCAGAAGTAAAATATAAAAGACTAAGGTGGATAGGACATGTGCTCAGAATGGAACAAATAGGTTTCAAAAAAAGTGCTTAAGATGGAACCCTAAAACTGGTAAACGTAGACAGGGACGACCAAAAACGACATGGAGGAACAGCACTGAAAAGGACCTAATTAAATTAAAATTAACATGGGGAGAAGCTGAAGCACTTGCCAAAGAAAGGAATTCATGGAGGAACAAGGTGTCCGCATTCTCTGGACTTCATAGTCAAATAGAGAGACGCGCCTGATGATGATGATTTTTTCTATACACTTAACAATAAAAGTAGAGAGGGAAGAGCCATTGGATTGTAAAATATAATATTTATCAAAGTTTTATTGTCAAGGTCTCTCATTTATTAACTTATATGTCCTTAAATTTAATTTTGTTTTCATTGGACAATGTACAGTACAAACTAGTTGTGTTGAAACTTTTCCACCAGTATATTAAATTCACACCATGAAAAAAAACAGGGGTGTATATTTCAGGGGTGTATATTCTGCACAAGATTTATTTTTTTTCCCCTGCTACAAATTTTTTTATTTTTTTCCCCCCTAGTTTTTTCTCACCAAGTAGGGGGGAAAATGGAAAAATATTTAAAGAACTCTATATTTTATTTATTTTATCCCTCCTACCACACATTTTTTTTAGTTTTTTTTTACCAAGGGGGGGGGGATGGAAAAAATGTTTTCAGTTTTCTTAATTTTTACATTTTTTTTCCCTCCAACCACTTATTTTTATTCCCCCCCCCCCCCCCTGAGAAGGGGATCCCATGTATAATATACACCCCTGGTATATTTTCAAATTTGAACCTGTTGAGGAGGGGGGGGGAATATGTGGTTGGGGGGGGAAAAATGTAAAAATTGAGAGAACTGAAAGCATTTTTTTCTATTTTTTCCACCTTTTTGGAGAAAAATAAACTAAAAGAATATGTGGGAGGGGGGATAATATGAATAAAATAAAGAGTTTTGAAAATATTTATCCATTTTATTTCCTTCCTTGCTGGAAAAAACTAGGAGGGGAAACAAAATTTGCAGCAGGGGAAAAAAATTAATATTGTGCAGAATATACACCCCAGAAAATAAATATTTGTCACAGTTGTTAGGGATGTACATCAATTTATAGTTCTTTTACATGAAGGGAAAGTTTTCATTCAATTTATTTTAATAATAATATAAATATAAAATATACATGTTATTATTTTGTAGACTTGCAATACAAGCCGCTGTTGGTTGACCTCACCGTGGAGGAGGGAACCAGGCTGAAGGTGCTGTACGGGTCCTGCTCAGGTTTCCACGCCGTGGACCTGGACTCTGCCAGCGTCTATGATATACATATACCTAAACATCCTCAGGCATGGTGGACACATTATTAAGTGGCTTTGCCCCTAGCATATATAGGCTCTACATTCACATGGGTGTTATGGGATAGAAAAATAGCCTCACTTTTATTTTACCACTTTATTTGGATGTCCTAAAAGTAAATCGTGAAGAGTTTTGCCTCTTTATATGTCAAGAAATTCTCCCTTATCTCACTATAGTAGGCTTCTTTAGTTAAGGAAGACAAAAACAGAAGATTTTAGAGAGTTTAAAAGTAATAGAACAATTCCATAAATAATAAATTAAAACTAATACATAATGTGCCTATTACCCCTTCAGGGCCCCATAACCCCCCACACGATAGTTACCCTACCCAACTCAAATGGAATGCAACTCCTCCTTTGTTATGACAATGAGGGAGTGTACGTCAATACATATGGCAAGGTAAGAAAATTGCGAAATAAAGGGGGGGGGGCGAAAGGGACACTTTTTGAAACTAAAACTAAAAGTCAACAAAGGAACTCAACTAAAAAAAGAGTTACAGGTCTGAGGTTTTGCATGGCAGTTGCTTTATAGGGGTACAATATGGAACTGTGAAGAAACGGCGGCGCAACCGCCGAAAACCGCCGAAATTTTTTTGCCTTTTCTCGGCGGTTGCGCCGCCGTTTCTTCACAGTTCCATATTGTACCCCTATAAAGCAACTGCCATGCAAAATGTCAGACCTGTAACTCTCTTTTTTTAGTTGAATTCGTTTGACTTTTAGTTTCAAAAAGTGTCACTTTCGCCCCCCCCCCCCCCCCTTTACAACATGTTGAGCGGCAATTTGTAATATCTTCGCATAAGGATAGAAAAGTAGTTTAATGTCTTAACATGTCTAAAATTATGATCCTCTAAGTTCTTGATTGTCTTAAATGATACTTGATTTTTCATTATGGCTTATAACTAGTTTTTCTAGCGGATATGAATCGGATTCGGAGCAATGATATTGGAAATAAAGCATTCTTTCTTCATTAAACACTTTCTTAAAGTCGAAAATACATAAATTAGATTTAATAAATGTAGGAGTATAGAATATAATCCAGACAATTACCTGTTCCAAATGGTGGAAACTTTTTTTTGTCTGCTAGCAAATTGTTTTCTGTTTTGGACTCTGTTTTGTTTATGTTCATATTAGCTGATTTCAAAGACCCAACACAAAATCGGGACAGGAGCCTTGCCCTGTAGGCAGAGTTACATATAGCTTATGCCCTCAATTCTCTTACTTCAATATTGTTCAGGTCTCCAAGAACATAGTATTGCAATGGGGCGAGTTGCCTACCAGCGTGGCATACATTGGCACGGGACAAATCATGGGGTGGGGCAACAAGGCCATTGAGATCAGATCTGTCGAGTCGGGACATCTGGATGGTGTCTTCATGCATAAGAAGGTAAGGATTGCAGGGAGGGAGGGGACATTGGGTTTTTCTTTTTCTTTGGATCAACAAACTTGGGGACTTCATATCAAAATTTTTATTGTATGGTTCATTAAGTTGAGTGTCCAAAGTTACAACTATTAATAATCATCTACAAAAGGGATAACTTTGTATATAATCATTTGGGATTTACATCAATTTATCTGTCATCATCTTATCTCTTTAGAACCCTCTAAGGATTTACCCCTCGTATTTCCCATTAAGTTTACCCTCTACCAAAGAAAAAATTTCACAAGAAAAGCTCATTTGAAAAGAACTATGTTAACAGCAGACTGAAAATCTCAGAGAGGGAGAGAAAAATCCTTTGAATATACTTGACCACAATGTTTATAAACAAGTTATGCCATTTGTTGCCTCAAGATCTTAAGAGCCTAGTTTGTTTTATGTTTGGTGTGTACTAAATATCAGTGTCGAAACTTATCCACCTTTAATATTAATGTATAATTTTGCTCATCATTCTAAAGGAAGTAACTGCTTATTTTATGTATAGTAATTTAAAAAGGTATTAGTAAATAACAAGTTTGAAAGTAATTTCGCTTCTTTTAGATATATTTGACCTTATGTTAATATTGATATTTATTTCAGTCGCAAAAGTTAAAGTTCCTGTGTGAGCGGAACGACAAAGTGTTCTTTTCCTCCGCCAAGGGTGGTTCCTCTTGCCAAATTTACTTCATGACCCTCAACAAGCCCGGCATGGCCAACTGGTAGAACACAATAGCAGACAAAACAAACACTTAAAAGAAAACGCGCCAAAAATTATTCACAACTTATAGCGCGGCATTTTTGTACATATGCGCGACACGACACGCGTAGTCAGAAAACAAACAAAAAATCTGCGAAGCGAATTTTCTTAATTTTGAACGCGGCATAATAATATTTCTGCGCATATGTGCCGGGAAAAGTATGCCAAGTATTACTTATGACAAAAGCATGTATTTTTTATGTAAAATGTGTTTAATGTTTTCTGTTTTATTCAAATCTACCAAAATACCAACAATTTTGAAGAAGTCATGAATTTAAAACTAAAAATGGTGATAATTTGAGGTATTTTTATGTGACTAAATTTTACAGGTACACTTTTTAGATCTTTAAAATATTAGGATCTTTTTTATATTTTACTCATTTTTTGTATTTTAGTTAGGTTTAGGTTAAACTATTGGTCTAAAAAGTGAGCTACATTTTAGTCAGTATTTTTTACATTGTAGTTTCAACATATTTAATGTAATATGTATGATATAAAAATGAGCGTTTCGTGTATTTAAATAAGAACTGAAAGGTCATAACGTTTTTGCTTTTTAAAGGTTCTTATTGTAATTTTTCTTGTCTTTTTTACCAGTGCAGTACTTCAGTTCATTTTATTTAGTGATTTATTTACTTGCTTTTTTTATATTACTCAAAAATTTTATACCGGTATTTCATTTTAAAATAATTTTTTGGATTTCGTGCAGTTTATGGTAAAATGTTCCTGGATTATTTCCCCTTAACAAAAAATAAGATCTTTAAAGGATGTTAGCAGACAAACGGCTGAACGTATATAATATGGTCGCACATCATTATAACCTGTAAAAGAAGGCCAAAAATAATCGATAATGTCTAAAACTTACTTTTCTCGCAGCACACATAAATGCGCGAAAAAGACTTACTTTATGCGTGTTTACTTTTGCTAAAACTTAGTTATTTCAGATTATTAATATACCGCTTATAACGGTGTATGTTCAGCCGTCTGGTAGTTGGCAATATTTAAAGTACATAGTATTTTTGGGGGAGGTTAATCGATCCCAGCTAATTTTTACCGTAAAATGCACCAGATCCAATTTATTTACATTCTAGGCTAGGCTATTTTTTCAATTTTATAATTTTTAACTTTTAAGGGCTTTTGAAATTTAAGCATTTAGGCCTATTTAATTTAAATTTAGCTTAATATATAAAATTGCTTAGTTTTATTTTCAACTTGGCTGTACCATAAATTAAAGCATTTTCTATGAAAGAAAAATGGATATTTATATTCTCTGAAAGTTTCAGGGAAGTAAAAAATAACAGTCAAATAACCTTTTTTATATATTTAAAAAATGTGATTTTTACCAATTTCTAACTAATATAAACTTATTGTCATTAAAAACTTTCTTATTCCCCCACTCTTGTCATTAAGAAAAGTCATGAAATTGTAAGATCTGATTTTTTGTTATTATAATTATAGGTTTTTGTATATTATACCTATAGGATCTTTTTTACTTTTTTTACCCTTTATATTTTAACCAGATCAGAAGTATAGGAAAAAATATAAATTAGGTTTAAGAATCTTATAAAATTACTATTTTATATGATAAATTAAAGAATTAAGAAATACTTTTTATTAAAAGAAATAAATTCAAGTTTGTGTAATTTTGGATTTTAATAGTTTTAAGGGAGATGTCTTATTTAGTGGGACACCCCTTAAACAAAACTTAAAATCCAATTTTATGCCAACCTCCAAATTAAAATGACAAAACATTGTGATGATATCTCTATAATTGTAAAGTTTTCATGGGGAATCTTCCCTGAAAATTATAATAATATATGTTGAATGTTGATCCAATCCTACTTGAGACCGTGTTCTAATATTAATTTCATATTTATTCACAACAACTTTTAACTCATTAACATTACAAAACAAATAATACAATTTAGTTTATACCCAGGTTAATTTGTTATCAGATTCGCAGGCTTAGAAACTTAATAACTGCCATTTTATGTTATTTATGCATATAAGGCAGGGTGGTAGTTGACTGTAAAATACACTAGTACCCAAAGTTTTAATACTTCGCAAGCCTAAAAACTTTGGGTACTATTACCGAGGTCAAAAACTTTGGGTGCTTTACTCAAATTCGATTGGTTCACATCTTTAGGTAGTGTCCAAATGATTCAACCAATAATTTTAATCTACAGAAGGGATAATCTTATTCATTATCAGTTGGGATGTATTATTAATTTATCATCCATTGTCTTATCCCTTAAGCATTGCCTGTGTATTTGATAATACATTAACTTTGGGTTTTTGTAAAATAAAAAAGTCAACCACCAAATAATTATGTCAATTTTTATGTTATCTTTTTATTATATTTATGTATTTAATTGAATAAAAAAAATCTATGTAATATTGAAATTAGGAAATTTAAGTTGAAAAAAAAAGAATTTAGTACTAAATGTACATTTATGCCTTTTATATGTTTGTTTATTTAGATACCTAATTGTTATATTTTTGTTTATATTGTGCAATCTTAAGTTTTTATTATGTAACATAATTTTCCATTGGGTTAGCGTACACAACTGCAAAAGAAAACGTTTTAGCAATTGATAAGTCTTAGAGAGAGGGGGGGACAATGGATTTGTGTATTAACTAGTTCCCAATGTTTTATAATAAAGTTCCTATTCGTTGGCATAACAACTTTGGGGACTTTAAGTGAATTTTGATTGGTTGACTCATAATAAGTTTCAACCGCTAATTTTGATATACGAAAGGGCAATTTTATGTTTCATCATTAGGTGTAAATCAATTTATCGGCCTTTGTTTTATCCCTTTGGATCTCTGCGTTAATAAGGGTATTTATGACACTTGTAAATCTAACGTTAATAAGTACCTTCTCTCATTGGCTAAGATTCTAATATTTTTTTGTGGTTTTTTTTAACGTAACCCATTTTTTCTAGGCAACCAAAATATTATCTTTACCTTGAGATGAATAGAAAACAATAGAAGTTGATTGCTTAAACAGGATACAATATATAATAACAGGCCAAAATATAAAGCATAATAAAATACTCTATAAATCAAAAAATTAAGAATCACGATAATCAATTCCAAATTCTTTTATTACACTAGGAAAAAATAAAAAAGGCATAATTAATAATTTTTATCATGTTTGATATTTTTATATAAGTTAGCGTAATTGTGTAATATCTATCTATCTTATCATATAATTTGTATTGTGTTTATAAAGGATTTAAAAAAATATAAACCCTTGAATGACTATTAACTTAAATTGTTCATTTCTTTCTGCTCTAAAAGGATTGGTTTGTAAAAAAATATTATGAGACTTAGCTAACTTAGTTTGAAGTTCTTTTAAAAGGATAGTTTCACTAAATGCATATCAGAGTTATTTTTAGAGAGGAAGTGAACTATAGATTATACTGGTACTTTTTATAATCTCGTTTTCTCACTTGCATAATAACTTTAGATACTTTAACTAAGTTTTGATTGGTTGGTTCAGACTAGCAGTGTTCATACTTTTTTACTTATGATTATTATCTTCAGAAGGGGCAATTTTGGATGTAATTGTACAAGATGTTAGCGTCTATTGTCTAATCTCTTAAGATCCATGGTTTATTTTATTTTATAAAAATACAAATAAAGAAAACGTGCATTTAATGATTTTATATTTTAATAGGTCAGCAAAAGGATTTTTGGCATAAATTACAATAGGTTAAGCAAGTTAAAACTGCATGGTAACGATTTTAACAACAAAAAATCACATATTTCGTTAAACTATCCTTTTAATAGTGGTCAAGTGTCATAATCTTTTCAATAGAAGATCCTCTTTTATTGATATTTCTATTGAATGACTCTCTTTTTATGTACTATTATTTCAGATAATTTTAAGAATTTTGTATCTTGTTTTTCAGATTATTTGTTTATACCTAAACATTCATATGAAGAGATAAAAATGTTAGTACAATGGTTGAAGTTGACCACAGGAAAAGATTTGTCGTTTTAATTATTGTTACAGGAGATCGGTTTGAAATGTATATTCTTCCAAGGAGGGAGGGGACATTAGGCTTTTTTATTACACTGGATCCCAAAGTAAAGGAATTCGTTTGCCTAACAATTTTAAGGACTTGTTGAATTTTGGTTTGTTGGTTCATTTAGTTGAGTGTCCAAACGTTTCAATCACTTATTTTACTGCACAGAAGAGGCAATTTTGTGTATCATCATTGGGGATGTACATCAATTTATCAGCCATTGTCTTATTTCTTTAGATCCCTGGTTTACATCAGCATTAAAAGGAGATGGGTATTGAGGTATTATCCCTTATATTGTTTGAATTTTTCTCATGAACCTAGCCTAATTGAGGCAGCATCAAATTAAAAAGAAATTAGGTTTTCCTCTTTATGCATATGACCCTCTCCTACAATATTTTGAAATAAATAATATAAAAAGATTTGGGTGGGGTATATTGAGTAGTGTAGAACCGCTGGAATTAAACGTTAAGAAACTAATACCCCTTATTTTCAATAAAAAAAAATAACAAGGTATTTCTGTGATCGCTTTAAATCAGTTAAGATGGATCACGAATAATTTACATTAGCGCTTGTCTGTTTTGTTAATGGCATAGATAAGATTAAGCCTTTAAACTAGTTGATAATTGTCAACCTATTAAGTTAGGTAGGTAAGAAGCTTAAATGTAACAAAATCTACTTGCAGAGGACCTGCGTTCCAACCTGTTCAACATGGCAATTTCTGGAGAGGCTACAGATGTTAAAATTGTTTGCCAGGTACTGTATTATCATACATAAGTCATCAATCTAATTTTCACTTATTGAACAATGTCCCCATCATAGACGTTAAGAAGGGGGGTGTATTAATATCCCCTTTGAAGGGTCTATCCCCCCCCCCCCCCCAAAAAAAAAGCCACACATCCCATATTTTTTTTTTTTTGGTGGGGGTATGAGGAAAAACATTTGCGCACGTCAATTAAGAGGAATGTCAAAATTTTCGGGTGCGCTTCCCGTGGCAAAACCCTGTGCACACCACTGGTCACCAACCACCCCCCCCCTTATTATAACTGATAAAATTTTTGTTCCAATTTTGTACATTTTATCTAAATTGCTATTTTATATATTTTTATTAGGTACTTATTTTATATTGAATTAATTTCTAATATTTATCTCTACTAGGATGACCATGTCTGGTTGTACAGAGTTTAAAACTTTCCATGAACCTATAAAAATCTTCATTGGAAAGGAGAAACATATGGGTTCAGCGGTTAGCGAGATCTGTCGGTACACACAGACAGACACACATCCTGTTACTTATTATAAAGTCTATCTTTCCTAGGATGGACATGTCTGGTTGCACAGACCTGTGCTGGACCTGTACCTGTCTGAAGTTACTAGTTGGATACCTGCGCATCATAAAGGGTACCTAGCTTATTTTATTTTAAAATGGCTTATTTTACTAGTAATGGCATTGGCAATCCTTCAAATTTTTGGACCGGATTCGGATTCTAACTAGAATCCGTCAAAAAAATGGCGGATTCTCGCGGATTCCGGATTCTTGTTTTTGGCGGATTCGGATTCCGGATTCTAGAAACATTTTTAAAGGCTTTTTAAAAAAGTTTAAGTGCTACTTAAGTGTCCTAAAAATTAATGTTCTTGGTGTTCTTTATAATTCTCTTCCGAGAATCGAACCAGATTTTAAAAGATATTATATAATTACTAGCGGCTACGCCCCTAGAGGCCTCTAGGGGCACTTGAGGAGGAGAGAGTCGAATTTAATAATTCAATTTCTTATTTTAGATTTTAAAAGAAAAAGTAAAAAAAATTTACGTTTATTGTTTGTTTTTCGTTGAACTCTCTTTCTAAAATTGAGAAATTTTAAAAAAATTAATTTCTCTAGGGAGGTTGGTGGTACCCTCCCCCAAAATAGTTATAAACCTTCCCGGGACTTATAAGAAGCTACCCTGTTAAGGAGAACCCGATCGGTTCAGCGGTTAGCGAGATCCTTCGGTACAGACACACACACAGATACACAGACATCCTGTTACTTTAGTATAAGGATGATAATCTTTACCTTCATAAAGGGGGAGTTGAAAGAAAAAACTCAAGACGCTAATTTTAGAACACCTATTAAGAATCCGAATTTGCTATTAAAAAACAGATTTCGGATTCCAAAATTGGCCAAAAATTGGGCGGATTCGGATTGCCAACCCTATATATATTTTACATAAGCGGTTACGCCCCTAGAGGCCTTTAGCAGCACTTAAAACGTTTTCTTTAAAAATTTAAGTTGAGAAATTGTTTGTTTAAGTTAAGATAATGTGTGATAACCACATATACAGTATGACCCTCGAAAAAGTATTTTTAGCATCCGGAACCCTTTATTTCTCAATGAATTATTAAAAAATGCATATGTCCTTGTTCTCCATAGTATTCCACGTAAGTAGATATAAAAATATTTTTTTTACCTCCATTAGCACCAGAGATTTTTAGAGCTAAAGTTTTGAAAAAGTGACTGAGTAAAAGATTTTTTTTGTTTCTCTTATTATTTGGATGGTTATATTATGTTTTTCTGGCAACTGAATAATGATACACAAAAAAAACAAGTTAACTAAATATTTCTTTTTTATTCCACCAAAAAATATAAATTTTTAATGGCAAAAAATACTACTGAATGAATTGATTATTTGCAAATTTTAGGTTATTTATTAACCCTTATTTATAGAAAAGGATTAATTATGACAGTTGCTCCGCCTACTTTTCTGACATCTCAATTATTTAATTGGGGGTAAATTGAGCTTTTTAGACTAAAAAATCATTATGTTTTATTTTTATTTTCTTTATAACTTTTTTGTTTTTAAAGTTAGGATTGTGAAACAAAAACAATTTTCCTGCTATATTCATAGAGATTTATTTGGTTTTTTAATCTTAAACAATTTTGCCTAAGAAGTAAGTTTTTCAAAATATCATTAAACTAAAAAGACTCAAAAAATATGTGTAAAAAAATGCTTTTTACTCAAAAACTAAATTTTTTATTTCATTTTTGTATAAAGTTTCTGCTAATAACAAAAATAAAAGGATTTCTAGCTTAATTTTGCTAAAAAAGTCGTTTCATGTTAAAAGTTACTTTTTCCTCAGTCACTTTTTCAAAACTTTAGCACTAAAAATCTCCGGTGTTAATGGAGGTAAAAAAAATATTTTTATATCTACTTACGTGGAATACTATGGAGAACAAGGACATATGCATTTTTTAATAATTTATTGAGAAATAAGGGCTGCAGATGCTTAAAAATACTTTTTCGAGGGTCATACTGTAGATATTTTATAAAAAATATTTCAAAAAGGAATTACCTACCTAAGGAAACTTTTGTATATTTTTCTTTTAATTAATGGCAATTTAAAATAAAATATAATGCCGTTTCGGTTTATAAATCATTTTAATATTAGGGCAATAGATTTATTACACTAGATAGCCAATCAGACACTATAATTCGTCCTACTTCAAAACAATTTCTGTATTTGAAGATTTTATTTAGTCACTAATAATTAAAATCCAAAGCTTTATACTAGGAAATTCGACTGTTTATGGATAAGATTTTTAAAAAAATATTCTAATTACTAATGTCGCTTAGATTGTTTCTACTCTCTTTCTATAGGATCAATGAAGGAATTGTTCATCTAGAAGTTCTATATTTATTATATTTTTATTTTATAGGTTCGACATAGTGATACATTTGCTGGGGAAAAGTGTGAACGAAACAGTGATAGCGGTCAGACAAGTTTACCTAGGTATCTATTTTTTTTACAATATCCTGTTCAAATTCTGTTCAAAACGTATCTAGATGATTGTTGTATGTGAATGTGTATTGCGTATGGTTGAATGTGTCCTAAGTAACAGGATGTCTGTTTGTGTTTAGCTTAAGATCACTCTACCCACTGGACCGATATTGTTTTCCTACATTGTGAAGCGTCTTATAGGTTCTATAGCTTCCCAGAAGACCAATCAACCCTGGAAAAAATGCTTCATCTTCCTTTAAGTGCCCCTAGAGTTTATTAAGGAGGTAAAGAACAATATAGGGTTTAAAGTTCCTAATCCTATTTAAGTCTACATTCCAAACTATTATTGAATTTTATATTAATACTTAATAACAATACCTCCCTATGTATAAAACAAGAAGGTCTTTTGATGTATGCAAAATAACTTTTACCTGAAATTAAAATTTGTAGGTACGCACATACAAAATTAGTTTAGAAATGTATTAAAAATGAATTATTTTATTTAGATGATAATTGTAATGAATTAAGAAAATTGTTTGGCCTCTCTGAATCATCAAAAATAAAAAGACAACAGGTATTAAAAATTCTAATGTAATTTTGTAGTAATTCTATTTTTTTAATCTACCTAACATTATTACTCGCAGGGTTGGCAATCCGAATCCAGAATCCAAAATCCGCCCAATTTTGGGCCAATTTTAAATCCGAAATCCGTTTTTTTTTATACCTAGAGGATTCGTATTCTTAATTGTTAGGCTAAAATTAGTCTTGAGTTTTTTCTTTCAACCCTCCCCCCTTCTCTCCCGTCCCCAACTACACCACCAAGTGGAGAGATCAGAAAATATGAAAAAACGCAGCTTTAGAGTCTTCCCAGTACCCAGTATAATTTAATCCCTTAATTTATTTTTTTTTAAAAGCCTTTTAAAATATTGCTAGAATCCGGAATCCGTCAAAAAAAATAAGAATCCGAAATCTGCGGAGAATCCGTTTAATTGTGAACGGATTCTTGTAAGAATCCGCATCCGGTCCAAAAAATAGACGGATTGCCAACCCTAGAATGTTAAATGATGTATTAGATAAAGTTTCCTAAATATTTGGTTTGTAATTCCATCTCACCATAAAGATTAAAATTATTTATAAAAGCTAATTTGAGAAGATACATAAATTTATTTTAAAATTGGTGTGGCTTGTATTATAAGAACTTTTTGTTCACTCTACTTTGGCTCCTAAAAGCTTAGACGTCCCTAACCATTGCTTTTGTATTTTTCAGTTCAAAGAGCAAGTTGAAGAAGAAAGTGACCAAGATGATGAGAATTATCATGATAATGAACATCTGATGCAAGATGATGATCCAGGTATACATAATATATAATATGTCACTAGTGTAGAAGAAAAAAATGGCCAGGATGAGAAGAATTATCATGATTATGATCATCTGATTGCCAACATCTCTGTTTAATATAGAAACCTTGGATATACCTGTACAAACAAGTGTACAACACGTACATATAAATGCCACGCTTTGTTTAGAATTTTCATAATTGTCGCCTTCATACAATAGAACACTTTATATACATATATTTCAGAGGATGAACCTCTATTGCCCCCAGCCCTTGTGAAGATGGAAACCTCGGATATACCTGAACAGAAACCACTGGACCCTGGGGACCCGATACCTACCCGCTTTCTCCTGTGCCCGGCTTGTGATCAGGTGGTTAGATATTTATCTATCCACCATGGCTTTGTAAACGATTATTGCACGCTGGATTAGAACCGATTCTCAACCATACCGAAAAATCATGAATAGAATCGAATTACAGACGATTTTCCACGAATATTAAATTATAACCATAAAATTAATATCAGCTTTGTTATCCCGCGGGCAATTGCCTCTCAGGGCTAATATTTTGTCGTTTTCTTATATTTTTTCATTTTAATATCCGCAGAAATCTGTCTATAATACGATAAATAACTATTCTTAACTATGTCTATCTATCTTCTCACCTCTTCATCTATCTTCCTTGAAAGTTTAAAAGACGGTTTCTTTAAAAAGCCTTGTCGAGCAATAATTCTCACTCCCAAATAAGGTGTATGTGTGTATAATTTTTTTGTTTGTTTATTTCTTTGGTTAAGGATAGGTTATAGTAAGAAGTGGATAGCCCCGCAGTGTTAGGGCCCTTGCAGTTGTTAGGAATATTAAAAAAGTAACTACCAACTCTTATTTATATAATGGGGTTTCAGTGCTCTATATCAACTTTGAGTAAAAGCACCAGATTTTCTTTCAACAATCTATAAATGTAATAGTCACAGTTTATTATCTAAGTGATTATTCTGAAACAATTATCAATTAACACATACAAATTATTACTTAGAAATAACTTACATAAAGAAATAAGTACTATCATGATAGCCAAAGGATCCAATTAAGTACAAGGTTAGGACAATGGACTCTGAAAATACTCTTTCACCCAAAATTTTAAGTTTTAAATTCTGCATTTAGTAGCTAATATGTTAGAGGGAGGGGAGGGGGAGTAGTAAGTTGTATACTGAATGCTCATTGAAAAAGGGTACCATTACCACAGAAATTATCACTCTATATCAATTAGCAGACGAGAAAATAACTTTTCCCCCATTGCAGGACGGACAAAGTAAAGTTTGTACTAACATTTTATGAAGTTTCTGAAGAACAAACAAAAATCCTTATTTTAATTTTTAAGTAAAAGAATAGGGGGGGGGGTGGGGGTGGGGGCAGTTGTTAATTATCCGTATGTTTTCGGGGTGGGAACCCTGTGCCGAGTTTCAATTGTTTCTTTAAATATCAGCCATTAGCGTCGGAAATATTAACACAGCCAAAAAGAGCGGAAAGCAATCTAGTATCAAAAAAAAAGGTCCCCCCACTGGAACTAGGTAGTTGTCTGAGTTATACATCTATACTTATACATTTGTTGATTAATTCATTTTGGGATTTGATTTATTCAATTTTCATCTAATTGGATAATTATTTCCCATTAAGAAAAATACTGTTTCTTAATAGTTTATTAGTAGCGAAGCTACTCTATAATTTTCTCTGCTGTTATTAAAGATAACCCAACAAATAAATTACTTGGTCTGTTGGTGTTACCTAAGTAATTTTTAAAAAAGACATAAATAGTATTTTTATATATAAAAGATTTGTGATTTTCAATTATTTATCAAATTCTCTTTTCTCTTCCTTCTTTTATGAACCCTGAACATCTTCTCCATAACTGTCTTTTTTGTGCTTCACTACTTATGGATGTTATTGTACTTTTTTCTACCACTTATTTCCCTATGACATTTTTTGTGCGTTTTCTCGCCAAAGTAGTAAATTTGGACAATTGTAATTTTTTGGTAGAGTTGGGACATGTTTTATTATTAAAATCCAAAAAATCACAAGTGACCAGAGCAATTAAAAGGTCAACTTTATTAGAAACTAATAAGTTTGTCGTCGTTTCTTCACAGCAGTCCTTTATTGTACCATATTACAACAACTTCCATACCAAATTTTAGAGTTCTATTCCTATTTTAAAGTCTTAAAGCACACACCTTTTCGGATTATTGCGAAAGCTACCACTATCTTTTTCATATTTCAGGGATTTACAAGTACAGCATGTTTACAGTATCATGAGATCAAAGTGCATAACAGTACAACGCTCACTGAAAATCATAGGTGAGCCCATTTTAATCTTGTTTTAAACATTAGATGATTTAAATAGTTTTTCTATCTTATTATTGACAAATTTCCGCGAATAGTAAAATTTAAAAAATAAAAGATTAATTCCAGTTTGGATTGTCCCTAGACGCTGAAGGCCTTGGCACAATACATTATTTTTCAGTTACAATTTTTTGGACTTTGGTGAATTTTGAATTTTTAAAAATTAAGTTAAGGGTCCAAACGTTTTGACATCTACAAAAGGGTTAATTATACTATTCGCTTGCAAAAATGTGTTTAGGTGTAACCTGCATTCCAAGCTGAGCTTTAATAACTTCCAAGATTTAAAGGTACCCAATATTTTACAGTGAATCTTTTCTATAATTAAAGTCAATCCATGCTCATATTACGTACGTTCTTCTCTAATGGATAGCCCTTATCGTTAATTTAGGAATGTTATAATTATCTTATCAATTTCAAACTTGCCCTTTTGACAACTATTTTTTTTGTATGATAAAATTGTCCTATTCATACGACTTTCCAAATATTGATTCCTAGGACAATAAGGTACAATATTTTAAAGTTTGGAACTCCTAGTATGAATTATCCCTGGTATGAGTCAACTAATAAGCATTGAATAGAAGCCTTCAACATTTCTACTAAGTCAACGAATGTAAGAATATGTGTTAAAAAAATTGGAGACCAGTAAGATTTCTAGTCAAGTGTCCCATCTCTCCCTGGGTTAAATGGGAGAGATTGTCAAAAACAAATATATAGTGCACAAAAGCTACAATAAATAAGTCATTTTCTAGATATATAATATATTGTGGCGTATCTACTATAAAATTACATATACCTTATCTAAAGTTATACAACCATGTTATATTATTCTTTGGCTCAAAAACTTTTATGAATTTGGATTTGTTTTCTCAAAGCTTTTCAACCAAGGGGGGGGGGGGGGTTGACACATTTGCGTAAACGGTGATTATAGGCTTTATCGTTGGACTGAGAGGATAGGTTATTAAGGATAAAATAATTCTTACATGATGAATTTTCTCAAGTTTTTAGATTTTTTGGATAGGCCTCCAGATGTTGTCTGGACAGGTAAACTTAACAAAATATGCATCTTTTTGAATGTTATTTTAATTACATATTAGAAGAAAAAAGATGCATATTAAAGGGGGGGGGGGGGGGCGAAAGTGACACTTTTTGAAACCAAAACTAAAAGTCAAAGGAACTCAACTAAAAAAAGAGTTACAGGTCTGACATTTTGCATGGCAGTTGCTTTATAGGGGTACAATATGGAAATGTGAAGAAACGGCGGCGCAACCGCCGAAAACCGCCGAGAAAAGGCAACAAAAATTACGGCGGGAAACGGCGGTTTTCGGCGGTTGCGCCGCCGTTTCTTCACAGTTCCATATTGTACCCCTATAAAGCAACTGCCATGCAAAATCTCAGACCTGTAACCCTTTTTTTAGTTGAGTTCCTTTGTTGACTCTTAGTTTTGGTTTCAATAAGTGTCACTTTCGCCCCACCCCCCCCCCCCCCCTTTTTATGAGGCCTATCCAAAAAATCTTAGAACTTGGGAAAATTTATCATTAAGAATGATTTTATCCCTAATAACCATCCTCTCATTCCAAAGATAAAGCCTATAATCACCGTTTACGCAAATGTGTCAAAACTTCTCCCCCTCTCCCCCCCCCCCTTTATTTTAATCTACAGTAGCCAAAATTTTGTTTAACAATCCATTGTATTATTTATGCCTAAGATCCAAGATAACACAACACTTTTTTACTATACATACACTCTTTACGCAGTATCTGTTTGTGCTATTAAATCTCATATTGTCATGGTTTAAACATTATATTTTTGCATTTTATATTTTATCTATATTAACTGTATAACAGTATAGAATTGTTAAAAAATGTTTTTAGCTTGATGTTGCTACGCTACTTATGGATATAATTGTCCTTGCTTTACATACAAAAATATATTCCTATACTGTACAATTATGTGTAATACATGGAGAGGCCAATAGGAGAAAAATTATTTTGAAGAAGTAAACAAAACTTTTAAAGATTCAATTTTTGAAGTACTATTCTTTATAAATCAATCATGTTTAAATCAAAGCCACCAAAGTATTAAAGCCAACGAATAGGAGACCATAACTAAAAAACTTTCGGTAACATCATAATTTACTGTCCAACCCCTAAGGAATCTAAAGGTACGTACAAAACAATGGCCGATAAATTGATTTACTTCCATGATAATGATACACAAAATTACCGCATCTGTAGATTACAATTAGTGGTTGAAACGTGTGGACACTCATTTTAATGAACCAACCATTTAAAATTTAGGTCTCTAAAGTTGTTAAGCCAACGAATATAAGACCATGGATACAACTTAATTAATCAGTATTATTTAATTTCCAATGTCCCCTCCCTCCCTGATGATTATATAACATTTGTAAATTGCATCTAAAACACATAAGCTGTAGGTAAGGGGGGGGGGGAAGTTTTGACACATTTGCGTAAACAGGGAGTATAGGCTTTATCTTTGGACTGAGAGTATAGGTTATTAGGGATAAAATCATTCTTATATGATGAATTTTCCCAAGTTTGAAGATTTTTTGGATAGGCCTCCAGGTTCCGGAGCTCCAGGCCTCCAGGTCCTCTCTGTACAGGTAAAAATGAAAAAAAAAAATTTTTTTTTTAAGAGTTAGAAGTCAACTTATGAAACAAAATATGCGTTTTTTTCTTCAAATATGTGAATAACATTAAAAAATATGCATATTTTGTTTCATAGGTTGACTTCTAACTCTTCAAAAAAAAATTATTTTTTTAATTTTTACCTGTACAGAGAGGACCTGGAGGCCTGGAGCTCCGGAACCTGGAGGCCTATCCAAAAAATCTTGAAACTTGGGAAAATTCATCATATAAGAATGATTTTATCCCTAATAACCTATCCTCTCAGTCCAAAGATAAAGCCTATACTCCCTGTTTACGCAAATGTGTCAAAACTTCCCCCCCCCCTTGATTATTACATAACATTTGCTATTGCATCCAGGGAGAAAGGGATTGACTTTAAACAGTAATTTCATTAAGTTTTAATAGTTATTTCTCGCATCGTATTATAAATAGCTTTCCGCGGATATAGAATGTACAATTATGAGATTAAAACTAGTTTTTTTAGCCCCAAGGTGCCGAAGGCACTGGCTATAAAAACTGGTTTTAATCTTATGATTGTACATTTCTATATTCGTAGAAAGCTGGATATAATACGATGCTAGACATGGTTTTTTCGTATGGATGAGAACCGGTTCCTATCCACCGGATTCGAATGAATACGAGAAAATTAAGTTATCGTATCCGTTGGCTCAAAAGCTTGTATTTGAAACATGTACTTACCAATGATTAAAATCTACAGAAAGGGTACTGTTATTGTTTATCATCGGGTCTGATCATAAATTTATCGTCCATTGTCTTATCCCTTAACATCTCTCTCTGTATTTGCATGGCCAAACATTCCTGACAAATTGTTTTTTTTTGTTCAATTATTTTTTTGGTTTACCAAATAAATCAAAACAAATCTTTTTAATGGTCAGTAGATAAACTTTTATTTGTTTCTTTATTTCTACTTGGTTATTTTTTCTATGTATACGTTAAAAGTTACAACGGATTTTAATATTGGAAGGGGATATTGTACTGTAAATTGTAGTAGACCATTAAGTTTCATCAACACATTCTCTTATTTGTATGCTTGAAACTTTGGTACTTTTATTAACTTTTGATTGGGTTGTTTAAAAAAGCAGTGTCCAAACATTTACTAAAGAAAGGGGTAGGTTTCTGGTCGAATCCGTAAAGGTGTGTGTTTTAAAGCTTAAAAATAGTAGTAGAACGATAATATTTACTAAATATGTGTTTTTCTTATTGAAAAGCACTAAAAACAAAATTTTTTTTAAGTTAACATAAATTTTTATCGTTCTACTACTGTTTTTTTTTACTTATAACACATAACCTTTACGGATTTTACCAGAAACCTACCCCTCTCTTTTATCTTTATAAGGAGTAATTTTGTTTATTGTAAAAGATATTATACATGAATTTATCCTTTAGCATCATCCCTTTAGACCCGTAGGACTTAACCTTGGCCCCCACCCCCACCCAAAAAAACGTGAGAAACTGGTTATAGCCTATTAAATAAACTTGCGAGGTTTTCTTTGGTTTAATGGTCAAGATTTCATTAACTACTAAACTGATCGAGTTCTCCTTTTTAGAGAAGCTTAAAATAGGTCCTTGAATGGTTGGACGCTATTCTATTTTTAGATTTATTCTTGAGATGGTTTTAGGCCATTTAATTATCCGCTAGAATTGAAAGAGTAAAGAAACTAAATAAAGTGTATCCCAAGAATTGCATTGTTATGCACTTTATCGTGACAAACTGCAATATAAATGCCAATTTCTTTTATATAAAAAAATAATACACATATACTCCCTACTTCTACTTTTCTTTTTCAACCTAATTGTTTATTTGTGCAAACATAAAACATAACTGCAAAATTTCGGGATACCTCATATTTTTTTGGGTTGAGTTCGACCTCCCCACCCCCATCCACTTAAATTATAGTTTTAGAAAAAAAGAAAAGAAAAAAATATCCTTTTTATTACAAAACTACCTAATAAAAAATAAAAAGAAATATGATGTAAATTCCAAAGCTGTGCTTTCTCATTCGACAAGTTTTTTGAAGAAACAAAGATGAAAACATAAACAAAAGTGAAGCTCTAAAATCAGAAGGAAAAACACTATCTATATCTTATATAACTTTTAAAGGAATCATCATGCAATTCTAACATGTCTAAATTAAGGAAAAGAGCTAACCGTTATATTACGGACCCTTTTATAATAGAAAAGCTTCACTTTTAAAAATTTAGAATATGCAAATGAAAAGTAGGTATAGGAGCTGCACCAAAATTTTGAATAGATTCTGCAATTTGCAGGGAGAGAGGGGACATTGGGCTGTTTAGTACACTAGTCCCTAAAAATTTATTATATCTTTTCTTATTCGTTGGCTCAACAACTTGGGGACTTCTATTAAATTTGATTGATTGGTTCATAAAGTTGAGTGTTCAAACTTTTCAACCACTGGTTGTAATCTACAAAAGAGTAATTTTGAGTATCGTCATTGGGTATTACATAAATTTATCGGCTATTGTATTAATAATCCCTTTATATCCCTGGTAATTTGAACAAAGTTTTGTTGAAATAAAAACACTTAACTGCAGTCCTCCCATAGTTAGTCTTTTCTTATATCATTCCTAGTGTTTCATCACTTCTGCAATAAAACCTGTTCAATAAAATCGCCAAAACAGCCTATCATTAATATGC
This sequence comes from Acartia tonsa, assembly GCF_053477335.1. Classification (NCBI taxonomy): domain Eukaryota; kingdom Metazoa; phylum Arthropoda; class Copepoda; order Calanoida; family Acartiidae; genus Acartia; species Acartia tonsa. The sequence goes on along the minus strand of NC_137267.1, from coordinate 5,364,471 downwards.
CAAAGATTATCAAAATTACCAAAAAAATAATTGTTGCCATAGTTTCTCATTCGTTGGCTGAACAACTTTGGGAACTTTAATTGAATTTTAAATAGTAGGATCATTAAGTTGAGTTCTAAACGTTTCAAAAAATAATTGTAATCTACAGATGGGTAATTTTGTGTAGCATTACTGGAAATGTACATCAATTTACCGGCCATTGTCTTATCCTTTTAGATCCCTGGCAATTTTGTTTGTCATTATTAGAGTAACTGTGCTGATTTGATGTTACACCATATTTCTCTGGGTTCTTTATTTTCCTTGTTTATTGAAGTGGGTTTCTTTAGACAATTTCACACTAGAATCACAGCATATCCGCATAGAAAAGTAACAGGTTCTCTATCTGTCTGCCCGTTTACTTGTGGTTTACTTATTCAAGGTAATTTCTATATTCAATTTACCACTTCATATAATCAAAGCATATCCGCATATTAAAGTAACAGGATCTCTGTTTGTCTATTTGTCTATAGGTGGTTTCTATAGACAATTTCACACTAGAATCACAGCATAGCCTTAAATAAAAGTAACAGGATCTCTTTGATAACTGCTGAACCGATATAGTTCTTCTTTACAATGTAGCTCCTCATAGGACATTGGGGGAGGGTGCAACCACCCTCCCTATAGAGATCACTCTCCCCCCCCCTAAATTTGTTATAAAAAAATATCTTCAAAAAACTCAAATAAAAATTCAACCATCAACCACCCCCCCCCCCCCCTCTCCTATATCAAGTGTCCTTAGAGGCCTCTAGGGCGTAGCCGCTAGTTAAAGAAATATCCATGGCTTAAATTGCATTGTGATATCTTGGTTATTTATAATTCTAGAATTAATTATATGTTGTGGACTCCTGTTTTGCCATGCATACTAGTTTGTTTGTCTTTCAAAAGTTTGTATGTTAGGACATTTTAAGGATGCATTTAAATTTGTTAAAATAGGTATTTTAATAAATATTTTTTCAAACTTCGATATCAGTTATATATCGCACTGTATTATAGACAGCTTTCCGCGGATATTAAAATGGAATATTATAAGATTAAAACCAGTTTTGTCAGGTCATGTCTAAAAACAAAATTACCCTCTATGTATGTATATTAAAGTTCAGACATTACAAGTAAGGAACCAACTTATTAAATTCTATAAAAGTACCCAAACAATAAAATTACATAGTTATAAAACTTTGGGACCAATTTAATTTGCAGTACAATGTCCCCTCTCTCCCAGAGTTTCTCCAGGTTTGATCAGGGATAGGTTTTCTGAAGAACTAACACTGTCAATGTGACACAGCTAGCTTAAGCCATGTTGATTTTTGTACTTTTTTAACAACAAATTTTTATGTGATCTAATCATCCGATTGATCTGATTTTTGGTATATTGATTCCTGGGACAACAAAGTAAAATGTTATAAGCAAAGCAACTCTATAATCAAGTCCTAAATATGTATGTCCATAAACATTATCCTGTATAAAGCAGTTTTTCAACAAATTTACTTACAATTTTGCTTCGACTCTTATACATTTATATTCTGATTATTCAGTTCTGACACTATATAAGTGTTACAGTCCGTTTGTCCTACCGTTTCAGTGCTTCGCTTTTATGGATGTTGTCATCCTTGTTATACTAATTTTATATACATACTAGCGGATGATGTGAAGCTTTCATAAATTAAAAACTCAATTGGTTCAGTAGTTATCAAAATCTTAAGGTACATACAATAAAATCTTACTACTTTATATGATTGGATATACATCGAACTATGATTCCTGTACTTTATATTTATGTTTATATAGTTTGTTAAACGTGTACAGCATGTTTTATGCACTAAGTTCCTTTCAAGCTAAAATTCTTATGTTGTAAAATATAATCCCTAATCGAAACTACTCCTCATTAACATATAGAGTTTTTATTCTCGCTAAATCGTATCACTATGTTCTACTTACTGTATTTCATATGGCCTCTAGGGGCACTTGAGGTTAGGGGGCAGGTTGCTGACCATCCAATTTTAATTTGAAAAAGTAAAATTTCCTTGGTGTGGTTAATATTATCTAGGGCAGATTTTAAAAAAAAATTCCAGGACTTATGAGAAGCTTCACTGTAAAGGAGAAACTTATCAGTTCAACGGTTAGCACGAACCTTCGGTACACACACATACAGACGGACAACCTGTATTTTAAATGGATACTTGTCATTGTCCATACTCATAAGTGTTCTTTCTGTATTCTGCCTTTTGAATACAATTGAAAGACAAGTGAGAAATGCATTCCATTACTACTACTACTTGTTAGTAGCAATGCTGCACTCTTAGTCATCCAAGGGTGGGGGTAAAGTCGTGTTTCCCCCCCCCCTAAAATTAAAAAAAAACATTAGATTACCCCCTCACCCAAAACCTTTGAAACCCTCATTTTGCCTGAAAAATTAAAAGCTTGGACGTCCCTGACTACACTATTTTGTTCAGAGATCTTAAAGGATAAATCAATGTACACCCCTTCCCCAAATATATGAAAAAATAACCTTTTCTGTAACTCAAATGTTTGGTTTTAAAAGTTTGAACGGGTATAGTCCTTTCCACGACATCCCTCCATAAGGGGCGATTTGTCGTATTTTTAAAATGGCTTTTTATAGGTTATTTTAGGTTAGGTTAGGTTATATTGTGTTAGGTGATTGCCCCACAGGGTTAGGTAATTGGCCCCGCAGGGTTAGAGCCCCCCGCAGGGGCTAGAAATAGGAGAAAAGCTACTGTGAAAAATACGAAGAATCGCCCCTTATGGAGGGATGTCGTGGAAAGGACTATACCCGTTTGAACTAATCAACCACAAATCAATAATAGTACCTAAAATTTCTGAGACAAAGAATAGGAAAATGTGTCTTTAAAACTTTGTTTATTTCCTTTTTTTAGTTTTTCTTATTATTTATTCAAATTTTTGGGCCGGATTCGGATTCCGTATTCTTAAAAGAATCTGTCAAAAAAATGGCGGATTCCTTGCGGAATCCAGATTCTTATTTTTGGCGGGTTCCGTATTCTAGCAGTATTTTAAAAGGATTTTAAAAAAAAATAAAAAATTAAGTGCTACATATGTCCTAAAAATTAATGTTCTTGGTGTTCTCTATAATTCACTTTTAATAATCGAACCAGATTTTAAAAGATTTTATATGTAATGATGATAATTTTTACCTTCAAAAAGAGGAAATTGAAAGAAAAAACTCAAGACGCTAATTTTAGCCTACCAACTAAGAATCCGGAATCCGCTATTAAAAAACGAATTCCGGATTCGGATTCCAAAATTGGCCAAAAATTGGGCGGATTCGGATTCGGATTGCCATCCCTAGTTTTAGTTCTACATATTTTGCTTTTCGACTTAAAATATACAATGTGCTAAATATGGAAGGTGTTATCCTTGTTAATATTCACACCACACAAACTTTACTACTTACAATTTATGCCTTTACATGCATTGTTCATGCAGGGATCTTAAGGGATAAGACAATGGCCGATAGATTTTTATACATCCTCAATGATGATACACAAAATTACCCCTTCAGTAGATTAAAATTGGTAGTTGAAACTTTTGGACACTCAATTTAATCAAATTCGATTAAAGTCCCCAAAGTTGTTATGCCAACGAATAAGAAAATGTTATTCTTTTGGGGACTAGTGTAATGAACAGCCCATGTCCATTGTCCACTCCCTACCTGTACGCATTGTACTCAGTGATCTTCAGGGAAAAGACAATAGACGAGAAATTTATGTACATGACACCAATTAAAATTATCGCTTCTGCTGATACTCTATTCCCTAATAACCAAAGAATAGGTAATTGGAAGATTTATTAATTGTTATTTATTATTTTAGGAGCATTTCAAAGTTCATCATTCAAACATAAAAGGATCCGATAGGTAATAGTTATTTATTTTCTCGTATTCATTCGAATCCGGTGTATTTTTTTAATATTCGTGGAAAATTGTCTGTGTTTTGTTTTGTTCTACACATAATTTTTCAGTTTGTTTGAGAACCGGTTCTAATCCACTAAATAATAATCGGATTTGAAGCCATGCTTTAAATACTTAGATTTAAAAGAATCATAAGCTTTCTATTACCTAAAACAAAGCCTACAGAGCGGATACGCCCTTTGAGGCCTGTATGGGCACTTCTCTTTGGAGGCTGGACCCTCCCCCAAAATAGACAGGCAGACATAATATATTAATATATACTAGCGGCTACGCCCATAGAGGCCTCTAATGGCATTTAAATGTTTTTTTTATATTTTAAATATCTAATTTGAGAAATAATTTGTCTATGTTATCAGCTGTTAAATTCATGTATCTACGCAGCGCGACTACGCTAGCGACACTCTGCGGCGGAAATATTTCAATTTTTTTCGATTTTATTGTGATTTCTCTTGGGAGGGTGGTGGTACCCTCCCCCAAAAATAAAATAGTTATTAACCTTCCCGGGACCTATGAGAAGCTACCCTGTTAAGGAGAACCCGATCGGTTCAGCGGTTAGCGAGATCCTTCGGTACAGACACACAGACAAACATCCTGTTACTTTAGAATAAGGATTAATATTTGAATTTAATATTTTAAATTTTTTAGGTTCAAAGACATAGAAGAAGAAGAAATGAAGCTTATTGATAGTATTACTTTAGATATTGCTATACCTGACGATACCAAGGTAAAAAGTTGTTGTCAACAAAGTTAAGAAATTAACATCTTTTGAATGGACCTAAGGACTTTGTGGTAACAATTGTATATTTGCTTCGCCTTATAAATCTTTCTTAACTGAAACGTCATGTCAAATTTCAAAATCAATAGGAAAATTCTAAATAACTAAATTAATTAAGTGTTATCAGTTACAGACGCATTAACGAACCGACCCTAATTTTTTGCTTTGTTTTTAAAATCATTTTATTATATTTTCTCTTACTTTTAAACATAAAAACAAAAAAAAACCTTTATTTTAGCTATCCTGTAGAACTTGTATGCGATTAAAGAAGAGAGAAAGTTTGATAGAATTCCATAATCATTATCAGCTGATGCATACTCCTGTACAGTGCCCCAAGTGTGGTAAACAGTGTCCTAATAGGTAACCTAATTATAGAGTTGCTACAATATATATCTTGTATGTAAGTATGTCCATACTATTATAATGATTATCAGCTGATGCATACTCCTATACAGTGTCCCAAGTGTGGTAAACAGTGTCCTAATAGGTAACCTAAGTATAGAGTTGCTACACTATATAGCTTATCTTGTATGTAAGTATGTCCATACTAAGTCAGTATGATTACGTGGTAAATTTTCTTTAGACAACCAACCCATTGGTTACACGACCTTTCCCTCGAAGTCCTAACCGTGCATGTTAATCAGTTCCCTATGACATAGATATTTATGTATCAATTGCGCCGCTCTAATACTTGTTCTGGTTTGATAGTATTAGCTAATATGATATCAGGAAAGTACTAAATATAAAGTTTTATGATAAATTACTTAATAACATTATGCAAATTTATATGCGATAACAATAGGTATTATGTATTTTTGCTATATATTTGAAAACAGGTACAAAAGGTTGCATATGCATAGATTAACTTTACAATTTATAAAATTAATCCTTTGTATCGAATGTTATAGATCTTTGTGGATAAATTGGGATCTTTGAAAAAAGAAATTTACATCCCCAACTACGATAAACAAAATTACCTTTTATATATGTAGATTAAAATTATTGATGGAAAAGGTTGGACACTGCTAGTTTTTATAACCTTATCAAGATTTAATAAAAGTCTTTACTCTTTTTGAGTCAATGAATGACAGAACGTGTTTATAAAGCTTTGGGACTACTCACAGTTCAATCTCCTCGTTTTATGGTAACTAAAAATATAAAAATGAGATTTTAATAATCATTTATTTTTATTTTTAGGTCAGCATTAAACAAACACATTATAGTCCATGATGAGGTAAGAACAACTTTTAATCACAAATGAGGGAGAAATATAGGAAATATTGTAAGATATTTTAGAAAAGGCTTCATTTGAGTTTTAAGCTTTTTAAATTTTATTATCAGAAATCCACTCCAGTCTCTGACTTTCCTTCAGTGGCGTGAGGTAGGGGGTTTTAGATGGTTGTCAAAACCCTTCTTAAAATAAAAGGGCGGCATGACTTGCCTATTTTTTACCCTTAAATGGTTAAACAACGCTTTCGTGACTTACTGTGCACGCCATTGCTTTCTTCCTCCTACTTTTGTAACTTATTGATTGTTCAGCAAGGACGTCCAAGATTTTTTATTTCACCTTTATGTACATGAAAATCCAGCGTAACATCCAAGTGATAATATATCCATTGTTTTAGAATCGAGAGAAGAATGTTTTATGTACGCTATGTGGTATGAAGTTTCATATGAAGGGGGTAAGTATTATTTTTATACAAGTATGACAACATCCATAAGTACTAAAGTATGTTTTATGTACTCTATGTGGTATGAAGTTTCATATGAAGGGGGTAAGTATTATTTTTATACAAGGATAACAACATCCATAAGTACTAGAGAATGTATTATGTACTCTATGTGGTATGAAGTTTCATATGAAGGGGCAAGTTATATTTTTATACAAGGATAACAACATCCTAAAGTACTAAACAATGTTTTATGTACTCTATGTGGTATGAAGTTTCATATGAAGGGGGTAAGTATTATTTTTATACAAGGATAACAACATCCTAAAGTACTAAACAATGTTTTATGTACTTTATGTGGTATGAAGTTTCATATGAAGGGGGTAAGTTATATTTTTATACAAGGATAACAACATCCATAAGTACTAAAATATATTTTATGTACGCTATGTGGTATGAAGTTTCATATGAAGGGGGTAAGTTATATTTTTATACAAGGATAACAACATCCATAAGTACTAAAATATATTTTATGTACGCTATGTGGTATGAAGTTTCATATGAAGGGGGTAAGTTATATTTTTATACAAGGATAACAACATCCATAAGTACTAAAGAATGTATTATGTACTCTATGTGGTATGAAGTTTCATATGAAGGGGGTAAGTTATATTTTTATACAAGGATAACAACATCCATAAGTACTAAAGTATGTTTTATGTACTCTATGTGGTATGAAGTTTCATATGAAGGGGGTAAGTTATATTTTTATACAAGGATAACAACATCCATAAGTATTAAAGAATGTTTTATGTACGCTATGTGGTATGAAGTTTCATATGAAGGGGGTAAGTTATATTTTTATACAAGGATAACAACAACCATTTAAAGCAAAACTGAACATAAAAGAAGTAAAGTATCAGAAAATAGTTCTGAAACGTTCTATGGAAATTGTATGTTACGTCTGTAAACAAAGGGCAGTAATCTTTTTTTATTTAAAAAAGGTATCAGTTATCATAATAAATAATCTTTTTGGTAGCTTCAGTTGTAGATCATAAAACACTAAAAGACGTTCTATATGGCTTGTTTGACTATTTGACACGACATGACTCTTTTCTTTTTAATGTTTTCAGAAAGGTATAAGTTTTTATTTAATTTAATCTGTTGTATTTTAGACACTGTCCCAACACATGAGAAGAGTACATGTAGTACAAACTTGTATTTTAGACACTGTCCCAACATATCAGAAGAGTACATGTAGTACAAACTTGTATTTTAGACACTGTCCCAACATATGAGAAGAGTACATGTAGTACAAACTTGTATTTTAGACACTGTCCCAACATATGAGAAGAGTACATGTAGTACAAACTTGTATTTTAGACACTGTCCCAACATATGAGAAGAGTACATGTAGTACAAACTTGTATTTTAGACACTGTCCCAATATATGAGAAGAGTACATGTAGTACAAACTTGTATTTTAGACACTGTCCCAACATATGAGAAGGGTACATGAAGGACAAACTTTTAAATGTGATCAATGCCCCAAGATATTCAAATCCACCTCCCAATTAAGGGTAAGTTATTTTATATTTTTTTTGTATTTTTAGTTAGGAGGGGGGGGGGGAGGTTGTAGTAGCAACTCCCCCCAAAAATAAGGATTTCTCGTGATTTGTACGGCCCTCAAAACCTCTATTACAATGCTGTTCTTAACACATTTTTTAATTAAAAGCGAAGCTTTTCTATAATTAGGGTCGGTCCGTACGTCCGTCCGTCCGAGATAGATAGCTTTTATTCGTTAATTTAGGCATGTTAGAATTGTCCTATCGATTTCAAACTTTGCATGGTGATTCCTGTAGTAGTTAGGTACGATTTAGAAAGCGTAGCAACTCTATAATCATTATCAGAATGTCCGTACGTCCTTTTTAAACATGTTGATTTTTCTACTTTTTTAACAACAAATTTTTATGTGATCTAATTATCCGTTTGATCTGATTTTTGGTATATTAATTCCTGGGACAACAAAGAACAATTTTTTAAGCGAAGCAACTCTATAATCAAGTCCTAAAAATGTAAGTATGTCCATAAACATTATCCTGTATCAAGCAGTTTTGCAAAAAATTTACTTACACTTTTGCTTCGACTCTTATACTTTTATATTCTGATTATTCAGTTCAGACACTATGCAAGTGTTAATGTCCGTTTGTCCTACCGTTTCAGTGCTTCGCTTTTATGGATGTTGTCATCCTTGTTTGGCATAACTTAGTCGACCTTATAGAGAACAAGCATACAGAAGTAACATATACATGTGGTAAAACATGTCTTATCCCCTAATAATAATATCCATGAATATTTAGGATCATATAGAGAACAAGCATACAGAAGTGACATATACATGTGCAACATGTGGTAAAACTTGTCAGTCAAGATGGCTATGGAAAAGCCACATGCGGATACACACAGCAGTCAAGTAAGTATTTCAACACTTTTCTTTATTGAAAAACACTTATTTTTATAGATATTGGTCATTTTTTAAATATGTTCTCTCATTTGTAAGCTTTCATTTTTTTCCGTCCTAAAATCAAGATAAAAACTCAACATATTTTTTTTGCCAAGTCTATTTTTGACTTTTGAAGGTTTTAAAAGTTCAATTTTTAAATAAAAATGGACTTTAAAAAAACTTAAAAGGGGCATTAAAACACGATCTCTTTTTTTAGCTAACCCGGAGCCGGAGCCGTTTTTAAACGAAAACAACGGCTTCAGCTCCGGCTCCAGCAAAATATGACGGCTCTTGGCCCCGACTCCACAACGCTGCATTTGATTTATCATTTATTGTTCAAAAATTTTGTCGTCTGTAGTATGGGATTTAAATTAATACGACAATATTTTAACTAAATCTTTGTCTGCTAAAATTCTTTATAAAGTTAGACGAATTGTTGTGTCTGGTTGACTATCTAGGGTAATGATAAATCTATTGCCACAGGGTGTAAGGTCAACCAAAACTAATTCTAACAAAAGTTGGTTCTTTCCAGGGATCTATAGGTATAAGACAATTGTCGGTACATCCTCAATGATGATATACAAAGTTAGCCACTTTGCAATTATTGGTTGAAACGTTTAGGTACTCAACAACTCAAATAATAGTCCCCAAGGTTGTAAAGCCAACGAATAAGGAAAGTTATTTGAAAACTTTGGGGACTAGTGTAATAAAACGCCTAATGTCCCCCTTCCGTTCTGGTTTTTTTGTATGAAGAGAAATTTTACTTTTTGATCATTTGGGATTAACATAGATTTATCGTCCATTGTCTTATCCCCTGGATTTTTACAACATTTTACCATCAACTTTACCAGATTCAAAATTTTATTGTCCGGTACATGGACTAAATATTATAATGGATGTTAGTCTGTGAATAAAGATTTAATTCTTATTTTGGTAGGTTTTTAAATATAGTTTCCTTATGGATAATGTATTGTTGATTACATCAATTAAATCCAATTACACGACCTTTATCTAAAAGTCCTAACCCACTAGCATTCTAATGATTTACACCTTGTTCTGGGCCATTACATTCTTCCCAATTATTCTTCCAAGGACAAGATTTGAAATTTGTAAATAACTTTATTTTTAATATATTTCCCATTCTTTTAATCCATGAAAATTGTGTGATATACAGTTTGTTTGGGATAAGATTAAATCTCAGAAAAGTGTGATATCTTTAATATTACATACTAGCGGTTGCGCCCCTATAGAGGCCCCTAGGGATACTTGGGTAATAGGTTAGGGGAATTGGGGGTTTTGATTCAGCGTTTTTGGAAATCTTTTTACAAATAACGCGACTTTAGTCTATCGGACGATATCAAATTTTGTTGTCGGATTCTAAGAAAAGCTATACTATACGGTAGGGATGGCTTATTTGACTCCAGGTGGTAAACTAAAAGTTAAAACACGTCCCCTTACTAGTTGTAAAAATTGTGTATTTGATTTGTTGATTCAAACTGGCTGTGTCAAAACTTTACCAATAATTTCAAAAAGGTTTTGACTATCATAATTGGGGGTGTAAATCAATTAATCTTCCATCGTCTAATACCTCCCTGAATTATATTCTTTAGAATCAAAATAAATTTTAAGTTGTAACCTGACCTTTCATCACAAGTAAACTATCTATGGCTTTCTTGTTATCAGGGGTCATAAGGGATAAGACAATGGATGATAATTTATCTACGTCCCCAACGATAAACAAAAAAACTGTACATTGAAGTTTTGTCACTACTTTTTATGATCTAACCAAAATTCATAAAGTTTTACCTAAAGTTTTAGACCCAACAAATAACATAACATATTTAAAAAACTTTGGGTACCAGTGTAAAATACGATACAATGTCCCCTTCCACCCTGATTGTAATATATTTTAAAGTTTTGGTTTAACAATATTTCACAGAGTAAATTCGATTCATTCCCTTAAAAGCAATACAGGCGTTTATACAATAATACACAAAAGTAAACAAAACAAGGATGACAACATCCATAAAAGCGAAGCACTGAAACGGTAGGACAAACGGACACTAACACTTGTATAGTGTCAGAACTGAATAATCAGAATATAAATGTATAAATGTCGAAGCAAAATTGTAAGTAAAATTGTTGAAAAACTGCTTAATACAGAATAATGTTTATGGACATACTTACATTTTTAGGACTTGATTATAGAGTTGCTTTGCTTATAATATTGTACTTTGTTGTCCCAGCAATCAGTATACCAAAAATCAGATCAATCGGATTATTAGATCACATAAAAATTTTTTGTTAAAAAAGTAAAAAAATCAACATGTTTAAAATGGACGTACGGACATTTTGGTGATGATTATAGAGTTGCCACGCTTTCTAAATCGTACCTAACTACTACAGGAATCACCATGCAAAGTTTGAAATCAATAGGACAATTCTAACATGCCTAAATTAGCGAAAAAAGCTATCCGTTACGGACGGACGTACGGACGGACCGACCCTAATTATAGAAAAGCTTCCCTTTTTAAAATGTTACTTTAGAATTTAGATATTTTGTCTTGCTTGTTTTTCTGTAAGTTAATGGACAATCCCACTTATGATAAACAAAGAACCCCTTATGAAGATCAAAATTTGTTAATTGCAATGAATAAGAGAACGCAATAGTAGAGTTGTCATTCTGTTAAAATCAAACAACTAATATATATTATTTTATGTTCTTTAGACTTTAGAAACGTGTTTGATGATACAATTAGGCTATTTCATTGAAACCATGCTATTTATTTTTTGTCTGAAGCTAAATATTTCGATAACTACTGAAGCTTTGGATACTTTTATTTCAGTAACTACTGAAGCTTTGGATACTTTTATTTCAGTAACTACTAAAGCTTTGGATACTTTTATTTCAGTATCTACTGAAGCTTTGGATACTTTTATTTCAGTATCTACTGAAGCTTTGGATACTTTTATTTCAGTATCTACTGAAGCTTTGGATACTTTTATTTCAGTAACTATTGAAGCTTTAGATACTTTTATTTCAGTATCTACTGAAGCTTTGGATACTTTTATTTTAGTAAATACTTAAGCTTTGGATACTTTTATTTCAGTAACTACTTAAGCTTTGGATACTTTTATTTTAGTATCTACTGAAGCTTTGGATACTTTTATTTCAGTATCTACTGAAGCTTTGGATACTTTTATTGAACTTTCATTGGTTGGTTCTAAGCCTGTAGTGTCTAAACTTTTCAATTAATCTTTAGAAGGGATAATTTTGTTGATCATCATTGGAGACGTAAATGAATTTTCTATATGAATAAATTTTGATTTAGTTAGAATGTGTGAACACTTTGGCTTTATATAGTGCTTACACTTCCCTAATCTGTTTATCTCAGGGATGTAAAGGGATAAGACAATGGCCGATAAATTGTTGACATCCCCAATGATGATACACAAAATTTCCCCTTAGATTACAGTTAGTGGTGTTGAAACATTTGGACACTTAACTTGATTAACCAACCAATCAAAATTTACTAAAGTCCTCAAAGTTGGAAAGCTAAGAACGAACAAGAAAACGTTATTATAAAACTTTGGGGACTAGTGTAATAAACAGGCCAATGTCCAACCCCCCCCCCCCCCCTCCCTGTGTTCATATACACACATTGTACTCAAATATAATTATAAAGGCTAAACTAATTTAACTTATTTCGGGTAATTTTAACAATTTTAACATAATTTTAAACACAAGGACGTATATGTTCATAAGTATTAAGTAGGTACTATGTTTAGTAGAAATAAGCTAGATGACTTTAGATTAAGTAGAAAATATTGTTAGGGAGGGAATGGATATTGGGATGGTTATTTCACTAGTCCCCAAAGTTTTATTATAACGTTTTTTTTATTCATTGGCTTAACAAAATTGGGGACTTTGGGGAATAAGAATTATGTACAGCATGACCCTCGAAAAAGTATTTTTAAGCATCTGCAGCCCTTATTTCTCAATGAATTATAAAAAATGCATATGTCCTTGTTCTCCATAGTATTCCACATAGGTAGATATAAAAATATTTTTTTTACCTCCATTAACACCGGAGATTTTTAGAGCTAAAGTTTTGAAAAAGTGACTGAGGAAAAAGTAACTTTTAACATGATACGACTTTTTTAGCAAAATTAAGGTAGAAATCCTTTTATTTTTGTTACTAGCAGAAACTTTATACAAAAATGAAATAAAAAATTTAGTTTTTGAGTACAAAGCATTTTTTTACACATATTTTTTGAGTCTTTTTAGTTTAATGATATTTTGAAAAACTTACTTATTAGGCAAAATTTTTTAAGATTAAAAAACCAAATAAATCTTTATGAAAATAGCAGGAAAATTGTTTTTGTTTCACAATCCTAACTTTAATAACAAAAAAGTTATGAAGAAAATAAAATTAAAACATAATGATTTTTTTGTCTAAAAAGCTTAATTAACCCCCTATTAAATTATTGAGATGTCAGAAAAGTAGGCGGAGCAACTGTCATAATTAATCCTTTTCTCAAATAAGGGTTAATAAATAACCTAAAATTTGCAAATAATCAATTCATTCAGTAGTATTTCTTGCCATTAAAAATTTATATTTTTTGGTGGAATAAAAAAGAAATAATTAGGTAGTTAACTTGTTTTTCTTTGTGTCTCATTATTCAGTTGCCAGAAAAACATAATATAACCATCCAAAAAATAAGAGAAACAAAAAAAAAATTCTTTTTCTCAGTCACTTTTTCAAAACTTTAGCTCTAAAAATCTCCGGTGTTAATGGAGGTAAAAAAATATTTTTATATCTACTTATGTAGAATACTATGGAGAACAAGGACATATGCATTTTTTTATAATTCATTGAGAAATAAGGGCTGCAGATGCTTAAAAATACTTTTTCGAGGGTCATGCTGTACATTTTTAAAGTCATCAGTTCTTATTCAATTTGAGCTGATATTCAAATTAGTTTGCTAATTCGGACCTTATTTATTGGTCAGTTCGTTCATCAACTAGGAGGGGAGGGGATGGGGGGTATCTTTATTTTAGCCAGCTACGAGTATTACATTATAAGATAACATGAAAATATGGCGCAACATCCAAGTAATAATATACTTATCGTTTTGTTGGATTATTTGAAATAAGAATTATTTTGGACCAAAGTGACTTTTATTGAATTTCATAATAGTTAGATTTAGCGGATTACAGATTAATGGAGGGCGGCGCGGGGGGGGGGGGAGGCTTTACAAGTTTTGCCTTAAATCAGAGTGTTAAGATTATTTCCTTAATACAGTGAGGTCATATGCAGGGTGGGAGAGGACAATAGCGTAAAATTAATCTACATACTCTTAATTTGTACAACTTAATGTTTAATTTTACATATATGGACTTTGAGAACACTTTCTTTTAATCGTCTATCGCCCTATCATTGGATTATATCAAATAGACCTTAGCATACAGATATCTTGTTACTTTAATATAGTAGACAGACAGACGAACATTAATATTAAAAAAGATTAGATTTTAAAAAATTTAATTCTTTAGTCTGAAGTTTGATTCTAAAATATTTTAGGAAACTTGTTAAAAGCTTTAAAACTTTGTAATTACAATTATATAATAAAGGTTGTTCTAAATTAATTATGTTAATTTAGATTATTAGAAAATATTTGAAGAAATATTATTTTTTAAAAAATTATGAATATAAAAGATAATGGAGGAAAATGAAAAAGAAAAGAAAAAAATGAATCAAAAAGTTGCTTTCTTTATCTACCTAATTTATATATAAAAATAACAGGATGTCTGTCTTTCTGTACCAAAGGATCTCGTTAACCGGTAAACCGATATGGTTCTCTTTTACAAAGTTTCTTCTAATAAGACCTGGTAAGGTTTATATCTATTTTGGCTTCGCGTCATATCAAAGGGAAGAAGAGGTTGCATTAAAAATCCGTAAAGGTTGTGAGTTTTAAGTTCAAAACAGTAGTAGAACGATAAAAATGTATGTTAACTTTTTCAAACAAAAAAAATTTCCTATAGTTCTTTTAAATAAGAAATACACATATTTAGTGAATATTATTAGCCTTAATTAAATTTCACACCTTTACGGATTTTTTGCGCAACCTATTTCTCCCTTTTTAAATTCTAAATGCTTAAAATTTTTATTTCTTTTACAGTTTCCTTAATTTTCGGATAATATGTTGTTAAAATGAAATTATTTTGTGGATTTAAAGTGTAAATTGCTTATCCTCTTATCTACTCTAGAGTCTAAATAGTTAGAATGATGAAAACTCTCAAATTTTAGAACTTAAAGTTGATTTTAATTAAAGTTACATAACTTTTTGCAAATTATTTGATTATAGAGATGGCTCGCTTATAATATTGTATGTACGTACATTGTTGTTCAAGAAATCATTATTTTAAAAAGACCCGTCACCCAAATGTAAAATGTTTTCCACTAGGTAATAACTTTAATTTAAATGTTTATTATACTTGAGGGCAGTGTTGCGGAGCCGGGAGCCGTGGAGCCGCCATATTTTGTTGGAGCCGGAGCCGTAATTTTCTTTTAAAAACGGCTCCTGCTCCGGACTAGATAAATAAAGAGATTTTTTTTATAAATTATAATTTGGTAACTCTGTGTTGTCATGTGCAAATGCCCTTTTTAAGTTTTCCAAGTCCATTTTTATCAAAAATGAACTTTTAAAACCTTCAAAAGTCAAAAATAAAAAATATATTTTTTTTATGGGGGAAAAATATATGTCGAGTTTTTCTTGATTTTAGGTTGGAGCCAGAGCTGGAGCCGCACCAAAATCAAATGGCTCTGACACACTGGTCTTACCCATTAAGATTAATGGAAAAAATTATCATTAATTTCTTCCTTATCCCTTTCCCTGTAGGTGTTCAAGGTTCTAATATATTGAAATTCTAATATCTTAAGCTATCTTTCTATCAAGGTTATTTAAACTTGTCAAACATAAAACTCGAACTAAGGAACAGCAATTATAACCATTTAATTTTCGAGCGGTTTCCCTCAAAGTGCATATTCTATTAAAGTGAGAGGGGTTAGTTTTTCCTTTGTTTGTTTCATATTTTAGTTCAGGTTAGGTAAGATTCCATTAGAGAGCCTTGCAGGGTTATAGATACTTTACAGCCCTCCCCCTCCAGGAAGGAAGGGGACAATGGACTGTTTATTACACTAGTCATCAAAGTTTTATAATAATATTTTCTTATTCGTTTGGGGAATTTAATTATATTTGATTAGTTGGTTCATTAAGTTGAGTGTCTAAAAGTTTCAACCATTAATTGTAATCTACAGAAGAGTTAATTCAGTGTATCATCATTGGAGATACACATCAAATTATCGGCCATTGACTTATACCCTTAGATCCCTGATAATTTCAAAAATCTGAAATTGAATAGACTTTCCTGTAATCTTAAAAGAGTTTTATATCTTCATTCATGGAGATTTTTAAATTTTCAATGGATTATATGTTACATGTAAGTTGGTAGATTTATAATCTTGTATTTGGATTGAAAAACTGGTTTTGGGATGTTAAAAATTTTTAAATCCTTTTGTAACGAGGGAGGGATGAGACATTGATATGTAAATTATACTGGTCCCCAGAGTATTACAAACACGTTCGTTGGCTTTTAAACCTTTTAGGACTTTTATGATATTTTGAACAATTTTATCATTAATACCAAAAATTTTGAATCTAGAGAAAAATTTATTTTATTGATCATAATATGTGATGTATATCAATATAGAGTCCATTATCTTTTCACTTAAGATCCCTTCCCTGAATCCCTTCTTTCAATTTTTTATTTCCAGTATGGCTTCGAAACCGATTAATATCCGCTGGATTAGAACCTGTTCTCAGCCATACTTTAAAATCATGTATTTTACACGAATGATGAAATTAATATCAATTTTGTTAGCCCGGGCCTTCTGCCTCTCGGAGCTAACAAAATTTATTTAATCTTATAATTTTTTATTTTAATATCCGTGGAAAGCTGTCTATAATACGATGCGAAAAATAACTATTATTATTTGATATGTTATCCAATTACCATTATTTTTAAATAATTTACTGTAATTTTTAAGGAAACATGCATGCGACTACTGTGACAAGCTGTTTAGAAGTAAAGAAAAATTAAGAGACCACCAGTCTGTTCATACAAATATTAAATATCCTTGCACCATTTGTGGTAGCCAGTTTTCAAGGTAGATAGATAGATAGATATACAGATGGTCAGACAATTACACACAACAGACAGACAGACAGTCTGTTCATACTAATATTAAATATCCTTGTACTATTTGTGGTAGCCAGTTTTCAAGGTAGATACATAGATAGATATACAGATAGATAGATAGACAGATAGATAGATAGACAGATGGATGGACAGTCTGTGCATACTAATATTAAATATCCTTGCACTATCTGTTGTAGCCAGTTTTCAAGGTAGATACGTAGATAAACAGATAGACAGACAGGCGGATGGACAGTCTGTAAATAAAAATATTAAATATCCTTTTAGTATTTGTGGTAGCTAGTTTTCAAGGTAGATAGATATACAGATGGACAGACAATTACACACAACAGACAGACAGATAGATAGACAGTCTGTTCATACAAATATTAAATATCCTTGTACCATTTGTGGTAGCTAGTTTTCAAGGTAGATACATAGATAGATATAATAGGTATCTACTAAAGTTTAAAATAAATTTATATTTAAAGGATTTCTACAAATATTTTAGAAGATTTTTTGAACATAATATTTTTTGAAAATTTAAATTTATTTTAAACTTTAGTTTTACATTGACATCTGAAGAGTGCAAACATGCACGAAACAATTTGTAATGTCTCAATAAATATGTAAAATTCATATTTTGTTTGTGAGTGAACCTATTATACATAGATAGATAGATAGATTGACAAATGGACAGACAGACAGACGAATGGACTGTCTGTTCATAGGTAGATGAGATAGAAATATTATTTATGAATAGATAGATAATTGGACAGATGAATAGATAGATAATTTTATCGATGAATAGATAGATATTTGGATAGATGGATCGATAGATAGTTAAATATAATTTGTGAATATAGATTGATAATTCAATTGTAAAGATGGATCAAAAGATCGATTAATGTATATGAATATTTTTATTTTAGAATCCCCACCCTGAAAGCTCATATGAGAATCCACAATGACCCATACAAGTGTCCAGAGTGTTCCAAAATATTTGAAACTGGTCAGAAATATAGGGAACATATGAATACTCATACAGGTAGGTAGATAGATAGATAGACATATAGACAGATAGATAGACATACAGACAGACAGACATACAAGTGTCCTGAGTGTTCCAAAATGTTTGAAACTGGTCAGAAATATAGGGAACATATGAATACTCATACAGGTAGATAGATAGACAGATAGACAGCCAGATAAGTAGACAGCTAGATAAGTAGACAGACAGATAGATAGACAGACAGACATACAAGTGTCCAGAAATATTTTAAACTGGTCAGAAATATAGGGAACATATGAATACACATACAGGTAGGTAGATAGATAGATAGACATATAGACAGATAGATAGATAGACAAGTGTCCAGAGTGTTCCAAAATATTTGAAATTGGTCAGAAATATAGGGAACATATGAATACACATACAGGTAGATAGATAGATAGCCAGATAGACATATAGATAGATAGACATACAGACAGACAGACATACAAGTGTCCTGAGTGTTCCAAAATATTTGAAACTGGTCAGAAATATAGGGAACATATGAATACTCATACAGGTAGATAGATAGATAGACAGATAGACAGACAGACATACAAGTGTCCAGAGTGTTCTAAAATATTTGAAACTGGGCAGAAATATAGGGAACATATGAATACACATACAGGTAGATAGATAGATAGATAGATAGACAGCCAGATAGATAGATAGAAAGACAGACAGACATAAAGTGTCCAGAGTGTTCTAAAATATTTGAAACTGGTCAGAAATATAGAGAACATATGAATACTCATACAGGTAGATAGGTAGATAGCCAGATAGACATATAGATAGATAGATAGACATACAGACAGACAGACATACAAGTGTCCAGAGTGTTCCAAAATATTTGAAACTGGTCAGAAATATAGGGAACATATGAATACACATACAGGTAGATAGATAGATAGATAGACAGACAGACAGACAGACAGACAGACATACAAGTGTCCAGAGTGTTCCAAAATATTCGAAACTGGTCAGAAATATAGGGAACATATGAATACACATACAGGTAGATAGATAGATAGCCAGATAGACATATAGACAGACAGACATACAAGTGTCTAGAGTGTTCCAAAATATTTGAAACTGGTCAGAAATATAGGGAACATATGAATACTCATACAGGTAGATAGATAGACAGCCAGATAAGTAGACAGACAGATAGATAGACATACAGACAGACAGACATACAAGTGTGGTCAGAAATATAGGGAGCATATGAATACTCATACAGGTAGATAGATAGACAGATAGATAGACATACAGACAGATAGATAGACATACATACATACAGACAGACATACAAGTGTCCAGAGTGTTCAAAAATATTTGAAACTGGTCAGAAATATAGGGAACATATGAATACTCATACAGGTAGATAGATAGACAGATAGATAGACAGACATACAGACATACAAGTGTCCAGAGTGCTCTAAAATATTTGAAACTGGTCAGAAATATAGGGAACATATGAATACTCATACAGCCTACAGGTAGATAGATAGATAGACAGCCAGATAAGTAGACAGACAGATAGATAGACATACAGACATACAAGTGTCCAGAGTGCTCTAAAATATTTTAAACTGGTCAGAAATATAGGGAACATATGAATACTCATACAGGTAGATAGATAGATAGACATATAGACAGATAGATAGAAAGACAGACATACAAGTGTCCTGAGTGTTCCAAAATATTTGAAACTGGTCTGAAATATAGGGAACATATGAATACTCATACAGGTAGATAGATAGACAGATAGACAGATAGATAGAAAGACAGACATACAAGTGTCCTGAGTGTTCCAAAATATTTGAAACTGGTCTGAAATATAGGGAACATATGAATAATCATACAGGTAGATAGATAGATAGACAGATAGACAGACAGACATACAAGTGTCCAGAGTGTTCTAAAATATTTGAAACTGGTCAGAAATATAGGGAACATATGAATACTCATACAGGTAGATAGATAGACAGCCAGATAAGTAGACAGACAAATAGATAGACATACAGACAGACAGACATACAAGTGTCCAGAGTGTTTCAAAATATTTGAAACTGGTCAGAAATATAGGGAACATATAAATACTCATACAGGTAGATAGATAGATAGCCAGATAGACAGACAGATAAGTAGACAGATAGATAGATAAACAGACAGACAGACATACAAGTGTCCTAAGTATTTCAAAATATTTGAAACTGGTCAGAAATATAGGGAACATATGAATACACATACAGGTAAATAGATAGATAGATAGATAGATAGATAGATAGACATACAAGTGTCCTGAGTGCTCTAAAACATTTGAAACTGGTCAGAAATATAGAACATGACACTCATACAGGTAGATAGATTTAATTGGGGAGTAGATGGTACATATTACATGAAAATCTGGTGCAACATCCAAGAGATAATATATCGATCATAAAACTAAATATTTTAGGTGCAAAGCCATTCAAATGCGATGCTTGTCAGTCGGCCTACAGGTAATTTATTTTCTAATAATAAACACTTTGCTAAAAGTCATATACAAATGGATATAGAATATACGTAGATATTTTTACAGGAGAAAAATTGTCAATTTTGCTACCTAACACGAAACTCAATTATTGGTCAGTTCGTTCATCCATTAGGAAGGGAGGGATGGGGTAATGGGGGTTGGAAGGTGGAAAGTGAAGGGTGTTTAATATTTTTGTAGAGGGTAATTAAACCCTCCCTACTTACAGAAAGCAATCCCCTTACCCCCTACATAGATATGAAAAAATAGCTTTTAATATTTAATTTTTTTTAGTTCTTCAAGTTCATTGAGTCACCATAAAAAATCCTGTTCTCTTTATATCAATTTATTACAGGTAATCTTTAAAAACATAAACGGTTATAAAGGGGGTGTTGAATAATATAAACCCCGAACAAACATATTATGCAAATCTGAATTTTCAAAATAGCAGCTTTATTATTCATTTAGGATGATATTACAAAAAATATGAAATGTAGATGCCTCTTTTGGTTACAAAATTCCACTGTTATTTTTTAATTAATCAGCACCAATAAAGCACAAGATCTCAAAAACAGCATTTGGGGGAAATACTGGTGAACAAACATATTATGCAAATCCAAAACAAAGCAAAAAACGGTTTTTTGGCACTTTTCTCTTCTTTTTAAAGATTGATTATGATAAAATAATAATTTTTAAAGGGATTTATGCACTAATTATTATGAAATATAGTATCAGGTAGAAATTAATGATTTTTCTAAATAAGAAATGTTTGAAAAAAATAAATTTGATCCCCATCACTTTAGAGGACAGCTGCTGACCCCCAGTCTTATGGATGAACCTAAATACATGTTAAAGATAAAAATTACCCTGAAAAGTATACAAAAATGTTTTTTATGTGTTAAAAAAATTCATTTTAAAATCTTGATTTTGAGGATGATGACCTTTCAGATGCTCTTGTTGGTGGTGATGGTGAGCCAAATGTTATCTAAGTACATGCCCATTACAACAACTTGTCTATTAACCTATGTACCATTTTTTGTAGTCATAGCAGCCTCCAATGGAGCCTTCCAACAAGAAATATAACCATCTTCTAAAAACTACAGTATTCACCTTATGAATTGAAGTAAATAAAATTGCAATTCTTTTTTTTTTCAATAATGCTGGGCTGGAGGATGCTATAACTACAAAAATTGGATCATAGTTTAATATATAAGTTGTCATCATGGACATGCACTTTGATAACATTTGGCTCACCATCACCACCAATAGGGGCATCTTAAAGGTCATCATCCTCAAAATCAAGATTTTAAAATAGATTTCTTCAACACACCAAAAAATATTTTTGTATAATTTTCAGGGTAATTTTTATCTTTAACATGTATTTAGGTTCATCCATAAGACTGGGGGTCAGTAGCTGTCCTCTAAAGTGATAGGGATCGAATTTGTTTTTTTCAAACATTTCTTATTTAGAAAATTCATTAATTTCTACCTTATACTATATTTCATAATAATTAATGCATAAATCCCTTAAAAAATTATTATTTCATCATAATCAATCTTTAAAAAGAGGAGAGAAGTGCCAAAAAACCTTTTTTTGCTTTGTTTTGGATTTGCATAATATGTTTGTTCACCAGTATTTCCTCCAAATGCTGTTTTTGAAATCTTGTGCTTTATTGGTGCTGATTAATTAAAAAATAACAGTGGAATTTTGTAACCAAAATAAGCATCTACATTTCATATTTATTGTAAAATCATCCTAAATGAATAATAAAGCTGCTATTTTGAAAATTCAGATTTGCATAATATGTTTGTTCGGGGTTTAATACTTATTTATCGCATCGTATTATAAGCAGCTTTCCGCGAATATTAAGATGTACAAATATAAGATTTTAATCTAGTCTTTTGTAGCCCCGAGATGCCGACTATACGGGCTAACAAAATTTGTTTTTAAGTAAAAAAAGATTATTTTCAAAAGTATTTGTAAAATATATTTTATTTCAGCAAAGAAAGAAGGAGGAGCCTGTTTAAAGAATATTATACAATTCATCAATAACATCAAATTAATATCAATTATGAAAAAAAATCATATTTTGATCCATTACAAAATATTTTTGGATGTCATATTGTTGATGTATTGCAATTTTAGATTAACCTTAAAAGAAAAGTTCTTCTTATTTTGAAAAAAAAATGTCTTCTTAGCTTTTATGGTCTATGATCATATTTTCATGAAAATCAAAAAGCATTTTGAGATGTTTTAAGATCAAACAAAAAAACGTATTTCTTCCTTTATTGTCTTCTTATTGTTTACTTGTACTTTTATAATTACTTATAATTTATTCTTCTAAATCTACAATTATTTACTATTTTTCTAAGCCTTTTTAGTACAAATTAAGTTAACCTTTTTGTATAAAAATAGTAAGCTTTTTTATGTCTGTTCATTAAGATCTCTAAAATCAATTGTAGGGAAGCTTCATGCGGGTCCTAGGAAGGTTTTAGGTTATATATCCATTTACTAGGGGCGAAGTTGCTAGTTTCTTAAAACTGGACTTTCTTCCATTTTGTTGTTTGTCAAATGTTCTTTATACAAACTCTTTATTAAGCACTGATAGAAAGAGAGGGGTAGGTTTCTGGTAAAATCCGTAAAGGTTATGTGTTATAAGTAAAAAACAGTAGTAGACAATAAAAATTTATGTTAACTTTAAAGAAATTTTTTTTTGTCTATTCTATAGTTCTTTTCAATAAGAAATACACATATTTAGTGAATATTATCGTTCTACTACTATTTTTAAGCCTTAAAACACACACCTTTACGGATTCTACCTGAAACCTACCCCTCTCTTATATTCTGGTTCTAAATACACGTTTTCTCATTTGTTGGCTTAAAAACTTTAATTAAATCTTGATTGGGTTATACAAACTAGTACCATTAATAATTTTAATGTACAGAAGTGATAATTTTGTTTTGGAGGTGTGCATTAGTTTATTCCCCATTGAAAAACAGGTTATATTAAAAGATTATACATTGTTAGTTTGTACCTGTCAATCAAGATTAGATAAGAGTCCCCAAACATTTTAATCCAACAAATGAAAGAACATAAACTTTGGGTACCAGTACTGTTCTCTCCTTTTCAAACTTTGGGTACCAGTACTGTTCTCTCCTTTTCAAACTTTGGGTACCAGTACTGTTCTCTCCTTTTCAAACTTTGGGTACCAGTACTGTTCTCTCCTTTTCAAACAGTCTTCGATTATTAGTACAACAATTGATTGTAAATTAAATTATGAAATTGTGTTATGATTTATTGTTATTGTATTTTTTATTATTTTAAAAAAAAACTTGTAATTTATTAAATAAATAATCGTATAGGTACTTGAATTATTTTATTATTTTTATTTTGGTATTTTAGCTACGTAGTTACTAAACACCTAGCCTGTGTCGTATTGGAAATCCACAGTTTTATCTCTGCGATTTTCTAAGAAAAAACATCGATTCGCAAATTAGCCCATTACTTTGTCCTAATTGTCCTAGTAAATACTGCATCGCGTATAAAGTTCATGTCAAAATAGAGGCCTCTAGTGGCACTTTAGATGTTTTTATTTGTCAAAGACTCTACGTTACTTCTTTATGTTACGATAATTCTCTTTATGTTACGTTGAAGTCTCCCATATATTTTTAAAATTTTCGATTTTTTTTCATTTCTCTTGGGAGGGTGGTTGTACCCTC
Source organism: Acartia tonsa (assembly GCF_053477335.1). Taxonomy (NCBI): domain Eukaryota; kingdom Metazoa; phylum Arthropoda; class Copepoda; order Calanoida; family Acartiidae; genus Acartia; species Acartia tonsa. The sequence goes on along the minus strand of NC_137267.1, from coordinate 5,339,994 downwards.
CCCCAAAATAGTTAAAAACCTTCCTGGAACATATGAGAATCTACCCTGTTATGGAGAACCCGATCGGTTAGCGAGATCCTTCGGTACAGACACACAAACAGACAATCATCCTGTTACTTTAGTATAAGGATTGTATAAAAATTGACAATGACGTACGGACGGACTTCTTGGTAAAATTATATAGTTGTTGGGAATTCTAAATCGTACCTCACTTTCAGGAACTATTACGCAAAGTTTCAGCTCGGCTAAATTAACCAGCTCATACCAATAACGAAATTAATTCGGAAAAAAATCACGAAACCTATACGTGTTTTTCAGCTGTCGTTGGGGGGCAACACATCGTAAAATTGACGACCTCTCCATTTGCCCCCCAAATATTATTTTAGATTTAATTCCCTTGTTGGTTATACCTTATTCCTGTAAATTAACAATCTAATACGGATAGAATGAGCAACCCTAATCGTAGAAAACTTTCCTAGCAAATATGATTAGATGGAACAAGTTTGACAACATCCATATGTGGTGCACCTCAAAAAGAATGGATAAACTGAACAAATGAGTTCAGAGCAGATGGTTAATGACCACAACAAGAAAAGAAAGAATATTCATAAGCTCATATAAAATCACGAAACCTTTAAAATTAAGGTTTTTAAAAGCGAATCTTTTCTATAATTAGAGTCCGTATGTCCGTCCGTAACGGATAGTTTTTTTTGTTAATTTAGGCATGCTAGAATTGTCATATTTCTAGACTTTGCATGGTGATTCTTGTAGTAGTTATATACGATTTAGAAAGCGAAGCAACTCTATAATCATTACCTGAATGTCCGTACGTCCATTTTAAACATGTTTTTTTTTACTTTTTTAACAACAAAAATTTATGTGACCTAATAATCCGATTGATCTGATTTTTGGTATACTGATTCCTGGGACAACAAAGTACAATATTATAAGCGAAACAACTCTATAATCAAGTCCTAAAATGTAAGTATGTCCATAAACATTATTCTGTATCAAGCAGTTTTTCAACAAATTTACTTATAATTTTGCTTAGACTCTCATACATTTATAATCTGATCATTCAGTTCTGACACTGTACAAGTGTTAATGTCCATTTGTCCTACTGTTTCAGCGCTTCGCTTTTATGAATGTTGTCATCCTTGTTTATCTTAGAAGCATTACTGACAAACAGACGGTCAACACAATGTATAGACTATATTAATATTAGCTTCTACCAATAACAAAATTAATTCGGGAAAAAAATCACGAAACCTATACGTGTTTTTCAGCTGTCGTTGGGGGGGGGAGGAGGGGCAACACATCGTAAAATTGATGACCTCTCCATTTGCCCCCCAAATATCATTTTAGATTTATTTTGCTTGTTGTATATACCTATTTCTGGATTAATATGTATTTATATTTATCAATGGAAATTCAGCTGTGAATCTCACATTTATAGCACTACGGACAGACAAATTGAATCATAGAGTAGTTTCGCCACTAAAATAAAAATAATATGGTATATCATGTATTTATTAGACATCTATATAACAACAAAATAATTTTTAATTTAACATAAATTATTTAAATATTAAGCTTATTTTTAATACCGTTTTTAGTAGCTCATAGATCTTAAAGGATAAGACAATGGACGATAAAATCATGTAATTCCCAAATGATGACAAACAAAATGACCTCTATCTAATCCAAATAATTAATTGAAACGTTTCAGCTAACAAAGCATGATTAAGTAACAGTACCCGGGGAGGGAGGGGACAATTGGCTGCTTATTGCACAAGTCCCCAAAGTTTTATATTAACCTTTTATTATTCATCTACTTTACAACTTTGGGAACTTTAATTGATTTTTGATTGGTTGATTTGTTAAGTTGAACCCATTATTGTAATCTACAGAAGGGATGATTTTATGTATCATCATTAAAATATACACCTATTGTCTTATCCATTAAGTTTTGTATAAATTATTATTGAAATTAACAACAACAAAAAAGCTTTTAATTTTCTCAAATAAGTCGACAGCAAAAACTAAGATTTACTAATATTTATATATAATATAAATATAATAACTTTAGTATATTTTCTATATATATTATTATATTGTTTTTTGTTTAATTAACATCACAAGTTTGTTTAAAACAATTTTTTGTACAATTTATAAGTTTTCATAGATTTTTCGCAATGAACACCAATTTTTGGAGGATCTTGGACAAAGTAGCTTCGGACAAAGAAGCTTCAGGACAAAGTAGCTTCAGGACATTTACTTAAGCAAAGTAGCTTCCTAAGAAAAATAGTCTCCAAAATGGCCGCAGCTCGCGGCCACCTGGCCTGCCTAGCCGAGGGCGCTCGGCCCCCTAGCCTTTAACCTAACCTACGTTAGCCTCAGAACATTTATTTAAGAAAAATATCATCAACTGTTAATTCATAGTTGGTTTAGAATTTCGAGGATTTTGCAAAAAGTGGTTTATAGATTTTTACAATTTTCAATATTGTTTTTACATTTTTTAATAATGTTTTTACAATTTTTTGGTTAGGTTAGGTTAGGTTATTGGCTAGGGGGCCGAGCGCTGCGGCCATGACCTTTTTTAGGAGGCTATTTTGTCCTGAAGCTACTTTGTCCGAAGCTACTTTGTCTGAAGCTACTTTGTCCGAAGCTTCTTTGTCCAAGATCCATTTTTGGAGGGTAAAATACCAGAAGGATCGTAAGGAATGAGGCAATGGACGATAAATTTATGTACAGGATATCTCCAATTATGATAAACAAATTTACCCATTCTTCGGATTAACATTATTTTTAAAAAGTTAGGTTTGAATCAAAATATTAAGTCTAACCATTGAGAGATCGTTTTATTTTAATAAAATTTTGGTTACAAGTAAAATTTACGGTCTATTGTCTCCTCCCTTCCAGATGATATTTGTATAAGAACAATCCCTTTAAATAAAACTATTATGCAAACATTTATAAATATACTTTTAACAATAAATCAGGCGGTTTGCCTCCAAGTGCCTTGTTGAGCATAACCCCCCCCCATCCCTCTATTTTGAAAAAATTGAAAATAAGGAATGGGGGGGGGGGGTGTAGGTTTATTTCTTGTTTTTGTTTATTGTCACTTTAGGCTAGGTTATGTTGGGTTATATTTGGTAAAGGTAATAGGCAAGGCATAAAGAAAAAATCCCTACCTCCCTTATTTTCATTTTAAAAAAACGGAGGGGGGAGGAGTTGTGCTCGCTAGATAAAAGATCTTAAAAATATACTTTTTCGTTAATTCCTTGGTATTAATGAGTTTATAATATTTTCCAGTATGGTATCGAAACCGATTAATATCCACTTACTTAGAACCAATTCTCAGTCATACTGGAAAATCATGTATGGCATCGTATTACAAACATTTCTGTAATACGATGCGATAAATAACTATTCTTCTTCGTATATTGCCATTCTGGTTATATCTCCCCATATGTTTCCTAAAATATAAAAACATCAGGTTAGTATAGCTAAAAACTATTCTAAGAATAATACCTGAAAATATAATGGCATAAAACCGTCAATGGAGCAATGTGAAGCTTACTTAAACAGAGCACAAAATCGTTTTAGTAGTTATTAACATATTCGGTTATAGGGTCAGTGAAACCCAGTAGGTATTGGCAATTACTCTTGGGAGGAATGTGGTATACAAACCAACCCACAATATAATTTTAAACCTTCCCAGGACTTATAAGAAGCTACCTTCTAAAGGAGAACCTTATCAGTTCTGCGGTTAGCGAGATCCTTCGGTAAATACAGACAAGCACAGATTCTGTTACTTTATTGCATGGATGAACATACTTAACCTTAGATATTAATTCTATATATTTTGACATGTTGTATAGTGACTCGTTGGTCTAGGGTTTTTATCCGCGTTTCGGGTGCGCGAGGTCCAGGGTTCAATTTTGAATAAGGATTGCTGTTGTTAGTCTATTTATTTAGATATTTGTTAAGTACTATGCTCTTATTTTATATTTATCCACAAGCAGCCCGGCTAGCTCAGTCGGTAGAGCATGAGACTCTTAATCTCAGGGTCGTGGGTTCGAGCCCCACGTTGGGCGACCAATCCTTTTGGGCTTCTGAGATCAGTAGATATAAATAATGTATTAAATTAAAAACTGTCTTCTAATACTCCTTTTAATAAAAAATTTTCTCGTATTCATTCGAATCCGGTGGATAGGAACCAGTTATCATCCATACGAAAAAACTATGTCTAGCATCGTATTATATCCAGTTTTCTATGAATACAGAAATATACAATCATAAGATTAAAACCAGTTTTTTAGCCGGTTGCTATACACGATTTTTCAGTTTGGGTTAGAACCGGTTCAAATCCAGCAAATATTAATCGGTTTCGAAGCCATACTAGAAAATATATATTGATATCTATAATACAAAGTAGAACGATGTCTGTCTGTTTGTCTGTCTGTCAGTTTGTTTGTAGCGAAGTATCTCGCTAACCGCTGAACCGATCGGGTTCTCCTTTACATGTTAGCTTCTCATAGGTCCCGGGAAGGTTTATACCTTTTTTCTTGGGGGGGGGGGGGACACCCCTAACCCCCCAAAAAAATGAAAAATACCCCCTCCCAAAAAAAAATTTAAACCAAATTAAATAGTGGGGTCGACTACCCCCCCCCCCCCCCTAGATAAACCACACTTTTCTGGGATCTTGCTGAGTCAAGTATCAACTGTGGGGAATACCAAAGGATGACTCCATGCAAAATTTGAGCCGGATCCGGCCAAAATCGGCCGTGAATTTTATAAAAAAAAACACGTTTTTTTCCGGTTTTTAGGGAATATTTGAAAATCCAGCCCCCTCCTGGGTATGCCCCAATATTAATTTTTGCTTTTAGGTCTGATCTGAATTCCTCAACATTGGATATGACCCCTAAAGTTTAAAAAAAAATTTAAAATCCGGTCTTTTGACCGGTTTCCGGCCATTTCCGGTGCAAAAATTTTTTTTTTTAATCAAAATTTCATTTAAAATTTAAGAAATATGCTTTAAATTCCATTTTTCATTATTATTTTTTTAAAAATCAAAAACCTTAGGTAATGAAGATAATTTTAGCAACTTAAAATGTGAAAAAAGGTTGAAAATTAACAAACTTATGTCAATTTGAAAAATATTGGTAAATCCTATTAAATTAAAAACTGTCTTATAATACTCCTTTTAATAATAGTTATTTCTCGTATCGTATTATAAACGGCTTTCCGCGGATATAGAATGTACAGTTATAAGATTAAAACTAGTTTTTTTAGCCCCGTGGATAGGAACCGGTTCTCATCCATACGAAAAAACTATGTCTAGCATCATATTATATCAAGCTTTCTACGATTATAAAAATGTACAATCATAAAATTAAAACCAGTTTTTTAGGTAAATCGCCCCCCCCCCCAAAAAAAAAAAATCCCCCCCCCCAAAAAAAAAAATCCCCCCCAAAATTTTTTCTAAAAATTTTCTTTAAAATCTAAAACACGAAAAAATAGTTTGATCAAACCTCTTGGGGCAAAGCCCCTAGAGTTTAGGGGCGAAGCCGATAGTATTTATATATTTGAGTACTATGCTCTTATTTTATAATTTTGCACAAGCAGCCCGGCTAGCTCAGTCGGTAGAGCATGAGACTCTTAATCTCAGGCTCGTGGGTTCGAGCCCCACGTTGGGCGACCAATCCTTTTCGGGTTCTGAGATCAGTAGATGTAATGTATTAAATTAAAAACTGTCTTATATTTTTTTTTGAATAAAGATTTTTAAAAATTCTCGGACGAGCCCATTGAAATTTAGTTTCAATAATAACAAGTGCTAATAGTTATTTATCGCATCGAATTATAAGCAGCTTTCCTCAAATATAAAAATGTATAAATATAAGGTTAAAACCAGTTTTGTTAGCCTCGAGAGGTAAAAAACACGATCTTAGAAAACTTGTATTAATTCTATGATTTTATTAAAATTACTGTCTGTAATACGATGCTTTTCACGATTTTTTAGTTTGGCTTAGAACCGGTTCGAAATACAGCGGATATTAATCGGTTTCGAAGCCATACTGAAAAATATATATTGATATTCATTTATATTTTAACTTAACATTACAAGCCGTAAAATCTAATTTATACTAAAATGTGTTTTGGAGATGTCGGGGATCGAACCCGAGGCCTTCTAAATGCAAATCAGACGCTCTACCACTGAGCTACATCCCCAGTTGTAATAATGGAGAAATATGACGTATAAAATTATAATTCTTTTAAATAGATGTTATTATATTATGTATTTTCACAGTAGCGTTTGATAGGTTATTTAAGATTAGGTAAAAATTAATGGGTTAGAGCCCCCACCCTTAGCTATAAATATGAGAAAAGCTACTGTGGAAATATGACAAAACCAGCTACTTCTTTTTCTTTCCATGATCCAATTTATATCAATATAATTATAACTAATAAAATCTAAAATATAAAATTTTAAATCTTCAAAATTAAGACTGATCTTATTTTGAAAAGTACGGAGGTTTCGTGAATGCTTTGTTTAAATTATGGCGCGTCACTATTTTGTAGATATCATTTCAAATATATGTAGGTAATATAAGTTTGTATTTTGAGTTGATTTTCTAATTTTATTTTAATTTGAACAGGTAAAATATTGTTAAGGACATTATTTCATGAAGGAAATCAATTTGAAGTATGGCTTCCAAACCGATTAATATCCAATGGATTAGAACCGGTTCCAAGCCGTACTGAAAAATCATGTATTGCATCGTATTATATCCAGTTTTACAAATATAAGAATGTAAAATCTTTTTTTTTATCTTATAATTGTACATTTTCATATCCGTGTTTAAAATACGATGCGATAATAGTTATTTCTTTCATCGTATTATAAACAGCTTTCCGCGGATTATAAGATCAAAACCAGTTTTTTAGCCCCTAGGCGCCGAAGGCACGGGCTAAAAAAGCTGGTTTTAATCTTATGATTGTACATTTTTATATTCGTAGAAGGCTGGATATAATGCGATGCTAGACATAGTTTTTTCGTATGGACGAGAACCGGTTCCTATCCACCGGATTCGAATGAATACAAGAAATAACAATAATTGTTTTGTTCCTACTAGCCTCTAGAGAAAAAGAGGGGATATCAGGAAAATAGCCAAAAACCTCCTCGGGAAATTTTTCATGCTACCCTGAAAAATACAACCATTGCGAACCATTAATTTCCGAGAAATTTAGATTTAGGCAAATATCCTTATACTTCTTTTTATTATATTAGCTGCTTCGCCCATAGCCTTTTTTCGGGGGGGGGGGGGGGGGGTGTCCCACCCCCCAAGATAATAGTTATAAACCTATTCGGGACCTATGAGAAGCTACCCTGTAAAGGAGAACCCGATCGGATCAGCGGTTAGCGAGATCCTTCGCTACAAACAAACAGACAGACAGACAAACAAACAGACATACATCGTTCTACTTTGTATTATAAATATATATACTCATATTTTGCTCGAAATATACAAGTAGCCCCTTTAGCTCAGTGGTAGAGCACTGGTCTCGTAAACCAGGGGTCGTGAGTTCAAACCTCACAGGGGGCAAAGAAATTTTTGTAGCTTTGTTTGTTGTAATATAATAGCCTCTTGGAGCACTGTAGGGAATTTCAATTTTATTTCTTTAAATATTTTTTTTCTGTAGGCGTTTTATCTTGGTAGGGATGCGGTACCCTCCCCCAAAGTAGTTAAAAACCCTCCCAGGACCTACTAGGAGAAGCTACACTGTAAAGAAGAACCATATTGGTTTAACAGTTAGCGAGATACTTCGGTAAAAACAAACAAACAAACACACATACATCCTGTTACTTTATTATAAGGATATGTTCTTCGATTTCCTTTATCTGATTCTAGAGGCCTCTAGTGGCACTGTAAACAGTTAGGGAGTTGAATCAATTTTTATAGAAGCAGAAATAAAATCTATGATTATGGTTTGGACCCTTTAAAACTGTAATCTACCCTTCCACTTTCCCCTCTCTTGGTGAAGATATCTTCAACGCCGATACGATTTTTGAAATATAAGATTCCACTTTTGTCTCTCTTGTTGAAGATATCTTCACCAAGAGAGGCAAAAGTGGAATCTTAAATTTCAAAAATCGTATCGGCGTTGAAGATATCTTCACCAAGAGAGGGGAAAGTGGAATCTTACATTTCAAAAATCGTATCGGCGTTGAAGATATCTTCACCAAGAGAGGGGAAAGTAGAATCTTACATTTCAAAAATCGTATCGGCGTTGAAGATATCTTCATCAAGAGAGAATATTTTTAAAAATTAGATCTTTTGTGATTTCTCTTGGAAGGGTGGTGGTACCTTCCTCCAAAGTAGTTATAAACCATCCCAGGACCTACTATGAGAAGCTACACTGTAAAGAAGAACCATGTTGGTTTAACAGTTAGCGAGATCCTTTGGTAAAAACAAATAAACACACAGACATCCTGTTACTTTATTATAAGGATATGTTCTTCGATTTCCTTTATATGATTCTAATTGATTTCTTACATTTTTCTGTTGCAATCAAAAACAGGGAAGGGGGGGACAATTGAGATAAAATTTATTTTCATCCTTCCTCCCAAATATTTAAAGGATTACAAAGAAATCAAGGATCTTATCCGATAAGACAATGAGTAAACAAGGATGACAACATCCATAAAAGCGAAGCTCTGAAACGATATGACAGGCGAACATTAACTTTTGTTGAGTGTCAGAACAAATTATACAAAATATGAAAATATAAGGTTTGACAAAATTATACGTAAATTTGTTGCAAAACTTCTTAAATACAGAATCAGTAATCAAAAAATCAGATCAATCGGATGTTTTTATCACATAAAAAATTGTTATTAATTAAAAAAGTAAAAAAAACAACATGTTGAAAATGGACGTACGGACATTCTGGTAACGATTATAGAATTGCTACGCTTTCTGAATCGTACCTAATTACTACAGGAATCACCATGCAAAGTTTGAAATCAATAGGACAATTCTAACATGCCTAAATAAACGAATTAAAGCTAACTATCTCGGACGTACGGACGGACCGACCCTAATTATAGAAAAGCTTCGCTTTTAAAAGTTGATAAATTCATCCTTAATGATGATAAACAAAATAACGTTTTTCATAGAATATAATGGTTGGTTGAAAAGTTTTAACACTACCAGTTTAATCAAAATTCAACAAAAGTACCCAAAATTTTTAAGGCAACGTGGCTTTAAAACATTGGGTATCAGTATAACTCACAATTTAATTTCCCCTCTATCTATAATACAAAGTAGAACGATGTATGTCTGTTTGTTTGTAGCGAAGGATCTCGCTAACCGCTCAACCGATCGGGTTCTCCTTTACAGGGTAGCTTCTCATAGGTCCCGGGAAGGTTTATAACTATTTTCTTGGGGGGTGGGACACCCCTAATCCCCTCCCCCAAAAAATGAAACACCTCCCCCCCCAAAAAAATATTCTTTTTAAAACTAAAATTAAAATAGTGGGGTCGACTACCCCACCCCCCAAAAAAAAAAAAATTAATTTTTAAATTTTTCTTTTCCATCTAAAATACGAAAAATTGGTTTGATCAAACCTCTGGGCGCAAAGCCTCTAGAGGCTAGGGGCGAAGGCGCTAGTCTTTAGATAATGTAGGGATTTAAATATTATCGTCTGTGTGGGATAAATAAACATCCATACAATAAATGGGTTAGGTTTATCCCCCCCCCCCCACAATATCCTTATCTAGAATGCATGTACCATCCTATAATATTCTAAAGAAACCGCCACGCGTTGTCTTTTGGAATTACTGCGGTCTTTATAATGTCTCCCACCCCCTCTCCATTTATGATATTTCAAAAGGGGCGGAGACTTTCCCATGTCGGTCATATCCTTATAATCAAGTAACAGGATGTCTGTGTGTTTGTATGTTTGTACCGAAGGATCTCGCTAACCGATGAACCGATCGGGTTCTCCTTGACAGGGTAGCCTCTCATAGGTCCTGGGAAGGTTTATAACTATTTTGGGGGAGGATACCACCACCCTCCCAAGAGAAATCGTACCCTAAAAAAATAATTCTCCACCCAAAAAATAAAATTCAACTCCCCCTTCTGTATAGTGTATAATACGTTTTAAGTGCAGCCTCTTTACAATTAGGCTGTGTCTGTGAAAAGAAAATATTGAAAATTAGTTCATTGATCTTCAGTATTTGCTGTGCTCTAACCCTGCGGGTAATAAATAAACAAACGAAAAACTCCCATTATTTTCAAATAATTTCATAATAAGTGAGAGGGGGGATTTCTGTGAACAAATAGGCCCTTTGAGGTAAGGTACCATACTTATATAATAACGTTTTTTATTCGTTGGCTTAACAACTTTGAGGACTTTTATTGAATTTTAATTTGTTGGGTCATTAGGTTAAGTGTCCAAACAGCTTATTGTAACTACAAATGTGGTAAATTTGTATAACATCAATGAGGCTGTATATCGGCCCTTGTCTTATCCCTTTAGATTCCTAAATGACATAAACCCTACAGAACTCACGTGCGTATTTTTACCTAATCTCTCTTCCCCCCCCCCCCTCCCCCTAGATAAATATATAAAGGAAGTATAAATCAAATCTGACTGTAGTCAACCTTGTCAAATCAAACAATCAATTTCAAAACATCCAGGTAAATTTTATTTTAGATTTATCTGTTGTTTTTTAATGAAGTTTTGTTAGATAGACATATCTTAGTTATAGTTATAAAGTATATGCACTGCAAATCAGGGTTCGGAAGCCGCGTGTAAGCCTCAGTGAAATCTTCATTTTATCACTATAAAATTCAGCTGGATGTATAAAACAGCTCTTTAGCAGACAATCCTTCTTTCTGAAATTTCTTTTTCTGATCAGAAGCAGGTTTAAAACTGAGGCTTATGCGCGGCTGAGGCGCGGCTTCCGAACCCTGCTGCAAATATTCTTCTTTTTAAAATTTATTCCATAAATATTTTTTTATTCCAATTTATATTACTATTATTTAACTGTTAAAAACAGGGATCTTAAGGGATAAGTCAATGGATAATGAAATGATTATAAACAAAATTGCCCCTTCAGTTATTTGACACCAATCAAAATTTAACAAGGGTACCCAAAGTTTTTTAGCCAACGAATAAGATAAACTTTGGGTACCTGTTGTAATATACAGACCAACTATCCCTTCCTTTTCTGGTTAATACTAAATTTATCATTATTTCAGAATGCGCGCAGCTATTTTAATGTTCGTGCTTGTATGTATGGCCTATCTGTCAGCCGCTAACCCAAGCGCAGCACCTCTACCAGACGCAGCCGCTAGTTCCGCCCCTGGAGTTATCTTCAAAAAGCTGCTGACAAAAATGTTTTGGGGACCAAATCAATGAAAATTAATTTTATTATTTTGACCTCAAGTGCCCCTAGAGGCCTCTACGGGTGTAGCCGCTAGTATTTTAATATTTTATTTTAAAAAATTATTAAGAAAAAATCATTGTCGATTTAAGGGAATTTGAAGTTGGGATTTTAGATCAAATTATAAGAGATTCATAGTACAATTAGGATTAAAATCATACATATATACAATGTATATTGGGAAATTATAATTCATTTAATCATTATTATATTATGAATATTTATATTATATATAAATTTAATAAATACCTATAACAGAGAATAAAAAATATGTTTTTTTGTGTTTAAATATTTAAGGAAAGATCAACTTTTCTTCTAATCAAAAAGTACAAATTTTTAATAGGAATTTTTTGAGATAGACTCCTCCCATTTTCTCTTAATAAAAAGTAGGCGGGGATTTTAAACATTAAGGTACATCCAATAATAATTAACATTAATTAATATTAATGAGTATGATGACCTTTCAGATGCTCCTATTGGTAATGATGGTGAGCTAAATGTTATCTAAGTACATGCCCATTACAACAACTTGTCTATCAACCTATGTACCATTTTTTGTAGTCATAGCAATCTCCAATGGTGCCTAATAGATCTTTTCATGAAAATACTCTTTTTCGAATTCTAGTCTTCTGCTAACCTAAAAAGTTACTTTAGGAGCCTAGAAATACATGTACAAAATTTCAGCTCTCTATCTCTACTGGCGACCTAGCGCCAGACATGTAAAATATCAACAGATAACGGTAGCACGGCGGTTTTAACAATATCTCAGCAATGTGCAGGTTTTAAGCTCTTCTGCATATTTCAATTTGAACACATAAGGACAAAGGTATATTATCCCAAAAATCTTTTGTCAAAGTCTACTCTACACCTAGCGCCAGTCATTTTTCTAAAATCATGCATTTTATACCTGTGAAAATAGAAATCGCCAGCGCTAGGTGTAGAGTAGACTTTGACAAAAGATTTTTGGGATATTATATCTTTGGCCTTATGTGTTTAAGTTGAAATATGCAGAACACCTGAATTCATCTTCCAAGCCATTCTCTAGGCATTTTATTTTTTTTTATAAAATAACGGGATTTCAAAACTGCCCTTTGAAAAGGCCCAAAAAATATCTTTTTTTGTCACTTTTTTCACTGCTTATAGTTACAACTTATTAAGATATTATGCTCAGTTAAAAAAAATCGGCGCCTCCAGCACCAAAACCGGCAAAAACTGGCAGTTAAACTTCTGTGCCCCTACTTGCCCCCCTCTTCGGTAAACAGTAGTTATCTCAAGAAGTAAAAGAGATATCAACACACAGAAAGAAAGCTTTTTAAATAAAACTGAACTAAGTAACTATTACATATTTAATTTTGGGACTTTCCTTCTAGGGGCTTTTGGAGCAAAAGACCCACCAAAACACTAATAATATGAGTTCTGAGCTTATTTTTAAAGATATCAACCTGATTTTTTTTGAAATCTTCCGTTACCATAATTGAACTCAGTAACATTTACAGATTTCATTTTGGGACTTTCCTTCTAGGGGCTTGTTTGGCAAAAGACCCCCAAAAACTAAAAATATGAGTTCTGGACTTATTTTTAAAGATATCAACCTAATTTTTTTTGAGAAAACTTTTTTCACATAACCAAACTCAGCAACCTATACAGATTTCATTTTGGGACTTTCCTTCCAGGTGCTAGTGGAGGAAAAGACCCCCCAAAACACAAAAAAATATGATATTGCCAAACAAGCCTCTAGAAGGAAAGTCACAAAATGAAATCTGTAAATGTTACTGAGTTTGGTTATGTTAATAAAGTTTTCAAAAAAAAAAATCAGGTTGATATCTTTAAAAATAAGCTCAGAACTCATATTTTTGATTTTTGGGGTCTTTTGCCCAACTAGCCCCTAGAAGGAAATTCCTAAAATGAAATCTGTAAACATTACTGAGTTTCATAGACGTCCAAGAGGGGGGGGGGGTAAAGTGGGGATTACCCCCCCCCCCAAACTAATTTGGACGCCCCTGCTGAGTTTGGTTATGTTAAAAAAGTTTCCTTTAAAAAAATCAGGTTGATATCTTTAAATATCAGCTCAGAACTCATATTTTTTTGTGTTTTGGGGGGTCTTTTGAAATGAAATGTGTAATCATTACTGAGTTCAGTTTTATTTTAAAAAATTTCTTTTAAAAAATCAGGTTGATATCTTTAAAAATAAGCTCAGAACTCATATTTTGATTTTGGGGGTCTTTTGCCCAACTAGCCCCTAGAAGGAAATTCCTAAAATGAAATCTGTAAACATTACTGAGTTTCATAGACGTCCAAGAGGGGGGGTAAAGTGGGGATCACCCCCCCCCCCTCAAACTAATTTGGGGGTAAGCCCCCCCCCCCAAAAAAAAAAGCTTGGACGCCCCTGCTGAGTTTGGTTATGTTAAAAAAGTTTCCTTTAAAAAAATCAGGTTGATATCTTTAAATATCAGCTCAGAACTCATATTTTTTTGTGTTTTGGGGGGTCTTTTGCTGCACAAGTTCCTCAAAGGAAAGTCCCAAAATGAAATGTGTAATCATTACTGAGTTCAGTTTTATTCTAAAAAATTCTTTAAAAATATCAGGTTGATATATCTTTAAAAATAAGCTTAGAACTCATAATTTTTGTGTTTTAGGGGGTCTTTTGCTCCACTAGCACCTGGAAGGAAAGTCCCAAAATGAAATCTGTATAGGTTGCTGAGTTTGGTTATATGAAAAAAGTTTTCTCAAAAAAAATTAGGTTGATATATTTAAAAATAAGTCCAGAACTCACATTTTTAGTTTTTGGAGGTCTTTTGCCAAACAAGCCCCTAGTAGGAAAGTCCCAAAATGAAATCTGTAAATGTTACTGAGTTCAATTATGGTAACAGAAGATTTCAAAAAAAATCAGGTTGATATCTTTAAAAATAAGCTCAGAACTCATATTATTAGTGTTTTGGTGGGTCTTTTGCCCCACAAGCCCCTAGAAGGAAAGTCCCAAAATTAAATATGTAATAGTTACTTAGTTCAGTTTTATCTAAAAGTAAGTTTTCTTTCTGTGTGTTGATATCTCTTTTACTTCTTGAGATAACTACTGTTGGCTGAAGAAGGGGGCAAGTAGGGGCACAGAAGTTTAACTGCCAGTTTTTGCCGGTTTTGGTGCTGGAGGCGCCGATTTTTTTTAACTGAGCATAATATCTTAATAAGTTGTAACTATAAGCAGTGAAAAAAGTGACAAAAAAAAGGTATTTTTTAGGCCTTTTCAAAGGGCAGTTTTGAAATCCCGTTATTTCATAAAAAAATTATAATGCCTAGGGAATGGCTTGGAAGATGAATTTAGGTGTTCTGCATATTTCAACTTAAACACATAAGGCCAAAGATATAATATCCCAAAAATCTTTTGTCAAAGTCTACTCTACACCTAGCGCTGGCGATTTCTATTTTCACAGGTATAAAATGCATGATTTTAGAAAAATGACTTGCGCTAGGTGTAGAGTAGACTTTGACAAAAGATTTTTGGGATAATATATCTTTGCCCTTATGTGTTTAAATTGAAATATGCAGAAGAGCTTAAAACCTGCACATTGCTGAGATATTGTTAAAACCGCCGTGCTACCGTTATCTGTTGATATTTTACATGCCTGGCGCTAGGTCGCCATTAGAGATAGAGAGCTGAAATTTTGTACATGTATTTCTAGGCTCCTAAAGTAACTTTTTAGGTTAGCAGAAGACTAAAATTCGAAAAAGAGTATTTTCATGAAAAGATCTAGTGCCTAATTACAAGAAATATAAACATCTTCTAGAAATGACAGTATTTACCTTATGAATTGGAGTAATTAAAATTGCAATTTTTTTCTTTTTGCATACTGCTTGGCTGGAGGCTGCTATGAATACAAAAATTGGACCATAGTTCAATATATAGGTTGTCATCATGGTCATGCACTTTGATAACATTTGGCTCACCATCACTACCCATAGGAGCATCTTAAAGGCCATCATCATCAAAATCAAGATTTTAAAATGGATTTTTTTAACACATTAAAAATCATTTTTGTATACTTTTGGGAGTAATCTTTATCTTCAACATGTATTTAGCTTCATCCATAAGACTGTAGGTCAGCAGCTGTACTCTAAAGTGATAGGGTTCGAATTTCTTTTTTTTCTAATATTTCTTATTTTAAAAAATCATTAATTTCTACCTTAGACTACATTTCATAATAATTAATGCATAAATCCCTTAAAAAATTGTTAATTTATCAGAATCAATCTTTAAACCAGGAGAAAAGTGCAAAAAATATCGTTTTTCCATTGATTTGTTTTGGATTTGCATATCTTTTTGGTTCACCAGTTTTTACCCAAACTGCTGTTTTTGAGATCTTGTGCTTCAATGGTGCTGATTAATGAAAAATTAATGGTGGAAACTTGTAACCAAAAGATGCATCTACATTTTATATTTTCAGTAGAATCATCTTAAATGCATATTAAAGCTGCCATTCTACAAATTCAGATTTGCCTATTTTTTTGGTTCGCAGTTTAGATATAATTGGAATACAGTAAGTGAATATTCAAAGTGTTGATTATTGATATATGAAGTATTGCTACTCTATAACTAACTATTTACCGTCTGTTTTCCGTGGTATAAATACTACAAAAGTGGCGCAGTGCTTAGGTGCGGAGGGTTATAGTTCTTACTAAAAGTTTCCATATAAATATTGGTTGTCATAACTAATATAAAAATATTAAACTAATCTGGAATATAACACTTCGACCTCGTGTAAAAAACATACGCTCCAAAGACTCTTTTCTAGTTTCTCATGTGAACATACAAGGTCATTATTGTGTCTACATTTCTTTCAATTGTTGATAACATTTTTCATTAAATTTTCATCTTAAATTTGTCAAGAATAATCTTAACCATGGCATCCACTCTCGAAGAGGAAGCCTTAACTAGAAGCATTGAACAAATAAAAGATGAAAATATTAGAAATGTAATAATACGTCTTACTAATTTGTCAAATCAATTATCTAGGGCTGTAGCAAATGTTCAAATTCAACAAACCTCAACGAGTGAAAAGGTTGAAACAAAGGTTAATTCACTCAATGAAAAATTGGACACGAGTAAGCAAACCTTAACTGACAAAATTTCATCCCTAAAAACTGAAACTGCTACCATAAATCAAAAAATAAAAGATCTGCCTGCTGGGGGTGATATTTCTAGTTTATTAGACCTCAAGGAAAGGGATGATCTAACCTTAGTAAGGCTTGCAATTGAACAAGGTGTTGGTAGAGATGATACATTAGATTGTACATATAGGGAATGGGTACCCAAAACATCAATTGAATTCACAGAAATGCCAAAAGCTAAGGCCCCTGAAGAAATGCAAAATTCTATCTTTTCTTTCAATGGGCCTAAGGGTAACAAAAACTTTGTCAACGCAAGGGAAAATCACTTCTCTGATTTTGAAATAAATCTGCTTACTAACCTATTCCCTATCCCTGATAGAACAGCTACACTTAAAGATATGCAAGATAAAGATGCCTCATCATTCACATACAAAGTGATATGTGATTATCGCTATAAATGGGATGATTCTTTTTGTAGACTTGCACCAAATTGGAACAAAGAGACTACAGATATAGAGGATTTTTTGCTCAATTCTGGGCCGTAGCTAGCTCTTATAAAATTGACTCTCCCTCGCTTTTCAAGCTAAAGTTCTATGAAAAAGTTGCAGAAGCTTATCCTAATGCTATGGGATTCGAACTTCGCCCCGAACATCCCGAACTTGCAGAAATGTCCCCGCTTAAATACTATCTAAAATTGCGCAGAAAATTCTCTCCATTTGTTAGTGCAGAAACAGCTTCACATTGTTTCTACAATATGAAACAAGCATCTACGCAGCTCCTTGACGATTTTTTTTTCAAAAAACTAAAGGCGTTTAAAAATATGCAACCTAGTAAGCAAATTTTGGGTACGGCTTGGAGACAATTTTATTATAATGTGTGTAAAACGCTAAAAAGTGAAAAATTGGGGGAATATATGTTAGATTATGTTGAAACCATGAATAATCTTCAAAATACTGACCAATTCTTAGTTCAACTATCTAAGAGGGGGAATCATTACGTCACTTGGGGTAAGATGGAAGGGTTAAAAGGGGAAGAAGTCAAATCATGTTTAACTATAGCAACCCAAAAACTATATTTTGAAACAATTGACAGCAGCAATTCTACAATTGCCCCTACCCAGCTTCAAATCAATGAAATTCACCCTAAAAAGTCGGATGTAATGGATGTAATAACAATGGTTAATACATTGTCTGAGTTAGATACCATTCCTTAATTTCAAAATGAGGAAGGTTTAGACGAATCTACTATTATGGATATAATAGGTGCGTTAAATTTTAAATCAAAAGCTATGATTTGTTGGTATTGCAATAAGGCAAATCATACTGTTGTCAAATGCTTGTCAAAGAAAAGAGGTAACCCGCCAGATCCTAATTCTAAAATTGGACTGACAAAAGCAAAAATGTTTATGGGGCAACCTAAAACTACTTTTAGGCCCCCTAACACGACAGACAGACAAGTAAATCAGCTCTCCAGCCAAGAAACCATACAAGACAAGACAGACAGACAAATTGCAATGTTAATGGACAATGCTGAAAAACAAATGAAACATAATCTAGACAGCGTTCCATATTTCTAATCAATTGCAATGGGTTAAAATAGATAAAAAGCCTATTATTAATTGTACTTTTAATTGAGACATAATAATTGATATTTTCATAAATATGTTATATTTGTATTTTAAAATTCTATAGGAATAAAAGTATAAATAATAACCTTGTTTCTGTTTTTTTGTGTTTAACCTATAAACAAATAACATATTGATATAAACAATAACAACATAACTAATGTCTATCTCAAATCATATGATTGGAAAATTATAATCAAAAAAGTACATAAATGTTATGAAAAATCTACATATGATAAGGGGGAATTTAACCCCCTCAAACACCCCCTTTCCCCCCTTTTTCAGCCACTCATATACAAACAAAAATTTATATGATGTTGATTTCAAATAATGGGGGGGACAATAAATTTTATAAAAAAGAGAAAGAGAGAAGAAAAATTTGTTGATAAGAATATAAAAAACTTGCCTTACTACTTTAAATTTAAATCAGTCCTCAGTTTCCATTCAACAAAAGCACATTTAAATAAAAAATTGAAATTTAAAAAAGTTATAAGCTCAATGTTGAGTTAGTGACTTAATTTCAAAATAAACTGTTAGTTAATAAAACAAACAGACATAAATATAAGTGAATCGTTTACTTCAAGGTAATTTTACTTTACTTTTATTTTTTTCATCTGCTTACCAGTAATTTTATCATCTGATATATTTATTTCTCTCTTTATACCAATCAATTAATAAATATGGTAATCAGAATGTAAATGGTGCATTATTTGCCAAATGTACCACTTTTCTGCACTACCTCTCCGATTTTGTTAATACTCTATATTTTGGTCCGTTGGGTCATTCAAGGATGCTGGATGGCCAAAAAAAAGTTTCAGAGTCCCTGGATGTCTAGATATCTAGCTATCTATGAAGGTAGGTAACAAAAATGTAAAAAAACACCCATTTTTTCACAATTTTAAAAATTAATTTTTTCATCAATCTTACATCAAATCTATACATTTTATACACCAAAATGATCGTTTATTCATGTAAAAAGCGCACATAATGCTATTTTGGCCAAAACTCTAATTTTACAGGGTGTCCAACAAAAAATGTATTTTGGATATCTAGCGTAATACCCAAAATACCTGTCCGAAAAAAATCATTTTTTTTGGCTTAAATCCTGTGTTTTATCTGTGTGCATATGTGGTATATAACGGTTCGGACCACCCGGGACTATAAGGTTGTCAAATTTCACTTTGGGACACCCTGTAAATGTGATTTTTGCGTCTGTAGAGCTAAAACTTGGTCCAAATTGGCTATTTTTTTCAAATTACTCTAATATGTGTCTTAGTATGTTTGGCCATAGTGTTTTCTGACCAGATCAATAATTTCATATTTTTTGGACACCCTGTATTTTCAAAAAAAGAGAAAAAATTTTTTTGGTTTTTAAAATTTTTTTTTCTACTTTTAAGTTGCTTAAAACTGTCATATAGATACAGATTTTGACTAATAACAATAATATTTGCCTATTTTACAAATTTTTACACTTTTGGGACACCCTGTGCATGTTTTTGAAAAATGATGGTTTTTGCCCATTTTTGGGGGGAAGGAGTCGTTTTAGGGCCATAGACTATTTCTTCATTTTTGTAGAACTTTTCAAGACACATCATTTGTTATTTATGCAAAAACCGCAAAACCGAACCGTTTTGCCGTTATTCACCGCCAAAGGCGGAATTTTTTACGTTTTTGCCGTTCCGGAGGTTGTAATGGGCATTTGTGGTAAGAAAACGTTGATTTATCAAGATCCCTCATAAATACTTTTATTTAGGTAATTTAATTTACTAAATTTCATATTAAGTAAAATTTTTTGTGCAGCTAACCGTTTTTCGTCGAGATGGATTTCAATTGTTAAAACAAGAAAATGAAGTGAGTATAACATAAATAATTGCTATAACATAAGTGATAAAAGAAACATAAATCATGTGCATTTGAAATTCCTTTTGACAAAAATCGGTTGGATATACAAAAAAATTTACTTCACATGAAATTTAGTAAATTAAAATGCCTAAATAAAAGTATTTCACAGTTATCTTGATAAATCAACGTCTTCTTACCACAAATGCCCATTAGAACCTCGGGAACGGCAAAAAACGTAAAAAATTCTGCCTTCGGCGGTGAATAACCGCAAAACGGTTCGTTTTTTGCGGTTTTTGCATAAACAACAAATGATGTGTCTTGAAAAGTTCTACAAAAATGAAGAAATAGTCTATGGCCCTAAAACGACTCCTTCCCCCAAAAAATGGGCAAAAACCATCATTTTTCAAAAACATGCACAGGGTGTCCCAAAAGTGTAAAAATTTGTAAAATAGGCAAATATTATTGTTATTAGTCAAAATCTGTATCTATATGACAGTTTTAAGTAACTTAAAAATAGAAAAATTTAAAAAAAAAACAAAAATTCCCGAGGTTCTAATGGGCATTTGTTGTAAGAAGACGTTGATTTATCAAGATAACTGTGAAATACTTTTATTTAGGCATTTTAATTTACTAAATTTCGAAGCTACTCTATAATTCACTTTGTCTATTCGTCCGTAACGCTATGGGGGAAATGAGAGCTACACCTCTGATTTTTTGACAACATTGCCATCATTATGGTGCATATTTGAGTATCCATAGCAGTCCAGTTATTATTTCTGTAAAACTTATGTATGATTTAGAAAGCATGATTTCTTTTAGATTTTATCGAGGATGGTTGTTTATTAAATTTATATATTAATTTAGGGATTTTTATTGAATTTTGATTAGTTGGTATATTTAGTCGAGTTCAAACTTTTTAACCACTAATAACCACTAATTATAATTTACAGAAGAAGTAATTTTGTGTATGATCATTGGGCATGTACATCAGTATATCGGCCATTGTCTTCGCTGTTTATCTCTGAGATATTGTAATGGAAAATGATATCGTCCTTATTATAACAAATTTTGTATTTAGAATGAGATTTGCATTCTTGCCCCTTGTACATGCCCTTCTGTGCCTTACCAGCATGGTAATGTCAAGACCTAACCCCAATGACGTCAAAACTGTGGCTATGAACAGGCCTGACCCTAATGACCAAAGTTCGAACCTTGTCCTTACTTCCCTGGTTATATCCAAGCCCAACTCCCATGACCTCACAAATCCGGAGCCTGGAATCAAAAGTTCGAAGCCTGGAATCATGTACAAGAAACTTCTGGGCAAAATTTTTGGAGGTAATTTAGATTCCTTATATAAAAGTAACATGATGTCTCTTTGTCTGTATGTATGTGTGTAAGTAAAAATCTCGCTAACTTCTGAACCTATAACCGCTTTTATTACAAATAGTGCTTGAATGTTTTAGTGCCTGTTTAATTATTAATACTTGCTAATGATATATGATAGTTTTTAAAATGCATTAGTAATTGGTGTATTTGTTCGTCTATTCTTTAAATCTAAAAAAAATTGCCTTATTTCAATGATTAATAAACCCGGGAAGGAAGGCGACATCGAGCTGTTTATTACACTAGTCCATGAAGTTTGAAAATAACGTTTTCTTATTCGGTGGCTTGACAACTTTGGGCACTTTTATTATTTTTTTTTGTTGATTCATTGATATGAGTGTCCAAACGTTCCAACCATAATTTACAATCTGGAGGATGGGGCAAATTTGTGTATCAACATTGGGGATGTACATACATATATCGGCCATTGTCTTATCTCTTTGAATCCCTGGTTAAATCCCCTAGTGTGATAATTTCATTAACATTAAAACTAAATTTCAAAAATATTACAGGTTATAGCGGGGGCTACAACCGGCAGTATGGCGGCTGGCCGGGCTACGGCGGACATTTTGGCGGCTACCCAGGTGTCGGCGGCTATGACGGATATCTTGGCTGGTAGGGAGTGTAGAAAACCAAGAAGAGAAAAATTAATATGTTAAGAAATTATATTCTATTATATATATCTATACCTACTATGTAACGCTTAAGGTTAAATAAAATAAGAAATGTATTTTTTTCTTACTATAATTAAACTTTCTTGAGATGGGGAATTAAGTACAAAATTAATCAAATGATAGTGTGGGTGGGGGCATTGTTTATCTCCACCCCTCCCCAACACACTTCGAACTTTGTACATTTTTTAATATAAGTTAATGAAAAGCCCCTAGAGGTAGAGGGCGAAACCGCTATAGTGGATGTTAATAAAGATTAGAACTGTAAAGAATTCAAGGAGGAAGGGGACATTGGACTGTAAATTACAATTTCAATCTTTAAAACCATGTTATATTTTTAGTAGGTTTAAAAATTTGGGTACTATTTATTGAATTTTGATTGGTCGGTTCCAAACTAGTAAAGTCCAAACTTTTGAAATTATAATTACAATCTAAATGTTTATCATCATTGGGGATATAATAATGTTTATAATTTTATCGACAATTGTCTTATCCCCTAAGATCCCTGAAAGTATTCAAGAGTGTCTGAGAGTGTGAAAATAAGATGCTGATAAAAATATCATCAAAAGTTTACTTAATCTATCTTAGTCTATAATCTTCAGGGGGGAAGGGAGGGGACATTAAACTAAAAATTACACTGGTACCCAATAATTTATCTTATTCGAGTGCTTACAAATTTTGAGTTTTTTTTATTTAAGTTTGATTGGTTGGTTACAAATTAGTATTGTCTAAACTTTTCAAATAATGATTTTAATCAACAGAAGAGGTAAATTTGTTTACCATTATTGGGAATTAATAAATTTATCGTCCATTGTATTATCCTTTAAGATCCCTGTAATGTACCCTACCTGATATATTAATTGAAAATGTAAAATTAGATTGAATATAAAGAAGAGTTATGTAAAAAAAATACATTTCCATAGCATTACAGATTGTCTTACAGAGAGACAGTCAAAGTGGATCCTTATAAAAAGGCGTCTGTCTGTACTGAATAATCTCGCTAACCGCTGAACCCTTATGATTCCCCTTTACAATTTCTTTCTCATATGCCCTGGAAATGTTTGTGACTATTTTGGGGCGTATTTGGGGCGTATCAGCTGATTCTAGATAAATTACTACCTGAATTCTATCTATATTCGCATTTCTATAGCATTCAAGACTGACTGACGGACAGACATATAGACAGACAAACAAAGTGAATTATAGACAAACAAACCTCTATGTAAAAAAAATTTCCTCTATTTTTTTGTGATTTCTCTTGGGAGGGTGGTGGTACCCTCCCCCAAAATATTTATACATAAACCTTCCTGGGACTTATGAGAAGCTACCCTGTTAAGGAGAACTCGATCGGTTCAGCAGTTAGCGAGATCCTTTGGTACAAACATGCAAACACACAGACAAACATCCTGTTACTTTATTATAAGGATTGTTACCTGAATTCTATCATGATTTCTGTGGATCACTCTGTGCACTGTTCGTTTATTTCGTTTCGGTGGTCTATACCCCAGGTCACAGCTTCTAGATAGATAGATAGATATGTATATAGATAGATTATTAGATAGACAGATATACGGCTGATGTTTGTTAGATAGATAGATAGATAGATAGATAGACATATAGATAGAAAGATAGATAGATACTCTAAGATAAGATACACCCTACTACACACATACATACATCCTACTACTTAATTTTAAATAATATACCCACACACATACACAGACACACAGTGGCATGCGAACCGAAGGGGGCATTTGGGGCAATCGCCCCCCCCCCTAGCGACCAAAACGACCCCCCTGCCCCCCCCCTAGCCACCGCCCCCCTGCCCCCCCCCCCTAAATGTTGAAAAATGCCCCATTTTGCCCCCCCCCCCCCTGGTCAACAAAAATGCCCCTTTTTGCCTTTACCCTACAAAAAGCAAAACTATCCCAGTTTCCAAAAAAAAAGATCAAGAAATACTCAACAACAAAAAAATTTTGGCGCTTCGCGCCAAACAGACAGTTACTATTCATTTAACCTTACCAAATTATTTAATTAGTGTAGAAATTAGGTTATAATCTTTTTTCACTGAACATAACACACCAGGTAATAGGAAGTATTTTATTTACTAAGTATATTTGCGATAACTTTTATTTAATGAAATCTTCCAATTTTTAACATGTACAAAACAGCCTGCTTAATTGCTTCAAGATCCATGTCAGATCTATATAGGAAATAAATGTCTATAAACGAGCTCAAGTTTTCCAAGGAATATTTGTTTAAAACTCATAGTGCTCCGAAAATCCATCATAAACTCTCATTGCCCAGAACGATAAGACCCATTATTTTACTTTATTAAAAATAAATTCCTTTTTTTAATTTCATGTTGCTATTTACCTTATATCAATGTATTTAATTTCTAATCATAAAAAAGAAAATTTAGATTTATAATATAATAAATTTAAGAAAACTCTGTTTTAAAAGAATTCGATTGTGGCGACACTTTGTGTGTTCAAATATTAAACTAAAATTGTAATCATCATCATTAACCCTTTGGTGATGGTAATGTAAAGAAAAAAATATAATTTAAAAAATCTTTTTAAAATCATTTAGATTATTAAATATTTACTTTCTTTTAGATAGTAATGCCGGGCGAGGAAAATAGATTTATTGAGAAATAGATATACATATAGAAAACTAGCCAATAGGGAGATAATTATATCGAGCCAACTCTAGTTTTATATAATATAAACTTTTTACCAAAGAAATTTTGTACAACCCCAGTGATGATACACAAAATTACCCCTTATATAGATTACAATTAGTGGATGAAATGTATGGAAACTTGACTTAATTAACCAACCAATCTAAATTCCATTAAAGTCCCCAAAGTTGTTGAACCAACAAATAAGAAAATTTTATATGAAATATTGGGGACTAGTGTAATAAATAGCCCAAAAACTCCTCCCTCCCTGCATATATGAAGAAAAAAATTTGTGCTTCGCGCCCTTCCAAATGGTTTTATTTATATAAAAAAGAAACAGCGTTGATATTTATCTAAGCCTTTTTCTTAACACTTTATGTCTGTCTAAATGAATAACTATATATGATGTCATATTATTTTCAGGATAAGTTTATCATTTTTTTTGTGTACATACCCTTACAAAAAGACATGTTTTTTATGGCAATTTTCATTAAAAACCCTTAAAACTAACTACTAAGCTATACAAATTTGAAAGAATTTTAATGAAAATAATAGATTTGAAATCTGCATAAAATTTCAAGGAATTTTTATAAAATTCGTTTTTTGTATAATTCTTTATCTATAAGCAGAAATACAAATTAAGTTAAATAATTTTGGCATCTGTGATTGGTGGATTGAAAACTATCTGCGCCCTGATTGGAGAAGCTTAAGGGACGTACATCATTCAACCAATTAGAGCGCAGGTAGTTTCCTATCCATCTATCCTATTGGTCAAAATTTATTAACTTAAATTGGATTTGCGCTTTTAAATAATGAATTATATAAAAAACAAATTTTATAAAAAATCCTTAAAATTTTATGCAGATTTCAAATCTATTATATTCATTAAAATTCTTTCCAATTTTTATAGCTTACTAACTACACTCTATATCCCTAACTTTTTAAAATATGCCACTCTTGTTGTCTTTAATTGATTTTAGTTCAAAGGGGGAGTAAATATTTTTAGGTGCGCTTTACGCACCACCCTTAATCAACCACTTAATCAAAAATTAGCAGAGTTTTAAAGTGCCATTTAAAGAGGGTAGGATATGTTGATATAACTTTTTAGCTTCTCTATAATTCACTATGGCTAGTACGTAATGCTAAGGGGGAAATGTGATTTTTTCAACTGCAATTAAAGATAGAAGGCTAAAACTTAATTTTAACATTCCCATCATTATGGAGTATAATTAACTATTAAAAATTCATGGAGGTCGGACTGCTTTTCAGGACGTTTTTGGCTATTTTTGTATCTTTTAAATTTCGGGAATAGTCTCTTTTGTGACATTGCCTCTTAAGGTGCATTTCGTCGTATTTTTCACAGTAGTAGCTTTTCACCTATTTATAGCTCCTGCGGGGCCAATTGCCTAACCCTGCGGGGAAATCACCTGACCTAATTTAACCTAGAATAACCTATTAAAAGCTACTATGAAAATACGACGAAATGCCCCTTAAGAGGCATTGCCACAAAAGAGACTATACCCCAAAGTTTTCTATATTTCTAAGATATTTTTATATCTGTAGGTGAAAGGACAGGTAATTTTTTTATTTTTTACATAGTTCTTTATATCTTTGGTTTTTATGGTACGAAAAATTTTTTTGTGGATTATAAGATTTAAAAAAATAAAATTTCTCGCTGTTTCGAGCATCCAGTATGTAATTTACTTTGACTGTCATCACACAACATACAGGAAAAAGGATTTGTGACTTTTTCTATCAAAAATATATATTTATTTCAACAGATGCTCTTTAAATCTACTTGTCTGTATTCTTATTAATGATTTTTTTGTGCTTTGCTACTTAAAGATGTTGTCATCCTTGTTGTCATATAAAGAAATATTTAAAATCAGTTTTACATATTAGGTTAATTTTTGGTAAATTATTTCCAAAATGAGTGTTTTATCTCCCCCCCCCCCAATTTTTTTTAATGGGGTTATTCATCCTTCCTGCTAAGATTTTATAACATCCCCTTCCACCCTTAAAAAATGTTTTGTGGTGAAGGGGGGGGGGGGGGAAGGTTAAATTATCTTCTGTACTTTTTTTATCTTCTGTGAAGATGCTTTCTAGCTCCCTTCCCTTCGGTCATTGCAGGTTGGGGAGAGGGGATGGGGGAAAAGATATGGGGGGGGGAAGAGATGGGGGATATAAATGGGAAATAGGGATGGGGGAAGGGATGAGGAAGAAGGGATAAGGACTAGAAGGCCCATAATCAAATAATCCCACCCCTTAAAACGCCCTTTTTTAAAATTAGTATATATAATCAAAATGCCCCCCCGGGGCACTTTGATTTAGGGGGGGGGGGGGCAAAATTCTACAAAATCTTTAAAATGCCCCTCCCCTAGACAAAGTGCTTCGCAAGCCACTGCAGACACACCCTACTACTATATAGATATGGTTACCTCGTATGTCTACGTCCATTAGCCATCCTGACATTTCTAGGCCATGGTTCACATCCACTAGTCACGTCTGGTGGATTAGCTGCTGGAACCTACGAACATAAAAATTGATTAATTCAACAAAACCTTTCTTATTTCTTAGCCTAGGAGTTCGGATTTTCTTACAGTTTTACTTAGATGTAATGGAATATGGGAAAATGTGATTTTCTCGGCTTCTATTTGAGGTAGATAGTTGACATGTGAGCATTTAGTCTATCAATTGTTTTGTTTTTTAAGACAGGCAACTGAATTTTTTAAAAAATATTCTCTATACCAATTAGCATCCAGTATGTAATTTACTTTTTCCATCGGTCATGCTACAAAAAAAAATTTAGAAAACAAAAAATATGTGAGAAAGGCTTCGTCAAATGCTTTTTAAATCTGTTTGTCTGTAGTTCCAACACATCCCAGATTTATTTGTACCTCCCTACTTATGGATGTTGTCATCCTTGTCTTTTTTTCTGTTTCCTTTGCCTTAATATAAAGATTTTTTCCCTATTTTTCTCTTTTTTTCATATTTCCATGAACAAATAAGAAAGAAACTAATTACCACAATCGACTGATCAAAATAAGAAATCGAAACTTTTATAATATAAATATTTTATATTTTTCCTATTTTGATTCAAACTTTTTATAATTAAGTTTAAAAAGATTTATATTTGCTGACTGTTTAAATTTTATTTAATAAAGAAAAGCAGGGCTTGGCAGCCGCGTGTAAGCCTCAGTGAAACCGTCATATTATAACTTTTAAATTCAGTTGGATGTCAAAACCAGCTTCTAAACATACAATCCATTTTTTTGTGGTTTTTTTTAGCACACAAGCAGATTTAAATTTTAGGCATATGCGCGGTTAAGGCGCGGCTGCCGAGCCCTGAAGAAAAGAAAAAAAATCTCAAGATTTTAAAATACACTTTAATTGACACTTTTAGATTCTATAAAATTCCGTTTCCCTTACTATATTTGTGAGCAAGATGGATCTATAATACAAAGTAGAACGATGTCTGTCCGTCCTTCCGTCCGTCTGTCCGTCCGTCTGTCCCTTAAGATCTCGGTAACCGCTGAACCGATCGGATTCTACTCTTCAGGGTATATACCTATTGGTCCTGTGGTGGTTATTTTCTAGGCGGTGGGACACCCCTAAACCCCCCCAAAACAAAAAAATCTCCCCCCATTTTTTTTTTGATTTTGAATTTGATACTGGGGCAGCTTCAATTTTTTTTAATTACCTCTTGTGGCAAAGCCCCTAGAGGCTAGGGGCGAAGCCGCTTGTAGAATATACGTGGATACAGTAACAGGAGAAAATATGTCCTCAACTTACTGATTGCTAATATATGCCTTATTTATTGGTCAGTTCGTTCATTCAGTAGGAAGGGGGGTTAAAAGGTTGGAAGGGAGTTATCGTTATTTTAGCCAGCTGCGAGCATTACTTTATTAAAGTACATGAAAATCTGGTGCAACATCAAAGTAATAATAAATCGATTATTCTTTATTTGTGAACAAATTATTAAGTTTTTGTATATACCTTGCGTTTTATGTTGCCTAACCGAGTAGCTGGTACCATTGGTTGATCCTTAAATATATACATATTTAACTTTCAAGAGTAGGAGATAAGGAAAGTGTCATGGGTGACGTCATAAAAATACGTCTTAATCCATCACGTTTTTAGGGGTTTTCTTTCGTACTTCTCCTCTCATCCTTCCTTTTAAGACGAATTTTTATGACGTCACACATGCCACTTTCCGTATTTCCACAAGAGTAGCTTGATTTAAAAAAATTTCTGTATTGTTTTCTTTTCTATCTACCAATCAAGGACGTTTTAGTTCTATCTATATCTGTCTGTCTATTTATCTATATTCTAGCGGCTACGTCCCTAGCCTCCAGGGGCTTGGTGTTGCATTTTTGTAAGTGAGGAAAAAATTATTTTTATGAAGGGTTCATTTTTTAGGTGGCATTTCTCTTAGGAGGGTAGAGATACTCTCCCCTCACATATTTTTTAACCTTTTCTGGACCTATATGAAGCTTCATTGTAAAAGAACCATATCGAATAAGAGAGATCCTTTGCTACAGAATAGGATATTAATCTATCTATCACATGACGATTTCGAGGGGAACTACTCAAACGGTTAATAGCGCCAATCTTTAATGTTGACGCTTCAAACAACATGTCGCGATGTGTGTCCCGAAACAAGCGAAAGTGTGCAGAAATTAAGTGAAAGCAATAACTAATAAAAATTTTTAAAAATGTAACGCTACTTGCTTTTAAAGAAGCGGTCTTAACTTTTTTGCTTTTTATTTAGAATAGCTAGCCGGTGCTTTTAGTACGTAGTAGATGTAAAAATTTTCATAGAATTCAATTATTGAAATAATCTATTTTTTTAACCTCGGTTTAATATAAACTTTAAACTTAAATATTATCTAACACAGACATAAGAAAAATGGGTTCATATATACCTTTAGAATCAGAAAAATATTACGAATCTATTCTAAGCAAAATTGAAAAAAAGTAAAAACTTAAAAAATAAAAATGGCCTAAAATATTATATTTTTACAGGCAAGACTTAATTGTAACTATTAAACTAGCCAATCAAAAATCTCAAAAATTGACAAATCAAGAAGCTTCAACTCAAAACTTAACCAATAGAATTGACAAAAAAAAGGATAATGTTCATACAATAAATACAATAGATACTACAATAAAAATAGTGATACTTACATAACATGTAAAGAATGAAAAAATATGAACAAATATGCTTCAATCTGTTTATAAACTTCAAAACAATGCAGTTAAAAATGCATTATTGTTTCTTGTGTTTAAAAAATATCTGTTACAGTGTATGTACATTTGTTTAGGTTTTGTTCAGGTTTTGTTCAAGTCAACCCTTTATAGCCAAAAATTATGATTATTAAAATAAACTTATATTTTTTATTATAGTTTTATAAAACTTTTTAAATTTTGCTTAGAATGGATTCGTAATATTTTTTCTCATTCTAAAGTCATATATAAACACATATTTTTTATGCCTGTGAGAGAAAATATTTAGGTTTAAAGTTTTGATTAAAACAAGGTTAAAAAAATAAATTTTTTCAATAACTACTCAACAGAATTTAAAAAGTAAGGTGTCAAATTAAAGATCTTACTATTGTTGTTCATACTGGCAATTTTCTTCTTTTATTTTGTTGGGTTTTAGTACCTTAAAACCGACTTAATTATTTTTTTAAAAAACTTAAATTACTTCAAAAATAAGAGGTCTACAAAAAAAACCGATTGCATATCTGAATTCTATGGAAAATTTTACATCTACTACGTACTAAAAGCACCGGCTAGCTATTCTAAATAAAAAGCAAAAAAGTTAAGACGCCTTCTTTGCAAATTTTCAACACACAAATTTTGAAATTAGTTTTTAAATATGTTAGTTATTTAATAACTATCTTTCAAAAATATCATTTATTATAAGATTTAACCATACCTATATCTATCTATATGTCTATCCATCTATC
Organism: Acartia tonsa; assembly: GCF_053477335.1. Lineage (NCBI taxonomy): Eukaryota > Metazoa > Arthropoda > Copepoda > Calanoida > Acartiidae > Acartia > Acartia tonsa. The sequence goes on along the minus strand of NC_137267.1, from coordinate 5,309,258 downwards.
TATCTATCTTTCTATCTATCTATCTATCTATCTATCTATCTATCTATCTTTCTATCTATCTATCTATCTATCTATCTATCTATCTATCTATCTATCTATCTATCTATATATCTATCTATATATCTATCTATCTATCTATCTATCTATCTATCTATCTATCTATCTATCTATCTATCTATCTATCTATCTATCTATCTATCTATCTATCTATCTATCTATCTATCTATCTATCTATCTATCTATCTATCTATCTATCTATCTATCTATCTATCTATCTATCTATCTATCTATCTATCTATCTATCTATCTATCTATCTATCTATCTATCTATCTATATATCTATCTATCTATCTAACTATCTATCTACCTGCATGGATTGGGAGGAAGATTCTTCTGAATGAGAACTAAACAAAGGTTTGCTTCTATCTCTCTCTCTCTCTCTCTCTCTCTCTCTCTATCTATCTATTTATCTATCTATCTATCTATCTACCTGCATGGATGGGGAGGAAGATTCTTCTGAATGAGAACTAAACAAAGGTTTGCTTCTATCTCTCTCTCTCTATCTATCTATCTATTTATTTATCTATCTATCTATCTATCTATCTACCTGCATGGATGGGGAGGAAGATTCTTCTGAATGAGAACTAAACAAAGGTTTGCTTCTATCTCTCTATCTATCTATCTATCTATCTACCTGCATGGATGGGGAGGAAGATTCTTCTGAATGAGAACAAAACAAAGGTTTGCTTCTGAAATTCAATATTAGAATATTAGAAAAAATATTTTAACTGTGCATGCTAATGAGTTGCGCCTGTTAATGGCCCAAGACATTCCCCTTCCTCTTACTATTGATGTCACGGGCTTAACAAAGAAGTATAAGGTACAATTTTTTACGTCTCTAGTATGATGCGGTGTCGTCCAGACTGGAACCCGACACCTTCCTGACATCAGCTGCCAAGACCAAATCGAAAAAGCCTTTGATTTTGTTTTGTTATTTATAGTGCCTATCATACTGGCTTAACATTGGTCTAATATAATGTATACTGGCATGCCATTGATTTAGTCTGTGTATTGTCCTATCATTGGTCATTTATATATTGTATAACGTCAATTTTTATAGGCACTATAAAGAGCTTCAACTGTACTTGATATTTTTCTACAATTTTCCTTAAAGTCTGAAAATAAATAATTCTTGCAAATGTTTAAGTATGCAACAAGAGTATTTAACTTTGGATGTCTGCTATACTTTTTGTTTTGGGTTATGTGACAATTTAAAATACAAATGTTATACTTGTAAAAATATTTCCAGTATTGGTTCGAAACCGATTAATATCCTCTTGATTAGAACTGGTTCTCAGCTATACTGAAAAATCTCGTATAGCATCGTATTCCATGAATATTAAAAAAAAATCATATTAGTTTTAACAGCCTGGGCCTCCATCCCTTTGGGGCTAACAAAACTGTTAATATCCGCGGAAAGTTGTTTATTGATACAATCAATAAATAACAGATTTTACCTTGGAATTATTAGCATATGACAAAGCTTGTTATTGCAACCAGCCAATGAGGAATAAACATAGCATTGACAAACTTCTTCAGATCCCAATCCAATACTTTTGGTTGCCATTCTAAAGAAATAAAAATGTTGTATAGAAACTCCTAGTGGCTATATTCTGAACTAATATCATTAAATCACACCATTAATGAAGAATAAACAAAGCATTGACAAACTTCTGCAGCTCTCAATTCAATACTAGTGAAAACAAATTATGGTATAAAGTCCCCTATTGGCTGTTTTCTAAACTAAAATCATTCAGTCACACAGCAAAAGAATAATGATCATAGCATTTATGTACTTCTTAAGCTCCCAATTCAATACTTTTTGTTTGCATTCTAAAAAACAAAATATACTGTAGCAAGTCCTAGTGGCTGTTTTCTGCACTATTATAGCACACAGCTAGCTAAAAAAAACACAATCATATAATTTTGATAGACATTTTCTATATGTTGTAATAGTCATAGTAAAAAAAGGGTTATAAAGACTCCTTTTTGCTTTGTTTATATTTAAAAATTAGAAACTTTATAATATATACTTTAAAAAGCCAAGGCCAAAGTTTAAAAGCCACTAGGGGCATTTCAAAATCTAGTTTGAAAAAGAATGAAGAAAAATAACTGTGAACAGGGTCTTTTGGTACAGAAAGACAAATTAAGATGCTGTTATTTTTCTGTAAGGATTACCTGGGTGGTAAAACAGGCAAAGGAGAATCATCTTGGTTGTTGTCATCAGAACCATAATCATCCTGCGTTGAGGAACATGGTCTTATTTCATCAGAACCTCCATCCTCCCTATAAAAATATATTTGTAATTTGAGAGACTCCTAGTGACAAATATTTTAACTAAAATGATTGTGGCCATTAGGATTTTTTAAAATCAGAGCAACATTTTACTGATAGAAATAACATCAATTTAAAATTATGATGTTTATTAAATTATCTTATCATTAGAAACACATTCTTCTTTTATCATCTAGTACATTTGTTTTGATTTAAGATTCTTTTTAAGACAACTAGTGATAATTCTTTAAACTAAATTTCTAATAATTCAATATTAGAAAACCTTTATTTTCAAAAATCATTTAGTATTTATTTTATTATTTTTATGTCTTTTATATTGATGCATGTACATTCATTCTTAGATATAACTTTATCTTATTTTTTGTTATGCAATGAATCATTTTTGACATCATTCACATACATATTAGTAGAATATTTCAGGGAGGGAGGAGTCATTGGGCTGTTTATAACACTAGTCCTCAAAATTGTGTAATAATGTTTTCTTAATGGTTGGCTTAATAACTTTGGGGACTTTTATTGAATTTGATTGGTTGGTTCATTAAGTTGAGTGTCCAAATGTGTCTACCACTAATTGTAATCTACAAAAGGGGTAATTCTGTGGATCATATTTGGGGGTGTTTATCCATGTATCAGCCATTGTCTCATCCTTTTAGATCCCTGAGAATATTTACATAAGAAATATTAAAAAACAAAATATTACCCTTTATCCCAATTGATAAGAGCTGTTTCAGCAAACTCTTTAGTAAAACAACATTAAATGTAATGATGACATTTTAAGCAGAGGCGTGTAGAAGAGAGATGTTTTCATTTGCATGTCATTGAGTTAAATCTGCTTGAGGGCCAAGACATCTTATAAATTTAAAAGATGTATTTATAATGGGTGTTTTTTGAAATGAAACAAAAGCAATGTTTAATTTAACCTTTGACAGAAATTAGTCATCAAAACCTTATTTTCTTTATTGGCTTTATATCAGTTTTCAACAAATTGTCCCTAAAAACTTGTTTGTTCAAAGTGTATGATTTATAAAATATAAATTGATCAAGACAGGGTTATTGTTTCTTCTATATAAACCTTCACAAGCCAATGAAGAAGATATTTCTATCAGAGGTAAGTGCGCTTAATTAAGCAATGCTTTTATTTTATAAAAAAACACCCTGGATATGAAACAGTTTGAGCAGGTATTCGAACCCATTACCTATATTATATTATTTATAAACAGCTTTCCGCGGATATAGAAATTACAATTATAAGACGAAAACCAGTTTTTTTAGCCCCGAGGTGCCGAAGGCACGAGCAAAAAAACTGGTTTTAATCTTATGATTGTACATTTTTATATTCGTAGAAAGCTGGATATAATACGATGCTAGACATAGTTTTTTCGTATGGATGAGAACTGGTTCCTATCCACCGGATTCGAATGAATACGAGAAATAAGATTATAGAACTCATATAAAATTTTTATGAATTAATGTTTGTTTTTTCCTGAATGTGACTGTTCAGTATCATCATGGAGATCTACAGTTACACCTCCAATTCTAAAATATATATAGTTTTAGATGTGTCTTAATATTATTAGCAAGGGAGAGGACATTGGGATGCTTATTACACTAGTCCCCAAAGTTCTTTAATAACGCTGTCTTAAAAATTTAGGGGACTCTATTTTAATTGGTTGGTTCATTAAGTTGATTGTTCAATCGTTTAAACCACTAATCATAAACAACTAAGGTGGTAATATCGTGTATCATCATTGGAGATGTATATCAATTTATTGGTACGGGGTTGGAGGGGACAACAGATCTACTCTAATGAGGGGACATTGAATTTTAAATTATACTGATCTTTACACCCCAAAGTTGTATAAACATGATCTCCCATTCGTTGTCTTAGAAATCTTGGTGACTTTTACCATTAATTTGCATCTACATGAATTTATCGCCCATTGTCTTATCCCCTAAGTTCCCTAAAAAAGAGCCAGTAGAGATAAGATGGTATAAATAAGGGGGGGGGGGGGAAGTTTTGACACATTTGCGTAAACCTGGCACCTAGGCTTTATCTTTTGACTGAGAGGATAGGTTATTAATGATAAAATCATTCTTATATGATGAATTTCACGAAGTTTTAAGATTTTTTGGATAGGCCTCCAGGTAATCTCTGTACAGGTAAAATGAAATTTTTTTTTTTAATTTACAGGTCAACTTATAAAACAAAATATGCATCTTTTTTAATATTATTCACATATTTGAAGAAAAAAGATGCATATTTTGTTTTATAAGTTGATTTGTAACTTACATTTTTTTTTTCATTTTTACCTGTACAGAGACCACCTGGAGGCCTGGAGCTCCGGAACCTGGAGGCCTATCCAATAAAATCTTAAAAAACTTCGTGAAATTCATCACATAAGAATTATTTTATCATTAATAACCTATCCTCTCAGTCCAAAGATAAATCCTAGGTGCCAGGTTTACGCAAATGTGTCAAAACTTCCCCCCCCCCCTTGTTCAGAAATCAATTTTGAAAGCAATTCTACTGTGCATATTTTTGCTTAAGCTTCACCTTCACAAATATTGTCGTCCTTGTTGGGTTTAACCTTTCCGATGAATTATAGGATTTCCAGGGAGGGAGGGGACATTGCACTGGTACCCAAAATTTTATAACTATGTTATATTATATTCTTTTGATTAAAACTTTGGTTACTTTTATTGAATATTAATTGGTTGCGTCCAAAATTTTCAACCAATAATTTCAATCTACCGAAGTGGTTATTTTATATATCATCATTGGGGGATGTATATCAATTTATCTTCCATTGTCTTATGCCTTGAGACCACTGAAGATTTCAATATAAAATTTATGCTCCTATAAAGAAGATTGAAATAATTTCAACTTGAAATTTTTATCTTTACAATCTTCATGTTTGACCTTACACTTTATAGATGGGCTAGCTGCTGCGCCCCTGGTATCTGGGGGGAGGATGGGGGAGAGATAAACCTCTCCAGTATGGCTTCGAACACGATTAAAATCCTCTGGATTAGAACCGGTCCTCAGTCATACTGAAAAATCATGAATAGCATCGTTTTACAGTCAATTTTTCCACGAATATTTCGGATCATAAGTGTTAACAATTTGATTTAGATTTTATAATTTTTCATTTTCATACCCGCGGAAAGCGTATAAATAACTATTATATTATCCTAAGACATAGAGTTAAAAATAATTGATTGGTCGTCATAATACAGATCCAACTAATAAGTTTAATGGTTAGTAAAAGATATTAATGTACTTTATATAATGCCAGTTTTGTTTGCCCCGAGAGACCGAAGGCCCAGGCAAACAATTTTTCCTATACATATAAACAATGATGGCATGTTAGTGCTGCGCTACTTAAGAACACGATCAAGTTTGCTTTTCTGCTTACCAGCAACTAGAAATGGAACTAGTTAGTCCAATTCATAGATTGCAAAAATAAGTTTTTTTTCTCTCTCTACTTTTTTTTGTATGGAAAAAGTATTTTTAACATGGATGCCAACATCAAACCATAAAACCGAAATTAGACAAAATAATTAGACTGACTTCAACAAATATAGAGTGACTTCACTTTTTATATGAAAAAACAGAAAGTTAATTTGAAGTCAGAAAAACTTTTGACAAAAATTGCTTTAATTAACCCTTAACAGTCGGGCCCCTTGCCGCACCTTAATCAGTCGGGGGGTCCTTTTTTTACTTAAAAATTTCAAACGGCTGTAATTTTTTATTTTTAAAGCTAGAAGAAATTTTTTTTTGCAGAAAATGTTTATTTTTATTTAAATTTTATGTTTGAAATATCAAAACATAAGTTTCAGCGGCCGCGGCTGTACTTGGCAGCTGCCAGCCGCCAGAGTCGGCGGTCGGCGGGAAAACGGCGGCGGATCTTTATGAAATTTTAATACATTATGTAGACATGTAAGAAAAGCTTAAGTTTAAAATTTGAAGTCTCTAAGTCAAAAATTGCGGCCACAGGAGCATTTTAAAGATTTCTGGAGACCTGGAGGATCAGGACCTGCAGGATCATACCTGGAACCTGAAATTGACTTGAACACCTGTATTTAATATGAGGATGTACTACTAGAGGATATTTTAGTATTTTGGTAAGATAAAATGCTTTGTTTAAGTCAAATACAAATTTTTGTTCTTTACCTGGATGACCCTGCCAGGTTTGCTGGCATCCTGTGCCCGCCAGGATTGAGATATTCAAAAAATTCCAACTCTCAGTTATGTGTCATACCCATACTTAAAAAGTCAAGCAGTTTGGGCTCTTTATCTTTCACACACAGAAAATGAGATAGAAAAAACCGGATGGGGGGGCGTTCAACGCCCCCCCCCTCCCGACCGTTAAGGGTTAAGGACGCTCAATAATATAACTTAAAGACTTATTATATATGTAGATTATGTTATAATAATTAAACTTAATTGTCTCATGAATCACTAACTATCCAGTTTGTATGGTAACAGTAATAAGGCTTTTACATATGTTTGTAAAATTGTTCCAGAAATCTTCATGTATAGGTGGATATTTTGAACTATAAATAGCGTTGCCATTAAAAATATTAATAATGTTAATTGTCGGTTAAATGCCTCAAAAAAATACCCCTCACTTATAACCAACATCGTACTTTCATTTATGATTTATTTGTGTTTTTTACAAAACTTTTATAAAGGTTGTGCTAAAATTCCGTAAAGGTGTGAGTTTTAAGGCTTAAAACAGAAGTAGAAAAATAAAATTTTGGTAACTTTAAAACAATTTTCAATTAGGAATACACATATTTAGTGAATATTATGGTTCTACTGTTTTTAAGCCTTAAAACTCACACCTTTACGGAATTTTAGCATAACCTACCACCCCCTTTCTCCCTGTATATATAACTAGCGGCTACGCCCCTAGAGGCCTCTAGTGGCACTTTAAATGTTTTTGTTTGTTAAAGTTAATTTTTTATGTACGATACCTCTTTATTTGACGTTGAAGTCTCCCCTAAATTTTAAAAATTTTTGATATTTTTGTCATTTCTCTTGGGAGGGTGGTGGTACCCTCCCCCAAAATAGTTATAAACCTTCCCGGGACTTATGAGAAGCTACCCTGTTAAGGAGAACCCGATCGGTTCAGCGGTTAGCGAGATCCTTCGGTACAAACACACAAACACACAGACAAACACACAAACACACAGACATCCTGTTACTTTAGTATAAGGATTCCTAGGAATATATGTGTATGATCGAATATTACAAACTTTTACACAACAAGGAAAACTTTATCCATAAAATCAGGGAGGGAGGGGACATTAATATAAGAATAATAATGGTTCCTAAAGTTTTATAAACACCTTCTCTTATCTGCAGATTACGGTAATTGCCGTTGGGGGCGTTAAACAATTTATCTTCCATTGTTTTATCTCTCTGATCGCAATTAGTAGAATATATAAAGAATCATATTTATATAGAACATTATTTCTAGTTAAAGGAAAGCTTTTACAACAAACATATCCTATGTAGTCAAAAACAATTTCATGTTTATTTTGTTTAGTCTCGACTCTTTCTATAATTGCCTATCCTGTAAAAATATATTAAAGATCCAGCTCTAAGCCATAATATATTGTGGTTTGGTTAATTCTTAAAATAACAAATCAAAAGTATAATGATTTTTGATAGGTTAGGGTTTTGAATGGCATTCTGTTTTTTTTTAACCTTACGTTTATATGTAATTTACAATAATATTCATGAAGAAACTTTTTACATCAGAGACCTATTAGGGTGCTAGTTATAAAAATGGATATATTATTACTTGGATTCTTACACCAGATTTTCTAGAAAAAAGTAAAACTTGCAGTAGGTGAAAATAAAAATTTCTCCCTTCATCCCCTATACACCTTTCCTTCTTCCGGATGAATGATGTGACCATTAAACAAGTTCCATGTTAGCAAGCTAAATTGTCAAAAATTTTCCCCCTATCCTAATATCTATGTCTACTTACATCTATTTTTATATGTATCCTTTACTCTTTTAATCATTTGTAATAATATTCATGAATAAATACTTTTTACATCAGAGACCTATTAGGGTGTTAGCTATAAATAACTTTTTTATGCAGTGTACTGTACATGACAAGGCTCAGCAACCATGCCTTCAGATATACGGCTGCATGAGGCTAAATAATAATATGACTGAGGCTGATGGTAGATTTGTTGGTTGTTGCTAATGTTTATTTTGTTGTTTATTTAAGAAAAAATACTAAACACGGGGTTATATTGACAGGAGAATATTTGTTGTCAATTCAGGTTGCTAATATGAACCTCATTTATATATAAGTTTGTTCATTCAGTAGAAAGGAAGGTAATGGCGTAAAGAGAGTGGATGTGAGGTAACATTATTATAGCCAGCTGGGAGTATCACTTTATTAGAGCATGTTTAATAGGGTAACTCAGCTAAATGTGTCAAGGTATACTTCTGATGAGAATTTATTTTGTAATCTTTTTTCTCGTATTCATTCGAATCCGGTGGATAGGAACCGGTTCTCATCCATACGAAAAAACTATGTCTAGCATCGTATTATATGCAGCTTTCTACGAATATAAAAATGTACAATCATAATATTAAAACCAGTTTTTTAGCTGGTGCCTTTGGCACCCTGGGGCTAAAAAAACTAGTTTTAATCTCATAATTGTACATTCCATATCCATGGAAAGCCGTTTATAATACGATGCGAGAAATAACTATTACATCAGAGATTTATTTTGTTGTAAGTTATAGATAACTTTTTGTTGTAGTGTACCTACCACTCAATTTAGTTTATCTGTTATAAGTAATTCTAAAATCAAAAAATTGTAAGTAGACTTTCTAAATAAAGTTTCTCTGTGAATAAGTTTAATTTGATTTGATTTTCTTGTACAGAAGGTTGGTGAATTTTTTTTTTGCCTTTGATTTCTTAAACTAATAAACTATATTTCTATTTATATAAAAATTGAAATAAAATGCAGAAGGTGTGTTAGGATTGCTTGGGTACTTGAATGAAGGGCATACACAAAACATTATTTTATCTTCTTCACAAATAGAAAGATAGATGATTATTATATAATGTAATTACAGTGAACTTTTGTAGAAAGAAAAGTTAACCAAAAAGATAATTGGGTTATTCCTAAGAAAAAAGTAAGTAACATACACAACTACAATTTTTCTTGTTATTCTGTCCTAAAAATATAAAAATCTGTCTGTTTGTATTTTTTTAAAAGAAAAAAACAGTATTTTTTCAGCTGCTAACTTAAATAAACTGCTGATTTTTTGTCCAAAATAAAATCATATTCCTAAAAGGACAGGAAAGAATAAGATTTCCATGGGAGGCAATTATTTGTCCAGCTGCTAAACACCGTCTTTGAAAATTCTTTAGGTATTATATTAATGTGATTGCCTTTACTTTAAAACACACTTAATCTTTTCAATCAATCAATAATGCTAAAGATGTAAAACAGGTTAAGTGTGAATGAGATATAATTCTTGTTTTTGTGAAAATGCCACCAAATCTATACAATTGTCTTTTTTACATTTGTCAGTATTTGCTGTGCTTGATTTTTAAAATTTTTTATTCTTCACCAATTTAAATTGACTTATTTAGTCTGTCTATTTTAGAAGGTAACATTCAATAAGTTACACAGCAGTTCCATAAGGAAGTTTAAGACAATTATAATACACTTATTTCTTAAAATAATTTAAGATAATACTTATTAAGGGAATGAGTTTCTAGCATGAATTGTTTATAGTCACCTCAGAGTATCTTCTTGGAGGCTATTTCTATTATCTTCAGCACCCTCTGGTGACTGCAGCCGTAGTGACCTTAAATTTATAATAAAAATTGTAGAAACAATAAAAGGTTTTTTATTCATAAAAAAACTGTTGTTTTAATAACACACAATAATGAAATGCAAAGGAATAAAAATGGCCAGATGGGATAAATAACCTCCATTACAACCCCACTGCGACATTTTGGGATACTATTACAATACCCCCCCTAAATTCTTTAAAAGGGGGTAAATTCACATTAAACGCTGGGAAATTTTTTTTGAGAGTTTCAGAATTTCTGTGCCACCCTCTAATTGAATGTAAAATGTTAAGGGGGGGGGGGGGTGTAAAATCTGATTTATTTCCAAACTATATAACTTACCTTGGAAGGGTAAGACTAGTAGGACGGGTAAGCAAATCTTGATTTCTGTTAATAGCTGAATTTTCATTAACACTACGTCTTTCAAAATCCTAGATAAGATAGATAGATAAATAGAGGGTGGGTGGAAGGCTTGCGCGTACGCTAGGGTTGATACCCCTCCCTAACTTTAAGGGTGGTAAACTGAAGGGGTTTCAAAGTTTGAGAGGGGTTGATAAGAGATTTTGTGTATATTCTCTTAAACAGAAAAATAGACCTCGGAATCACAACAACTTAAAATTTGTGGCTTCTAGCAGCCTACATATAACCATAATAAACCTGACCAAAAATATGAATAGAAATTTGTTATTTATCGTATATAAAAATGTACAATCATAAGATTAAAACTAGTTTATTTAGCCGGTGCCTTAGTTAACTAGTTTTAATCTTATAATTGTACATTCTATATCCGCGGAAAGCCGTTTATAATACGATGAAAGAAATAACTATTTTAATTTAGTGGTCGTTTTCAAGTTCAATGGAAATTGATAGATTTGCTAATTGTTGAAAGATAGATTTGTTGACTGTCAAATATAACAAGGACGATAACATCAATAAGCAGCAGTGGAACAAAAAAATTTATAGTATAAGTTAATACGCCCCTAGCATTTAGGGGCTATGTATTCAAAGGAATAGAGAAAATAGCTGAAAAACCTACAAACACGTTATAATTTGAAAATAAAATAACCTAAAACCATCAAAGGGCCTATATGTAGCTATACAAAAATAGAGAACCCAAACGTTTTAGTAGTTATTGAGATCTTAAGCTTCAGACAAAAAACTTTCTAATTAAATGATGAAGCTAATTTTTCAAAAAAATATAATTCTATATCATAGCATATGATTAAATAACACAGGAAAAAATACATAAGTCTATCTAAAAAAGAAGTCAAGAAAAAAATATTTTCAGAGTCAATTTAAAAAAAGTTGTGGATATTTGGAGTTAAAGAGTAGCTTCGTTTCTGGCAAGAAGTAAGAAAGAAAGATAGACTAATAAGAAACTTACATTTGTAACTTTTACATAATGATCAAAGATGACAACATCCTTAGAAGCAAAACTCAATAAATTAAACAGTAGGACAAACAAGCATTAATAAATTATATGGCGTTGCTACAAAAGACCAACACTACAAAAGACCAACAAGAGTTCCTACAAATGACCAACACCTACAAAAGACCAACACTACAAAAGACCAACACCTACAAAAGACCAACACCTACAAAAATCGTAATGATGGAAGGTCTAAAGCTGCAAATGGTCTACCATTATATCTGTATTAATCAAATTAATAACATGAATGCTAGAAATAGATTATAAAATTATTTTTTTTGTATCAATGTAATGAAATGCAGTGAAAGCTATTTCAACATTGAAGAACTAGCGGCTGCGCCCCTAGAATCAAGGGGCTCTGTATTAGAAGGGGCAGAATAGGGCAGGAAAATAGCCCAAAACTATCCAAGGACGTAAATCTGAAATAAGAATAGACTAGAACCATACCAGGACCTACACATAGCTTCATTGTAAAGGAGAATATCAAGGGAAGGTTTACAACTTTTTTGGGATAGGGCGCACTCCAAAGAGAAATTTCCCCTTGAAACATATATATTTCAGTGCCGCTAGAGGCCAATAGGGGCGTAGCCACTAGCACATAGATAGAGAAATAAAAATATATATCTGCAATATCAATAAGCATAAATGTCAGGGAGGGAGGGGACATTTGGCTGTTTATTACAATGGTCCCCCAAAGTTTTATAATAACGTTTTCTTATTAGGAGGCTCAACAACTTTGGAGACTTTTGTTGAATTTTGGTTGTTTGCTTCATTAAGTTGAGTGTTAAACTTTCAACCAATAATTGTAATCTACAGAAGGGGTAACGTTATGTATCATCATTGGGGATGTACAACAAGTACTCGGCCATCGCCTTATCTCTTTAAATTCCTGATAAATGTACAAGTTTTTTAGTTTCTCCAGTATTTTATTTCATCTTCAAGTAACTGAAGGAAAAGTATTTTAAAATCACTGAAGTATGAGAAAACAAGGATGACAACATCCATAAAAGCGAAGCTTTAATATAAGAAGGAAGGACAAACGAACAATAACTCTTGTAGAATTTGTAAGAATTTGATAAGCAGAACATTAATTTGTAAGTCTAAATAAAATTAAACATGAATTGAAAAAGGACATTATTTCATTTTTAGGATTTAATTATAGAGTTGCTTCGCTTATAATATTGGTTCTTGATGTCCAAGGAACCTTCATTCCGAAAAATCTGATGAATAGAACAATTATCCGTTATGGACGGACGGACAATCCATAATTATAGAAAAGCTTCCATACAAGATAAAAAACATCCATTAGTAGCAAAGCAAAAAACAAATAACGGATGGAAATACTGACTAATTAATTTAAAGTGCAGATGTTCAGTGATAATAAATAATGAATAAAAATCACATGACCGAATGGATGTAGGATTTTTTCACAAAAAAATTTATACCGTCCATAATGAATAACAGCTAATAAGGTAAATAACGACGCTGCCTTTACCCCTCCCCTCCTACTGGATAAAAAAAAACTGATTAATAAATGACATGGGAAAAAGTAACCTAAACTGACAACAATTTTTTCCCTGTCATAATATTCACGTATATTCTACATCCATTATAGCAGACAGGAAAATCACACTTCCCCCATACTGACTGACTGACTGACGGACGGACAGACAAAGTGAATTATAGAGTAAATTTGCAGCAATTTTCCAAAAACGCTAAGAAACTTCTTGATAAAAACATATTTTTGTTCCTACTATCTCAAATAAAAAAATTGCTTACAAAAAAGTAAAAAGTATACCTAGTTGATATTTTTCTAAAGTACAGCATTAAGTTAATAGTTGCAGATAATTACTTTTTATGCAACTGTCCTTTCCTTTCTTTATAGTAGCAAAGATACTATAAAACTATTACACTAGTCCCCAAAAATTTAGAATAACAACTTTAGGGACTTTTATTGAAATTTGATTGGTTGGTTCATTAAGTTGAATGTTCAAACGTTTCGGCCACTAATTTCAATCTACAGACTCTAATTTTGTAAATAATCATTGGAGATTCACATCATTGTTGTTTGTACTTCAACCTATATAAAAGTTTTAAAACCCGAGAGAAACACCTTTAGCCCCCGACTAAATATTTTTAGAATATAAAAAGAGAAAAAAATTGAACCTTATTTCCAGTATGGCTTCCAAACCGATTAATATCCACTGGATTAGAACCGGTTCTCACCGATACTGAAAATTCATATATAGCATCGTATTACAGACAATATTCTACTAATATTAAAATCAAAATTATAAAATAAATCTCAGTTTTGTTAGCCTGGGACTTCGGCCCGCCGGGTCTAACAGAACTTGTAACTTTTTTTAATATCCGCGGAAAGCTGTCTGTAATACGATATTCTACTTAGTTACATTTTGAACTAATATTGTCCTTGTTATTTTGACAGCAGAGCTGATAAGTAAATTGTAGAAAGAATCCTAAGTACTTATACTCAGGCATATAAAGGGATAAGACAATGACCGATAAATTGATGTACATCCCCAAATATGATTACTCTTCTGTAAATTACTATTAAAATGTTTGGATACTCAACTTCATGAATCAACCAATCAAATTTCAATAAAAGTTGACTAGTAAATTGTAGAAAGAATTCCAAGTGTACTTATACTACCCAGGGATCTAAAGGGATAAGACAATGACTGATAAATTGATGTACATCCCCAATTATGATTACCCTTCTGTAAATTACTATTAAAATGTTTGGATACTCAACTTCATGAATCAACCAATCAAAATTCAATAAAAGTTGACAAGTAAATTCTAGAAAGAATTCTAAGTGTACTTATAACCAGGGATCTAAAGGGATAAGACAATGACAGATATATTGATGTACATCCCCAATTATGATTACTCTTCTGTAAATTACTATTAAAATGTTTGGATACTCAACTTCATGAATCAACCAATCAAATTTTAATAAAAGTTGACAAGTAAATTCTAGAAAGAATTCTAAGTGTACTTATACCCAGGGATCTAAAGGGATAAGACAATGACATATAAATTGACGTACATTCCAAATGTTGATACACAAAATTACCCCTTCTGTAGATTACAATTAGTGGTTGAAACGCTAAGACACTCAATTTCGTGAACCATCAAATCAAAATTCAATAAAAGTCCCCAAAGTTGTTAAGCGAACTAAATGAACTATAAAAAAAATTTCGCGGATTTTTTAAAAAGGGCCAATTAAAAAAGTTAATTTTTACATTTTCCATTAATGGACTTTAAGGCTGTGCAGTGCAAACCGCCTAAATGGGTATTTTCAAAAACATGGAATTTTTTCAGCCTACCCGTGTGTAATAAACAGCCCAAAGTCCCCTCCCTTCCTGACGTATACATGAAACAGGTACAGGTATTAAAGGATTTCATTTGGTTTACAAAATTTTGAGAATCGTCCTACTTTTTTAATACCTGTGCAAATAAGAATAATTAGAAGGAGAAACAAGTTTCTCGGCTCCTATTCAAGATAGACAGTTGAAATTTCAAGTCAACGTTCACCTCATTATGGAGGATATTATTATTTAAGCATAAAACATCCATGCAGTTCGGACTGCTTTTTAGCCGCTTTTGTCTTAACACTCATTGCTACATATTGTGGTCTGATTTTAATAATTTACATAATAAATGTCCCTAACCTAAAATGTTCTCAAATTAAAGAGTACATTTTAGAGAGTACACCTCTAGAAATATAATTCTATGTCATTAACAGAAGAATAAAACATTTTCACATTCTCATCATTAATATTTCATTTTCATTCTATTTTATTCAGTGAGGAAGGGTACACTGAGTTGTTTATTACACTGCACTGGCCCAAACAGTTTTTTAACAACATTTTCGTATTTGTTGGCTTAACCACTTTGGGAACTTTTTTTGAATTCTGATTGGTTGGTTCATAACTTGTTGATTGTCCAAACGTTTCAACCACTTTTTGTAATCTGCAGAAGGAGTTAATTTTGTGTCTCATCATTGGGGATGTACATCAATTTAACGGCTACTGTCTTATCCCTTTAGATACCTGATTTCATTTTAGATTCATTCAAAAGATAGATTGGAAAATTTTATAAAAAAGAGTATTTCAATTACAATAATTAGAGATATTTTTGCTTTATCCTTTAACTAGTGGCTTCGCCCCTAGCCTCTAGGGGCTTTGCCCCAAGAGGTGATAAAATTTTTTTTTGGGGAAATTCGTAAAAGGACCAAGGAAATCTTCAGCAAAAAAAAATGGGGAGATTTTTTTTTTTTGGGGGGGGTGGGGGGTGTCCCACCCCCCAAGAAAATGGCCTAAAACCACCACAGGACCAGTAGGTATATTCCCTGAAGAGTAGAATCCGATCGGGTTAGTGGTTACCGAGATTTTAAGGGACGGACAGACAGACGGACGGAGAGACATCGTTCTACTTTGTATTATAGATAATACACTATGTAACCTTACTGTCAAAGATCGTAAATTAGGGGTAGGTGGTATAGTGGGCAATACCATTAAATCCTCAGGGCTAACAAAACTGGTTTATTCTTTTTATTTTATTTGAAATTAAATCTTTTTTTTATCCGCGAAAAGCTGTTTAAAAAAACGATGCGATAAATATCTGACCTGTATTAATTCACTGGATGATCTAGTTGTTGAACATTTACATCTAACATAATACATAATTAATTATCTAGTTTAGGAATTTGATAATTTTATCAATCAATATTATTTTCAGCAATATTTATTGTTAATTAGCGGCTGGCTACGCCTCTAGAGGCCTCTAAATGGGGGGATCAAAACTGTAAATTTTAGTTTGAAAATGAGTAGGGGTTTATTATTTAGGGCTGATTTCTCTGAGTAGGGTGGTGATAACCTATCCAAAAAAAGTTGTAAAACTTCCCCGGAACTATGATTCATTGAATTGAGTTCAATAAATCCATTTTAATTATGCATTCCTGTGATGATGCCTGGCCCTCCTGGCCGCTCCAGGCCTATACCAAGACTCAATCTGGTTGTAGCACAAGTTGCCACTAGTTGTGTTGCCATTGTAGCAGATATTGCCATTGCTTCCACTACCTCCTAAATACATGAATATTCAGGGATCTTAAGGGATAAGACAATGGTCTATAAATTACTCCTAGGACAGCAATGCTAGTTGTGTTGCCATTGTAGCAGATATTGCCATTGCTTCCACTACATTCTAAATTCATAAATGATCAAGGATCTTAAGGGATAAGACAATGGTCTATAAATTACTCCTAAGACAGCACTGCTAACTGTGTTGCCATTGTAGCAGATATTGCCATTGCTTCCACTACCTCCTAAAATACATAAATAATCAGGGATCTTAAGAGATAAGACAATGGTCTATAAATTACTCCTAGAAAAGAACTGCTAGTTGTGTTGCCATTGTAGCATATATTGAATCCAACAAATGAGAGAAAATGTTTGTAAAACTTTTGGTCTAATATAATTTACTGTGCAATGTGCCCTCAATGATACAAAAAGGACAACATATAGCGAATCACATAAAAATACAAGTCAAACAGTCGGACAAATTTTAACAGATATTTCAGGCGTTTATCTTAAAAGCAGCTTAAAAAATCATTATTTCTTCTTAAAAGCTGTATTAATTATTAAAAGGATTACATATAACATACAAGCAGACTAAGTAAGCTATCTAGCTCAATACAAATAGACTAATGGATAAAGTTAGCTTTAGATTAGATGTTTATTTGTTATAGGAATCTTCACACCAAAGATCGGCCGTATATCTGTAACAATAGCCGAGTAAATCATATTTCTCCTGTTGAACAGAAAGACGTACACCTAAAGCTTTCTTAATAAAACTATCTATAATCAGAGATCTAAAGGGATAAGCCGATGGACGATAAATTGACTATATCCCCAATGATGATACATAGAATCACCACTTCTATAGTGGCTGAAACATTTGGATATTCAACTTAATGAACCAACGAATTTGAATTCAATGAAAGTCCCCAAAGTTGGTTAGCCAACGTAAAAAATAATGCTATCATAAAACTTTGGGGACTAGTGTAATAGACAGCTCAATGTCCCCTCCCTCCTCCCTGATGTATCATACCTGGAAGAGCAGCTGTTGTGGATGGTGGGGGTGGATAGAAGGAATGGTGGGGATGGTTGGTTTGTGAATGGTGGGGTGGGCACCTATGCCCCCCTCCTGTACACCACATAGGACCCTGAATAGATATATAATATTTGTGAATGGTGGGGCGGGCACCCATGCCCCCCTCCTGTACACCACATAGGACCCTGAATAGATATACAGCATGACCCTCAAAAAAGTATTTTTAAGCATCTGCAGCCCTTATTTCTCAATGAATTATAAAAAAGTGCATATGTCCTTGTTCTCCATAGTATTCCACATAAGTAGATATGAAAACATTTTTTTTACCTCTATTAACACCGGAGATTTTTAGAGCTAAAGTTTTGAAAAAGTGACTGAGGAAAAAGTAACTTTTAACATGAAACGACTTTTTTAGCAAAATTAAGGTAGAAATCCTTTTTTTTTGTTACTAGCAGAAACTTTATACAAAAATAAAATAAAAAATTTAGTTTTTGAGTAAAAAGCATTTTTTTACACATATTTTTTGAGTCTTTTTAGTTTAATGATATTTTGAAAAACTTACTTATTAGGCAAAATTGTTTAAGATTAAAAAACCAAATAAATCTTTATGAATATAGCAGGAAAATTGTTTTTGTTTCACAATCCTAACTTTAATAACAAAAAAGTTATAAAGAAAATAAAATTAAAACATAATGATTTTTTTGTCTAAAAAGCTTAATTAACCCCCTATTAAATTATTGAGATGTCAGAAAAGTAGGCGGAGCAACTGTCATAATTAATCCTTTTCTCAAATAAGGGTTAATAAATGACCTAAAATTTGCAAATAATCAATTCATTCAGTAGTATTTTTAGCCATTAAAAATTTATATTTTTTGGTGGAATAAAAAAGAAATAATTAGTTAACTTGTTTTTCTTTGTGTATCATTATTCAGTTGCCAGAAAAACATAATATAACCATCCAAAAAATAAGAGAAACAAAAAAAAATTCTTTTTCTCAGTCACTTTTTCAAAACTTTAGCTCTAAAAATCTCCGGTGTTAATGGAGGTAAAAAAAATATTTTTATATCTACTTATGTGGAATACTATGGAGAACAAGAAAATAAGCATTTTTTTATAATTCATTGAGAAATAAGGGCTGCAGATGCTTAAAAATACTTTTTTGAGGGTCATGCTGTATAATATTTGTGAATGGTGGGGTGGGCACCCATGTCCCCCGCCTGTACACCATACAGGACCCTGAATAGATATATAATATTTGTGAATGATGAGGTGGGCACCCATGTCCCCCTCCTGTACACCATACAGGACCCTGAAAGGATATATAATATTTGTAGATATTATGACTGGGAAAATACTGTCATCAAGTTAGATTGCTAACTTATGACTCATTTATTGATCGGTTCGTTCATCCAGTATGAGGGTAGGAGATGGATTTTAAATTTTCAAGTTTAGAGAAGGGGTGGTTACCATTGCAGGGGTCATACCTGTGGTGCCCCAACCGTGTGGGGCTATCCAGTGCCCAATAAATTCTAACCTCACCTGCCCAAAATTTTAAACAAAACCCTCCAACCATTTATTTTTAATTTATTTAAAAATAAAAAAGGGGGGGAGGCAATAATCATATGTAATTTGTATTGAATTTTTCTATCTATTTGTCAACTGTACAATTAATGGCGTTGCAGCAAAAGAATTAATCAAACGAAAAACATAAGAACTGATGTAATAATTTTTTTATAATTATGCCTTTTTTTAGGATTAGTTTTTTATGTATGATTGGGTCGTTTGTAGGATTAGGTCTTTTGCAGCAACCCCTAATTAATAAAAAAAACCTTAGGTAGAAGAGTGAATATATCATCTGTTTGTATGTACATATCTTTGGTTTGTCTCTTATTTGCTTCTGCAGGTTTTAATCCAGATTTTTTTTCATCTTACTATTAAATCAGTAAACTAATTCATCAACAGTCATCCGGTAGACCGAATTTGTATAACTTTAAAAAGATAACATACCCTCTAAAAAACTGCTTCAATATTTTATTTTAAAAATCTCTTTTATTTGTACATATTAATTAGAAAAAACCTTTAAAAATATTATAACTGCTAAACTCAAAAAAAATCAAAGTATAAAATGTAACCTCTTTTGTGCAAATTTAACTATTTTTGCTAATATTCTATTAACTTTCCTTTCTATGGAGTTTAATCTCTATAATTTATATAGAATTTTTTTCCTGTTAGATTCAGGTATCTTGAGGGATAAGAGAATAAAATATTAACTTATGTACATCCCCAATGATGATACACAAAATTTTCCCTTTCTGTAGATTATAAACCTTTGGTTGTAACTTTGTTCACTAATAGTTTGGAACCAACCAATAACAATTCAACAAAAGTACCCGAATTGTTATATCCAATGACATTGGAAACCAGTGTAATTTACAGTCCAATTTTTCTTACTCCCTGCATTAGAGTACACTATGTTAATGTAATTTATTCTGATCCAATGTTATGTGGTATGGCAAACTATACAGCTATAATATGTTGAACAATCTCAATAATTTGGGTACAACACATTCTTGCACAAATTTATGAAGATTGCCAATATTACTCATCTTTTGTGATACAAGATATTAATTTTGTATTGGATGTATTTGACATAATTATTTATAATTTTATATTTATGACTGAATATGTGTACAGAATTTTTATAAATTGTTATATGGATTATGCATTCAATAACTAAATATTAATTTATTTTTATTTTAATTTATATTATTCTTTTATGTATGTGTTTAGGAACATAAGTTAACTTTATGAAAAATACTTATATAGGTAATGGGAATTATAACATTACATATTTACTACAAAAGTAGTAATTCTAATGTTTTCCAGTAAAAGCAAAGATATTATAAAAACATATATTTCAGTGTAATTAACATATAGATATTAAAAATGTGTTGTTTGAAATAGAATAAAGTAATACAATTAAGCATAAAAAATTACCACAGTATTGCTTTCATTTCACATAGCTGACAAGATAGGCCAGGTGAAATAGAGTTAGAGTTACTTAAAGTTTTTTATAGCAAGATAAGATTATTCCTCTGCAGTGCAACAGTTAAGGGTTCTGAAAGTCAGAGTTCAACTTTCCCTTGTAGTTTGATTACAGTTAGTCAGAGAAATCATTTGTGGGTGAAATTCCAGTAAAGCCATTACAAATAATAAGATTTGAATAAGTACAGAGTACAATCCTTCATTTGATAAAACTTTCCGGATTGATCTTAAGCACTTTGTTGAAACTGAATTAGAACAACAAGATAAGTAAGAGTGGTAGCAACCATTGCTTTAAGAGTCTCCCTAGTTAGACTGAAAAACTTGCTGCAAGTAAAAGAGACACAACTTTCCAGCTCCAAAGCAGAAATCTGGAGTTTCATCATCTCCTTCACAGTTTCAGCTTCAACGGAATCATTTCTGATCTTCATAGCAGCATCTCTGATCAGATCATAACAATGCTCAAGCTTACCAATGAAAACAGTAAGAAAAAAGCTAAGATCCAAAACAAAAATTAGCATGAAGAAATTGCTGGGATCAGAAACCATCAAGTATGTAGCTATGATAATCAACAACTGATTTAATGAGAATGTTGGCCAGCAAATGGTAGCCATTACTCCTTTATAGAAATTTAGATGTTTAATGCAGTTATGTATTGCTTCTATGGTGATTTTTTCTCTTATTACCTCATTTTTCGCAAGATTTTCCAGATTCAAACAAATAAGTGCAATCAGTAAAAAGGCTGATGAGTAAATAGGTATTTCAAGAAATACCGACCCAGCAAGAATCATTACATCTAATTGCTGAATGCCAATATTGCAAAGCAATGATATCGCATGCCTGTAACAGAAATGTAACCTGTCAAAATAAAAACAGCAAACCCTATTACTTTCAAATAACTGATTCCAATTGCAGATTTTGTTAGATTTGGTCCAAATGTTCTGTGCGTAAGAAATATCAGAAGTGGGGATGAGTAGATACCCAACATGCTAATTACAAATATGACTTCATTTGGAGTAGCAGACATAACAGTGAACAAAGGAGTCAATCTGTATATCACAAGTGCATCAAAGATAATTCCAGCAACAAAGTAAAGCAAGTAAAGCCACACAATCCTGATTTTTCCATCAATCTCACATCTAAATGGCCAAAATCCAATCTTAGCACAGAATTGGAAAATACTCTGAAGTTCCATTGTTGGTTTTCTTTTACCTACTGAAAGAAAAGAGGCCAGGCCAGGCCAGGTTCTTAATAAATTATTATTCCAATTACATACAAAAAAGTATTCTAATTATGTTTCTCTACAATCAAATAATGATAAAGTAAGCATTAAGTTTTTGTAATCATTATTATTATTATATTCTTTTCAACTGTCAACAATTACATTTATTTTCAGACTAGTCAATTTTATTATATGAATAGAATAAAGCCCTTATGTTAGTAAATTAGATTTTTATTTAAATACATCTTAAACTGGTTATTGCAGGAATTAGAATGCTAAAATTAAACATGTAAAATTAGTACAATTTGTGATGACAAATCTTTATACTTGATAATTTTTGCAATCATTATCATCATTTGATTCTTTTCAGCTGTCAACAATTACAATAATTTTCAGACTATTCAAATTTATAATATGAATAGAAAATAGTTCTAATGAAGTAAATTATATCTAATTTGAAAACATTTTAGAAATTAAAGTACTTAAATTGAACATTTATAGTGCATAAATACATTTTAGGTTTCAAGCATAAAAATATTTTTAAAATTAAAAGGAAATTTAAGTACTATTATGCTTGATAAATTTAAGCATATTTGCAATACTATTTTGAATCTAAAATTTTTATTAATGGTATCTTATGAATTTATTTTTTTATCTTTAAGAAAAGTTTGATTTATTTACATGAAAAAATAATTATTTTCTCATGTTCTTTTTAACTTTATAAGAAGATGTAATGTATTATTTGTGAAGATAAATTATTATTGAGTATTGAGCCTATTCTCTGGGAAAGGATCAATTTGTTATCTGCTAAAGTTTAAGTATACAAATCATAAAATTTCAATGCAAGGTTATATTCTTATATTCTTTTCAGAAATTATGAAAGCACTTTTTAATTTAATTATTTTTGATAACTGATAATTTTGGTTTGAATAAAAAGTGCTTTTGTTGGATGTGCATATTAACATTCCTGTAATCATGGAATGTATTAATTTCTATTTTGTTTCTTTATATACTTGTCTTCTTATTTCATTTACTCAATTTATATGTTCCTTAGTCTACCTTATGTACTAATGAACACAATCGTTATCGCTTTGTATTTATATATTTTTGCAATAATTTCTGTAAATCTGGAGGATAACTAAAGATTTAGCACATTTAAGTTTAACCCCTGATGAATCCTTTACTTATGTAATCAATCTTGAAATTATTGCATTAATTACTTGATAAGACTTGTTTAATCTGTTTAATTCAAGGCGACTAAGTGCAGTTTGTATTTGTATATTAGCCCAGAAATGAATATCTTAGAAATAATAATTCTGATTATTTATCTTTCAAAATTATATGATTTAAAAAGGTTTAGATTATAGCCTAATTTTAAAAAATCTGGAATTCCTGATTTATCAATTTGTTGCTCCTGTCTCTCATTTAATGATTCTGTAGAAGATCCTTAAAAAGAAAGTTATCTATAACTAACAATCTAAATCTATTGTTTAGAAATATGAAAAAATAAGTAAAAAAGGAAATGTATGAGATTTTCATTTTAACATTCAATTTGTATTTGTAAACTGAAACTATACAACATAAAGTTATTACCTGTGACCAAAGGAACTAAAGGATCTTGGCTACTTGCTTCTTTTCTACCTATTGGCCTAGTCACCTAAATGTTATTTGTTTTGATTTTTTTATATTAATTTAAAAAAAAGGTACCAAGACTATTTAAAAAATATTTTATTAGTCATTGCGCTTTTGTTTCTTTGAACCATTGAAAGGAAATTGAGGTCAATTCTTTAAAAAATACCATTTTACAAAATGATCTGACTATTGCTAATTCAAATAAGTTCATATAAAGATCCCTAAGAAAACCAAAGCTGGGGTGTAACAAACATTCAAATGGATGAATGTAATGTACAGACAGACAAACTTTTTGGGCACCATAATTTTAAATTTTCCAAATACCATGCAAATGACATGAAAGCATTGAAAAAAATTGTAATATGTGAAAGAAGTAAAATTGCTGAAAATGTACCTGGGGCCTGACACTATTGTTAGCCAAGTTTCCTACACGTGCAATGTGAGTTCCACCATTTCTGTGGCAACATTAAATTGTTTTTTTTTTGTAAAAATTATTTTATTGATTTTAACCATTTTCTAAAATTTTACGAAAAAGTTATTATCACAGTTTTTTAACCTCAAAACAATATGATGTACATTCTACATTTTACTCAAAACCTTTGTTTCTGCTTTTTCCTGATTTCCTCTTTTTAATCATTATAGAAACATTTATCATTATGCTTAGCCAGATAATGGTTTATAAATTTCTTTACATACATTAGATGCACTTGAAGCATAATAAACTTTTTATCCAAGATTATCTAAGACAAATGATGTGCAATGAAGACAAGTTGAAGAATTATATATATATAGAACAAAAATTGGCCCATCAATTTACAAACATTACAGTCAATGTAAAATACATGAAGATTCAGTAATAGAAAGAGTTTTCAACAAAGAAAATTTTCTCTAAACTGTTTATTTATTGTAATTGATTATTTACATTATTTTATCAATTATCTTATCCCCTAATATCCCTGCTTATTACCCATGTATGTATAATATCTCTATTGTATAAAGTTTAAAGCAAAACTCTTTATGTTGGTCAAATCTTATTCTGCCTTTATCTCTGTCATAATTCCAATTTGTTTGACTGCATATTTCTACTTCCACAGAGCATAATCTATCAATCTTTATTTTCTCAGTACTTTCTCCTTCACAAATACATACAATGTAAATATTTATATTTGCTTTGTATAAATAAATATATGCATTTGATTACTACAGTCAGATAGTAAGAAAAACTTTTCCTTCTTTTATTAACTTATTTTGTCATTTTCTTAATAATTCTGTAAGATTGCATATTATTTTTACAACAACTTTATATAAACTAATTTTTTTAGAATCTAATACTTAGATTTTTGCAATCTAAGGAATGATCATTTTTGATGTTTAGGTTTAATAGTTTTAATACTGGAAATATTAGTGGGAAATGAATGGAGAATTGAAATCTATATGCATAATCAAAGGAGAAAGGGTTAATGGCGTGTGGTACATAAATAATATAATTAAGTTTTAATTTCTAATTATTTCTCTTTCTCTTTTGTAATCATTGAAAATTTGGCAACCATTAATTTGTACCAGGAACCTAAAGGGATAAGACAATTGCCAATAAATTCAGTATCTACGATGTTGATACACAAAATTACACCTTCTTTAACTTAAAAATAGTGGTTAAAACGTTTAAACAATCAACTTAATAAACCAACCAATCAAAATTCACTTAATTTACCAAAGTTGTTAATGAATAAGAAAATCTTATCATAAAACTTTGGGGACTAGTGTAATAAACAGCCCATTGTCCCCTCTCTCTCTGAGTTTGTACTTTCAAAGTATTTGTATGCATCTTTCCTTTTACTGCAGCCATGACAATTAATTTAATTAACATGATTATTGTGCAAATAATAAATCAATGTTGCAGCTTCATACAACTTTCATTACTAGAATTTGCATGTTCAGGCTTTAAATTCAGGAATCGAAAGGGATAAGATAAATTGATATGTATCTCCAAAGATGATACACAAAATAGCCCCTTTTGTAGATTACAAATAGTTATCAAATTAAAATAAAAGTCCCCAAAGTTGTTAAGTTAAAGAAGAGGAATATCATAAAACCTTGGGGACTAGTGTAATAAACAGACCTGCTTTAAATTAAAGTATACTTTTACAAAAAAAAATTGATTTAAAAAGTGTTAAAAACTTTATATGTACGTAGGATTTATGTAAATTAAAACTGTTCAATGCATAACATTTGCACTTAACTCAATAAATAATATGAACAAATTTTTTATAACCTATTTAGAATCTAAATGTGAGTGAAACCTGACAAAACAATATATCTGAAATTCAATTTATCAATTGTTTGATGTTAAAATTAGTCTATATTCCAGTTGGCAAATTTACAGAACTCATTTCAACTGCTTTGTTCATTTTTATTTCATAAATACTTCAAAATAATCCATTTTATATAAAGGTAATAAATAAAATTTGTTAAAAATCTTTATTTTAGAATAGTTTTGTAAGTTTTAAAAATGTACATATATAAAGTAATCTATATTTCTTGTACATATTAATCAGAATTTATAAACCTAATATCCATCATAAGATAAAAAAAGGATTGTTTTGAAAGCTTATCTAATCACCCTTCATTGATAGACCTAGGATTTATGTGGGATATCTTCTATGATAGTATTTTTTCTTAAAATTTTCAAATGACTTTACAATTAAATGTTCCTGATATAATTAGGATTAGTGACTGGTTCCAGAGACCACTGGAGCTGATAATATCTTATAAATAAGAATATTCCACATGTTCCTAAATAAAGTAAAAATATATTATGGTTCCAGAGACCACTGTAGCTGATAATATCTTATAAATAAGAATATTCCACATGTTCCTAAATAAAGTAAAAATATATTATGGTTCCAGAGACCACTGTAGCTGATAATATCTTATAAATAAGAATATTCCACATGTTCCTAAATAAAGTAAAAATATATTCTGGTTCCAGAGACCACTGTAGCTGATAATATCTTATAAATAAGAATATTCCACATGTCCCTAAATAAAGTAAACATATATTATGGTTCCAGAGACCACTGTAGCTGATAATATCTTATAAATAAGAATATTCCACATGTTCCTAAATAAAGTAAAAATATATTATGGTTCCAGAGACCACTGTAGCTGATAATATCTTATAAATAAGAATATTCCACATGTTCCTAAATAAAGTAAAAATATATTCTGGTTCCAGAGACCACTGTAGCTGATAATATCTTATAAATAAGAATATTCCACATGTACCTAAATAAAGTAAAAATATATTATGGTTCCAGAGACCACTGTAGCTGATAATATCTTATAAATAAGAATATTCCACATGTTCCTAAATAGAGTAAAAATATATTATGGTTCCAGAGACCACTGTAGCTGATAATATCTTATAAATAAGAATATTCCACATGTTCCTAAATAAAGTTAAAATATATTATGGTTCCAGAGACCACTGTAGCTGATAATATCTTATAAATAAGAATATTCCACATGTTCCTAAATAAAGTTAATATATATTATGGTTCCAGAGACCACTGTAGCTGATAATATCTTATAAATAAGAATATTCCACATGTACCTAAATAAAGTAAAAATATAATATGGTTCCAGAGACCACTGTAGCTGATAATATCTTATAAATAAGAATATTCCACATGTTCCTAAATAAAGTAAACATACATAAATCCTTATAAAAAATTAAGAGGATCTATGTTTCTGTCTGTAATACCAAAGGATAACTTACTGGACTTCCCTTATTACAATAGTGCAAAAATAATTTCTACTTGAACCTAAAATAAAAAGTGATCTCCCTTTTAGGGGCGATTTCTCTGAGAGGGTGTCAGTTCCATCCCCCCAAAAAGCTATAAAACTTCCCAGGATCTATGAGAAGCTACACTGTGAAGATCCTTCAGTACACACAGACAACCACACGGAGATTCAGTTATTTTATTATAAGGAAAATTAGAAAAATCATCGAAATAAATTTATTAAGATATCTATTCAACCCTTTCAAGAAAAGTTGTATTACCTGAAATTTCACTGAGAAGAAAGCTGAAGATCATGAGAACAAAACTGTAGCCATAGCTGTACTTGAATTTGGCGGGTAGCAAACCAGATCTGAAATTGGGCAACAAATTACAGACATTCCTTTACTTTTTTTTATATTTGTGTTTGAATTGGTACATAAACTAGTTCTTTTAGCAAGCTAAATTGAGGGCATATATTCCCCTGTCATAATATGCACATATATTCTATATCCATTCTTGTACCTAACCTGAATCAGTAAGAAAAACTTATTTAAGAAATCAGTCTTTTTTATTGCTATTTTCGGATTTTTTTGAACCAAAATCCAGTTAGATTTATTTCAAAAATTTTCATTTTTCGTATTCCCTGTGGCTTCGTGAGGTAAAATATGCAAAAAAATATTTTTTTGGTGAGTAATAAACAACTGCATTTGACACCCTGGAAATGCAAAATTGGCTCTTACTTATTTTTTTTATGGTGTGCCTGCTATGTCACTCTAATTTTTCTATTACGCTTTTTCATAATCAAATAATTCCCTACTCAAATTTCTATCTATTTTCTGTATATCAGTTTTTACTTTGTTCAACTATGCTGTTAAAGAATTGTTACTTATGATTGTTGTCATCCTTGCTTTACTCATGCCCTTTCAATCTTTTAAAATTATTTTTGTTTGAAAGCCTCTCAATTCTTAAGTTATGTATCTTTCTGTTTATCATGTTTTTAAAAGCGAAGCTTTTCTGTAATTAGGGTCGGTCCGTCCGTCCGTACGTCCGTCCGTGCGTCCGTAACGGATAGCTTTTTTCGCTAATTTAGGCATGTTAGAATTGTCCTATTAATTTCAAACTTTGCATGGTGATTCCTGTAGTAGTTAGAGAAAGCGTAGCAACTCTATAATCATTACCAGAATGTCCGTACGTCCATTTTAAACATGTTGTTTTTTTTACTTTTTTACAACAAATTTTTTATGTGATCTAATAATCCGATTTATCTGATTTTTGGTATACTGATTCCTGGGACAACAAAGTACAATAGTATAAGCGAAGCAACTCTATAATCAAGTCCTAAAAATGTAAGTATGTCCATAAACATTATTCTGTATCAAGCATTTTTTCAACAATTTTTCTTACAATTTTGCTTTGACATTTATACATTTATATTCTGATTATTCAGTTCTGACAATATTCAAGTGTTAGTGTCCGTTTGTCCTTCCGTTTCAGTGCTTCGCTTTTATGGATGTTGTCATCCTTGTTTTTCTCTAGTTTTATTAACTTAATGATTGTATGCTTTTATCTGAGTAAGCTAATTCACTTTCATCAATCAATCCTTTTTTTCTTTGCCTTTACAATTACATGCCTGTCATTATATCATATGGAATAATGTATATTAAGATATATAAGTTGGAAAAAATTTTAATTTTAGAGGAAGATTTGAAATCTGCATCAAATTTTAAGGATTTTTTTTTATAAAATTCGTTTTTTGTATAATTCTTTATCTAAAAGCGGAAATACAATTTAAGTTAATCAATTTTGACCAATAGGATAGGTGGATTGGAAACTACCTGCGCTCTAATTGGTTGAATGATGTACGACACTTAAGCTTCTCCAATCAGAACGCAGATAGTTTTCCATCCACCAATCACAGATGTCAAAATTAATTAATTTAAATTGTAATTCCGCTTTTAGATAAAGGTTTATACAAAAAACGAATTTTATAAAAAATCCTTACAATTTAATGCAGATTTCAAATCTCCCTCTAACATTAAAATTCTTTCCAACTTATATATCTTAATGTATATCCTTATATAAAAGTAACAGGATCTCTGTTTGTCTGTGTGTCTATTATAAAGAATCAACGCTAACCAATGAACCGATATGGTTCTCCTTTACAATATAGCTTCTCCTAAGTCTTGGGAAAGTTTATATTCATTTTTGGTGAGTTTACCACCACCCTCTCAAGAGCAATCGCCAAAAATACCAAAAAATATCTGAAAATACCAGAAAATACCAAAAATGAATAAGAAACTCATCTCAATATAGACAATTATTTATGTGATACAAGAGGCTTCGTAGTTACTAATATACTAAATGTTAATAAAGAAACTAAATAACTATTAGCAATATAGATCTCTTAAAATGTAATTATAGATTATAATTTTCATCATATACAACTTCAAAAGCTTGATTATAAATTTTGCAGCTTTGGAGGACCACCATTTCTTTTTCATAAACCCTTCAAATTTTCATTTTCATGGGTTGGAAAAGTGATAAAATAAAAAAAGTTGGTATGAAAAGAAATATCATTTTTTGGGAATGCACTTACACGCAACACACACACACACACACGCACACACACACACACACACACACACACACACACACACATGAATATATGGCACATAATTCAGGGAGGGAGGGGACATTGGGCTGTTTATTTAAACTAATCCCCAAAGTTTTTTTCTTATTTATTGGCTTAACTACTTTGGGGACTTTCACTGAATTTTGATTAGTTGGTTCATTACGTTGAGTGTTAAAACGTTTTAACCAATAATTGTAATCTACAGAAGCGATAATTTTCTCATCATCATTGGGGATGTACATCAATTTATCAGCAATTGTCTTATCCCTTTAGATCCCTGATACTACAGATCAAATACATACATACATAAATCAACAAAAGTAATTATTTATATTAGTAATAGACAGAAAACTATAAAACTTATCAAGATTATTTTTCATGAAAATTTAAGTTTTTTTAAAATAAAAAAATATTTCTCTCCTTTCGCTCAGATCTAATGGGATAAAAAAATGGCCGAAAAATTGATATTCATCCCCAATGATGATACACAGAATTATCCCTTCAATTAGTTATTGAAACGTTAAGACACTCATCTGATTGAACTAACCAATTATAATACAATTAACAAAAGTGCCAAATCTGTTGAAACAACGAATTAGAAAACGTTATTATAAAACTTTGGTTACTAGTTTAATAATCAGGCAATTGTCCCCTCCCTCACTGGTCCTTTTTTCGTACAGATTAAACAAAAATCTGTAAAAAAACAAAAACATTTATATTATTAAATAATGGCCAAGAAACTTAAAATTTCAAATAGTCAGCTAAACACATATACATTTAATTGGCATGGCAGACAAACTGCTATTGTCCACTGAAAAGACTCTAGAAAGCATTAAAAAATTTAAAATCGGTGAAAAGTAAAAAAATACATTAAATTTCGAAGATAAATTATTCTAGATACAAACAGTACAAACAAAATCAAATATCGAATCAAATGAAATACAAAACCTTAAAGGACAACTTCAAGTTCAAGATCCCACTTTACCCACAATTGCAGGATAAAGGTAGTGTTATCTAGGTTTTTGTAATTTTAAAATGCCGCGCTGTGATTGGCTGAAATTTCGCGCACCCTGATCTGGTTCACCACTAAAATGATTTAAAGATCTAGCTCAGATCCTTTTTTTCGCGTATTTTCCGTTAGGTTGCGAGTAACTGTTTAGCCAAATGCGGTTATTAAGTCAAACTGTCCTTAATTATAACCATTTCATTTTATGATGACACATTTTTTAGACACTTTGTAAAGTTACATATTTGTAATAATAACTTAAAATATAGGGAGATTCTGTGTTCGCAAAGAATTTTAGGTTAAAGAACCAGATTTACATTTTTTAAATTTTAAAGATTTTTGGTTCTCTTATCTATGCCATTTAAGATATCACCGATGTGGAAATTTCTGTATAAATTGTATATGCAATATAAAGTACAATTCTTCTGGGAGGGAGGAGATATTGAACTGTTTATTACACTAGTCCCCAAAGTTTTATGATAATGCTTTATTATTTATTGGCTTAAAAACTTTGGGGACTTTTTATTAAATTTTGATTAGTTGGTTTATTAAGTGTAGTGTTTAAACGTTTCAACCACTAATTGTAATCTACAGAAAGGGCAATTGTGTGTATCATCATAGAAAGTTATTGAAAGTTATCGAAGAAAATATTGCACATTAATTAATTACTTTAATGAGTTATCTAGTTTATCTGAAACTACAAAGGAAAATATATTTTCTAGGCTTACTTACAAATTATAAAAAGTAGAAAGCTTTTTTGTCTGAAGCTTAAGATTTCACTAGCTACGGAAATAAACGAGTTCTTTATTTTAGGATTCTTCACAGGATGGTTTTAGACTATTTTATCTTTAGATTCAGGTTTTTGGATCGTTTAAGGCAATTATTTTGTCCCCTTGATAACCCTTCGAATAACAAATTATTGCTTATTTCCATCTTATGATTCTGTAATAAAAAACCGGATCCATGTTAAATGTTCTTTGTTTAGAAAAATGCATATTAAGATAGTTTTAGCTTTTTATAAAATTTACTACAATTTGTTAATGCTTTGATAAGCCATTGTTTATATATTTCAGCCAAAATATAGCAATAATGGATAAAAAAATAATAATATTTTGAACAAACCTGTTTCTAAAAGGCTTTAAGCGTGTAAGTACAGGGATCTAATGACCGATAAATTCTTGTACATCCCCAATGATGATACACAATGTTGGTTACAGTTAGTGGTAAAAACGTTGAGATACACAACTTAATGCACCAACCATTCAAAATTTAATAAAAGTTGTTAAGCCAACGAATACGAACATGTAATTATAAAACTTTGGAGACAAGTATAATAAACAGCTCAATGTACCCTCACTCCATGGTGTAAATAAATGTGTGAATCATCAATTCTAAGGGAAGCTTAGTCTAGGTCCTGGGCAGTTTTGGGTTCCTGTTCCATTAAAATAACAATTTCTATTTGAAACAAAATTATATTTTAGGATATTTTGCAAAAGCTCTTATCTATAATACAAAATAGCTTGATGTCTGTCCGTCTGAAGCTTAAGATCTCAGTAACCACTGAACCGATTGGATTCTACTCTTCAGGGTATATACATATTGGTCCTGTGTTGGTTTTAAGCTATTTTCCTGGGGGGGGGTGGGACAACCCCCCCCCCTCTAAAAAAAAAGAAACCCCCCCCCCCAAAAAAAAAAGTTTTCTGGGGAAACTACCTCACATGAAAATAGCAGCACCAGAAATTAAATTTTTTTTTGTAAAATTACCTCTTGGGGCAAAGCCCCTAAAGGCTACGGGCGAAGCCGCTAGTACTTATATATTAAACAGGGAGGGAGGGGGCATTATGCTGTCCTCTAAGTTTTAAAATAACAATTTCTAGATTAACAACTTTAAGGACTTTTACTGAATTTTGATTGGTTGTTTAATTACGTTGAGTGTTCAAACATTTCATTTATTGTTATCTACAGCAGGGTAATTTTATGTTTCATCATTGGGAATGTACATCAAATTATCGGCCATTATCTTATCCCTTTAGATTCCTGGGTATTAAAGTAAATATGTTTATTGGCAGAAATTACATAAATTTCTCTTTTAAAAGCTTTTCAACAGAATGTACCACTATTTTGGTTACAAAAATTTCATTTATTTTTTTGCCTATACTATTTGAGTTTAACTTTTAGATATGTTACATATGAGATAGAGCTAATAGTTTTATAATTAACTTTGTCAGTCTGTCCATTTCTGTTGCAAATGTGGTTTTCTCGGCTGCTATTTAAGATTTATTTTTTAGTAGCGAAGCTACTCTATAATTCACTATGTCCGTCCGTCCGTCCGTCAGTCCGTCAGTCCGTAACGCTATGGGGGAAATGGGATTTACTCAGCTCCTATAAAAGATAGAAAGCTGAAATTTTTTGACAACATTCCCATCATTAAGGAGCACAATTAACTATAAAACATCAATGGCGGTCGGACGGCTTTTTAACAGGTTTTAGGCTATTTTTTTATTTTCCACATTTTTCCTCATATCTTTGGTGTTTATGGTCCGATTTTCAAAATTTTTTCAGTTAGATATATCAAAATTAAATTTTCCGTCGTTTGGAGAACCAACAATGAAGGTCAGACTGCCTTTTTGCAGGTTTTTAGATATTTTTATATTTTTTACATTTTCCCCCATATCTTTGGTGTTTATGGTCCGATTTTCAAACTTTTTTCAGTTAAAGATATCAAAATTAAATTTCCCATCGTTTGAAGAAACAACAATGACGGTCAGACTGCCTTTTTGCAGGTTTTTGGCTATTTTTATTTTTGACATTTTCTCCCATATCTTTGGTGTTTATGGACCGATTATCAAAATTTTTTCAGTTAAAGACATTAAAATTAAATTTCCGGTCATTTGAAGAAATCAACAATGACGGTCAGACTGCCTTTTTGCAGGTTTTTGGCTACTTTTTATATTTTTTACATTTTCCCCCATATCTTTGATGTTTATTAATCGATTTTCAAAATTTTTTCAGTTAAAGATATCAAAATTAAACTTCCTGTCGTTTGAAGAAAACAACAATGACCGTCAGTCCCATCCACGAAATTTTGTGCTTCGGATGCTGTGAATATTGGTGCAAAAAATATGACGTAACAAAAAAAATTAGCCAATAAGAGTCCACTACCATTGCCGCCACGGGTCAATAACGGCCTCTCATTGGCTAATTTTTTTTGTTACGTCATATTTTTTGCACCAATATTCACAGCATCTGTGCTTCGCTACTTATGGATGTTGTCATCCTTGTATATTTATAGATACCCCTTGACCAAAGATAATCTAGGAAGATGATTAAAGTCCCTCCACAGATTATGACGTCATACGATAGAATAGCCAATAAGAGGCCAGCATAAATTTTACCATTAGTCAATTACAGTGTATACTGGCATCTCATTGGCTATTCTATCGTATGACGTCATAATCTGTGGAGGGACTTTAATCATTTTCATCATTTAGCATACAATTTCGAGCTATTAAAGACATTTATTGATCCCATTCATTCTCTTTTTTATGCCAACTGAAAATCTGCTGTATGATTCACTTTGTCTGTTTGTTAATCAAGTATTCTTTTATGATTATCTACTTATGGATGTATCTTAATAACTTTGCCAGTATAGCTTCGAAACCGATTACTATCTGCTGGTTTAGAACCGGTGGTCAGGCATACTGAAAAATGATGCATAACATCGTATTTTCAGACAGTTTTCCACAGATTTGAAAATAGAAATAAAATTGGTTTAAATCATATAATCTAAGTGGAAAGCTGTTTATAATACGATGCGATTAATAGTACTAGTAGTAATGGAATGAGTACACCAAAAATCAGATCAATCGGATGATTATATCACATAAAAAATGTATGTTAAAAAATAAAAAAATCAACATGTTTAAAATGGACGTACGGACATTCTGGTAACGATTATAGAGTTGTTACGCTTTCTAAATCGTACCGAAATACTGCAGCAATCATCATGCAAAGTTTGAAATCGACAGGACAATTCTAACATGCCTAAATTAACGGAAAAAGCTATCCGTTACGTACGTTATTGTCGTCAATTTAAGTTGCTAACATGGAATTAATTGACAAATTCGTTTATCCATTAGGAGGGGAGGGGATGAGGGTATCGTTATTTTAGCCCGCTGCGAGTTTCACTAAGTTAAATAACATGAAATTCGGGTTTAACATCCAAGTAATGCTAAATCCATTATCTTAACTAAGATAAATAAAAAAAACCTCTTACCTTGATTCCAGCTTATTACCAACTTCTGCTTTGAATATTGAAATATAAACAATTATGCCAGCCAACAGGGTCAACCCTAAAATTGTAAAATAAATATTTATCGCATCGTATTAAGCATTAATCTTTCTGCGGATATTAAAATGAAAAAGATCAAAACCAGTGTTGTCAGCCGAAGAAAAAATGTCCCCCATAAAATATTTTTTTTTACATTAAAAAAAAAATTAAATTAATTGCTCCCAGTGCCTCTAGTTTATTTAAAGAATGTTTCAAAGAAAAAAAAGTTTAAGAAAAACTTAAACATGGAAAAAAGTTTTGATAAAGAAGTATTAACTCCAATTTTCTCTTTTTACAAGCGTGTAAACAGTTGAAAGTAAAAAAATACAGAACAAGAATGGCAACTTCCACTGAAGCTTAAACTCATTTTTTAACTCAATTTCAAGGGTTCGACTATATGATTTTATCATAAAGTTGATTCATCTGGCATATAGGACATTATAATCACTTCCAGCTTAATTATGTTGATTTTATAACGATCCAATTTTTTGACGGGGAAGGGTTAAACAGATATATTGTAATATTTATTGAAAGCAAGGTGATTTATACGGACGCACTTAACTTCTATATTGTACATAATCGCCCCTTGAATTACCATCATAAAATCAGACAATCAATAAAGTATCATGAAAAGATTCAATGTCAGAATAGTTTAAAAGAATTATCCTTTTTATGTGTGTGTCCGTCTGTATTAAAGGATCTCGCTAACCGCTGAACCGATTTGGCCTCTAGGGTCGTAGTATGAAACATAGTAGGAGATACAAATATCTATAGAACAATATTTGCGGGAAGGATTAAAGAATAGAATAGAATTTCAAGTGCATTTGTTATTAGAGGTATTAGAGAATAGAGGAATATAGATTATTAGATACTAATATCTTTAGAACAATATTTGCGGGAAGGATTAAAGAATAGAATAGAATTTCAAGTGCATTTGTTAATAGAGGTAATAGAAAATAGAGGAATAGAAAAATATAAAAAAGTTCGCACTACCAGGTCTAAATTTTTCCACCAATGATTTTAACACTACCAAAAGAGGATTTTTATGTATTCCAAATTTGGCGGAATAACAATTCAGCCGTGGTTATATCCCTCTTTGAATGTTGTATAGGTTTTTCCCCAGCTGGTATTAAAGATGTTCTCTTATTTGTTCGCTTAAACATTTTTGTGAATTTTATAACACTCATGATTTGATATAATAAAGCAGTGTCCAAACTTTTCCACCTTCCATTACAGAAGGGCTATTTTGGTTATCATAATTGGGTTGGGGAAGGCACATTAATTTGAAATCATCTATAGTTTAATCTATGATTTTACCCTCTAATCTTAAATATCTATTTTGTATCCACAAATATTTAATTTAAAGGAAGAAAATATTTTGATTTCAGTTTAAAAGATATATACGTATTGTGTATGTACAATTATATACTTAAATTTCAAAATATTTCTTTTTAAGAAAGAGTTGAATTTTCAGCAAAATTGGTGGATTTCAATAACATTAATAAATTATACCAGTTTTGAAGGCTTTGGCCCCTCAGGTCTAACAAACTAGTTTAAAGCTTATAATTTTTCATTATAATATTCTAAAAGCTGTCTATAATACGATGCGATAAATATTTATTTCAGTCAAGGACTTCCAAGTTTTTTTTTATTTGGAAGTGAGGGGGTAAAAATTAAAAATTAAAACCAACGTTTATAATTCTACAGTAGCTACGCTACTAACATAAATTTGTTGTAAAATTGCTTAAATACAGGATATAGTAAAAACACATACTTTCATTTTTAATGATTTGTTTATAGAGTTGCCTCGCTTATTATATTGTACCTGGTAACGATTATAGAGTTGCTACGCTTTTTTATACTTAACTGTTATGCAATCTTATAAGAAAAATTATGCAAAATTTGAAATCGATGGAACAATCTAACATGCCCAAATTAAAGATGGACGGACCTAATCTAATTAAAGAGAAGCTTCGCTACTAAAAAAAACCCTATCATACTTCCGAGTATAAACACATTACTGTCAGACAAACAGACCAATGTGCATAATTGTAGAGTAGCTGCGCTATTTAAAAAAATCCTATCCTACCTCCGAGTATAAAAACAATTCCGGAAATGAAGGTGAAGATCTTTTTCCTCCTGTAGTACAACAAATCTCTTTTTGGTTATCTATCTATCTATCTTTTTTTTTCTATTTATCTATCTATCAACTAGCGGTAACGGCCTTAAAGGTCTTTAGGTGCACTCAAGGTAAGGGGTGGGGAATTTGACCCTCAAACAGTTCATTTTTTCAGAAGAAAAAAGTAAAAATTTTTTGGTGGCGGGGAGGGGATTCTTTTTTTGCATGGGGTGATTTATCTTAGCTGGATCTTTAAATCATTTCAATGGTGCGCCAAATCGGGGTGAGCCAACTTTCCACCAATGAGAGCACAGCATTTTACGAAATGCCGCGCTGTGATTGGCTGAAATTCGGCGCACCCCGATTTGGCGCACCATTGAAATGATTAAAAGATCCAGCTCTTGAGTTACCCTACCTCAAATATTTATAAGCCTTCCCTGGACTTGTAAGAAACAGACATGCAGCATCATTTTACTTTTATAATGATATGTAAGTCTATCTTTTTGACTGCCTCCGACCGTCAGTTTTCCCAAAGTCGGTGTTGGTTACCCAACGGCATGGTTTCGAAACCGATACAACCTTGCATTTAAAAAATTTATTTTCAATTTATCTATCTATCTACTAACGGCGACGCCCTTAAAGTTCTATAGGGGCAAATAAGGTAAGGTTGGTGGAATTCGAACCTACACATTTCATTTTATTTTAATAAGAAAGAGTATTTTTTTAGGGGGGGGGGGGGTTCTTTTCAAGGGGCGATTTCTCTTGGAACCATGGAGCCTACTTGGACCTAAAAGAATCTTCACTTTAAAGGATAATCATATCTATCTAACTATATATCTATTATAAATGAGAATCAATGTTAATCAGCCTGTAAGTCTATCTATCCATTTATCTATCTATCAATCTATCTATCCATCTATCTACCTAATTATATATCTATTACAAATAGGAATTAATGTTCATCAGCCTGTAAGTCTGTCCATTTATACATCTATCTATCCATCTATCTATCTATCTATCTACCTATCTTTCTATCCATCTATCTATCCATCTATCTATCTATCTACCTTTCCATCTATCTACCTAATTATCTATCTATTTTAGATAAGAATTAATGTTAATCAGCCTGTAAGAAATCATTTTACGGTTGGGCAATGGTTTTATAGATAGGACAGAAGGTGCAACTAGAAAAATGTTTTTTTTTAGTATGTGCTCGGTTTTTAGCCAAACTAAAAAATCGTAAATAGCATCGTATTACATACAATATTTCACAAGTATTACAACAAAATCTCAAAAGAAGGCCTGGTCTAACAAAACTGGTTTTAAACTTATATTTTTATTTTAATATCCGCGGAATATAATGAATGAATGAATATATATTTTCGAATCTACATTTGATAAGATTACAATTTTATAAAAAAATTTATAATTTATATAACATGCAGACCATGGTCAACACCCTCCTATGATATGCTTCAATCAGTGGAGTCTTACAGTTGACCAGGTTAAATTTACAGGGTTACAGTTTAAAGTGCTTTAAAGCTACACCAAGCTTAAGAAACCAGCAGGCTTCCAATGAGATGAGAAAAGGAAGGCTGATATAAACCTACTTTTGCTGATAATTTCATTTTTTTATTGTGTTGAGAGTATTTTTTAATTAAGTCAAGTTTTTTTTGATGTAGGTCTATATTTTTGCATATTTTTTACTTTAAAAGTGTATTATTTTATAGTGTATTTTCAAAGTGTAATTTTTTTTGTAAAGTATTTTGTTTTTTAGTGTTTATTTTTATGTTTGTCATTTTTTGTAGTTTAGGTATTTGTTTAGTTTTTTTTTTTTTTAGTGTATTTTAGTAATTTTAGTATTTTTAGTAATTTGTCTTTTAAAGTAATTTATTTTATGATAACAAGTCTTTTTTCCTGAAATAAATTAGATGATTTTAAAAAATTTAAAGTGTTAAACTTTTATTTATGAATGTTATATTTGATATGCTTATTAAGCAAATTCTTGTTTTATTTATGAATGTTATATTTGATATGCTTATTAAGCAAATTCTTGTTGCGTAATAAAGAAATAGTTGTTATTTTATTTAAAATGAATTATTATATATGAAAATAAAGAAATATTTAACATTTTTATTAAGGAAGGTACTTAACATAAATATCTTTATTTTCTGTGTGCATCCATTTCTCTCGATGTTTAAGTAAGGATTACTTGGAGCTTCTAATCAAGGCTTGTCCTGCAGACAAGTAATGTGCATCCCTAACAATTTTAACATTCTTTTTTGGGATTGTTCTAATTTTAAAAAGTTTTATTTTGTAAGAGTAAGAGTATAGTCTGATTAGCAGCGGATTGGGCATATTGTGTTTATATGTTGACCAGATATGAAAAAAGTATTTCAGTTTGTATATCATAATATTTTTGTTTTATGTTTGTTTTACTAATTTTACCTTTTGTGTTTGTGAGTTGATCTGAGTACTTTTGAAAAAAAACTTGCTACAATTGTTAGCAAAAAAAAAAAAATTTAGTTTCATTTTGAAATGTGTTTGATTTAGTCACTCACTAGTATCACATTTTTAATTATTTTAATGTTTGCACAGAGAGACATGTTCTCTCTATGACTGCCTTTCCTCAACGATACAATAATACGATACTAGAGAGAGAAACAGAAAAAGAGAAAGATAAAAATAATGAAAAAATAATATTTAGAGTAAGAGCAAGTGAAAAAATGTCTTTCTTATGTTTAAGCAATTTTATAGTTGCCCCATATCAACCTGAAAAGGTTAATTGTCCAGAACAAGGCC
This sequence comes from Acartia tonsa, assembly GCF_053477335.1. Classification (NCBI taxonomy): domain Eukaryota; kingdom Metazoa; phylum Arthropoda; class Copepoda; order Calanoida; family Acartiidae; genus Acartia; species Acartia tonsa. The sequence goes on along the minus strand of NC_137267.1, from coordinate 5,268,928 downwards.
AGTATTAGGAACATTATAGAAAACACACAAAAACAGACAAACAGACATTAACAGACAGACTAACAAATAGACAGTATATAATAAATAAACAGACAGCAATATCTTTTAATAAACTATCATGATGTCTGTCTATGTGTCTGTATGTAAGGATCTCGCCCATGGAAAAATCCCCCCTCCCTAAATAAAATCCAACTCCCATTTTTTTACTTTTTCTTTTTAAATGTAAAAAAATATTGTGTTCTCGAATTCAACTCCCCCCTCTTCAAGTGCCCCTAGAGGCCTCTGGGGGGGGGGGCGTAGCCGCTATTAAAAAATACAGTGCTAAGATATTAAATTAACGTACCTCCCCCAATGATGAAAGACAAAATAAATCCTTCTACATATTAAAATTATTGGTTAAAAAGTTAGGATATGTTATTCAACTTAAGATACTAAGATACTATGAAAATTTTTCCTCCTTGTCAGTGTATAAAAGGATTTTACAGACAGACAATCTATAATACAAAGTAGAACGATTTCTGTCTGTCTGTCTGTCTGGTTGTCTGTTTGTTTGTCTGTCTGTTTGTTTGTAGCGAAGGATCTCGCTAACCGCTGAATCGATCGGGTTTTACTTTACAGGGTAGCTTCTCATAGGTCCCGGGAAGGTTTATAACTATTTTCTTGGGGGGTGGGACACCCCTAACCCCCCTAAAATATGAAAAATCCCCCCCTCCCAAATTTTTTTTTAAAATCTAAAACTAAAATAGTGGGGTGGACTACCCCCACTCCACCCCCCCCCAAAAAAAAAATTTCCCTTCCCCAAAAGATAATTTTTTTACATTCTTATTTTAAATCTAAAATACAAAAATTTGGTTTGAACAAACCTCATGGGGCCCAAGCCCCTAGAGGCTAGGGGTGAAGCCGCTTGTAAATTAAATGGATATACAAGCAGACAGACACATATTGAAGGTAAATCAACAAACAATGTACATATCATGAATATATGGTCAAAGGAAAATACTTAATTGTTTATTCATTTTCCTGCAATCGATATATTATTACTTGGATGCTGCACTAGATTTTTATGTACTCATATAAGGTAAAACTCTCAGCTGGCTACAATAACGATACTGTTGGCAGGGGAAAATTTTTTATCCATCTCCCCCCAAAAAAAATTTACCCGCGGGATAAAATATTTGGAGGGTGTAATTTATTCATGTAAAAAAGTACCTACCTAATTATGAAATACTATTAAATATGTAATGGTAATTTTAGTAGTGATTTTAGGCTATTTCAAACACCCCCCTCCCCCTTACAGAATACGTAGCCTCTAGATGGTAGGGGCGAAGCCACTAGTACCTAATAAACCTAATAAGTAGTTCGCAGACAAGAAATGCTAATGATATCAAGGATAACAACATACGTAAAAGCAAAGCTCAACAAATAAATTGATGTTTCTCCCCAATGATGACACACAAAATTACCCCTTCTGTAGATTGCATTTAGTGGTTGAAATGTTTGGACGTTAAAACAAATGAACCAATCTAAATTTAATAAAAGTCCCAAAACGATTAAGAAAACGTCATTATAAGACTTTGGGGACTAGTATAATGAACAGCCAAATATGCCTAAATATGCAATCAGAGCTGTCTATTAAAGATTAAAGTAGTGCGAACGTACGACCCTTAGATAAAGAAAAGCTTCGCTTCTGATAAAGATATTCATATAATAATATTAAGTAATATATTTTCTCATTGTTTTCTTGCCAATATTACTCTTAATTTTTATTACACATCCAATTATTCGAGTATCTATCTATCTATCTATCTATCTATCTATCTATCTATCTATCTATCTATCTATCTATCTATCTATCTATCTATCTATCTATCTATCTATCTATCTATCTACAAGATATTGTTGTATTCCTGTTACAAAGTCCAAACACACAGAAAATCTCAGCTAGGCAAACAACTGAGGACCCAATCAGAAAGTAGAGTCCACTCTGTCGCATTGCATCTAGAAAAAAAAGTATTATCATATTCATAGTTTAATATTATACATATCCTGTTTTATAAAGTACTAGCGGCTATGCCCCTAGAGGCTCTAGGGGCACTTGAGGAGATGGGAATTGAATCCCAAAATCTATTTATTTATTTAGATTTCTCTTTAAATTAAAAAAAAAAAAATTTTTAGGGGGATGGAAGAGGGGGCGAACTCCCCCCAACCAAACCACATTTTTATCTTAGTTTTAAAAAAATTGGGGTAGGGGGTTATTTTTCTAGTGGCATTTTCTAAATTGTACCTAATTGTAACTAGTACAGGAATCATCATGCAAAGTTTGGAATCGACAGGAAAATTAAATTAACGAAAAGAGCTAACTGTCTGTGACGTTTTGCCGGGCGGACGGACCGACCCTGATTATAGAAAAGCTTTGCTTTTAAAAATACAGTATCACGCACTGCATCTATAATACAATAATAAGATCATATTGTTATTTTTAGATATAACAAGGATGACAACATCCATAAAAGCAAAGCACTGAAACGGTAGGACAAACGGACATTAACACTTGTATGGTATCTGAACTGAATAATCAGAATTTAAAAGTATTAGAGTCGAAGCAAAATTGTAAGTAAATTTTTTGAAAAAACTGCTTGAAGCAGGATAATGTTTATGGACATACTTACATTTTTGGACTTGATTATAGAGTTGCTTCGCTTATAATATTGTTCGTTGTTGTCCCAGGAATGAATATACCAAAAATCAGATCAAACGGATAATTAGGACACTTGAAAATTTGTTGTTAAAAAAGTAGAAAAATCAACATTTTTAAAATGGACGTACGGACATTCTGGTAATGATTATAGAGTTGCTACGCTTTCGTGCCCAACTACTACAGGAATTATCATTTTGAAATCGATAGGACAATTCTAACATGCCTAAATTAACGAATAAAAGCTGTCTATCTCGGACGGACGTACGTACGGACGTACCGACCCTAATTATAGAAAAGCTTCGCTTTTAAAAAGAAAAAGTAACTTATATAATAAGTATGATATTTAATGCATTTTGTTCTTTCTCTGTATGTAATGATTTTCTTATACAGAGAAAAATATATTCTAGTATGAATTTGAAACCGATTAATATCATCTGGAATAGAACCGGTTTTAATCCATACTAAAAAATCATGCATCGCACCATGTATTACAGACAATGTTCCAAGAAAAAATATCTTAATCTTATAATTATAAGATACTTCTGATTCCATTAAATCAATATCTATTAAAAGTTTTTAAGCCAACAAATGAAAGAATATTATCTATCTAACTTTTATCCACTTTCAACTCACATGGTATCAACTTGGTTGAATCTTGATCGTCTGGTTCAACTGGAAAATAATCTATCTATTACCATATATATATATCTATCTACTAACAACTCACATGGTATCGCCTTGGTTGAATCTTGATCGTCTGGTTGATAGTTTTCAACTAGAAAATAATCTATCTATTACCATATCTATCTACTATCAACTCACATGGTATCGGCTTGGTTGAATCATGATCGTCTGCTTAATAATTTTCAACTGAAAAATAATCTATCTACCTACTATCAACTCACATGGTATCGCCTTTGTTGAATCTTGATCGTTTAATTGATAATTTTCAACTAGAAAATAATCTATATATTACCATATCTATCCATCTATCTACTATCAACTCACATGGTATCAACTTGGTTGAATCTTGATCGTCTGGTTCAACTGGAAAAAATCTATATATTACCATATCTATCTATCTATAAACATATCTATCTATTTATATATTTTTAACTCACATGGTATTGCCTTGGTTGAATCTTGATCGTCTGGTTGATAGTTTTCAACTAGAAAATAATCTATCTATTACCATATCTATCTTCTATCAACTCACATGGTATCGCCTTGGTTGAATCTTGATCGTCAGGTTGATAATTTTCAACTGGAAAATAATCTATCCGAGCACATGAGAAATTTGTTCCGCCAACTAAAATAGATATCTCATTATATAAAATTGTAAGGTTTTTTTTATGTATTAACTAGATGGAGTTCTCTTTATTTGGGGAAGCTTTACATAGGACCTATGATGGTTTTAAGCCATTTCATTTTCATATTTCAGCATGGAATAGTTTATTATATTTTTCTTAAAACTTATTAACGCAGATCTGATTGATTTCTACATTTTATAAAATATTTACATAGATCCTGGAATGGTTTTAAGCTTTTTTTTTCTAATATTCAAGTCATTATTAGCTATTTTCATGTCCTTCCTTGAGACAGCGGGTCAAGGCATAATGTACTTGAGCGTGGGGCTTGATAGCCCTAATGGCTATACAAAAGTGTCTCGTCCTTCTTCATGACTACTTAGGTCTAAACACTAAGAAACAATGGCTACACAAACAAACAATACCCCTTCCTTCCAAATTTAATACAAAGCTCCTAGATGCGGAGCTACTCCATGGTTAATAAGGTCGTACGTCCTTCCGTATACCCACCACTAGGTAATCAAGGGTATCTTTAAAAAGACATGGAAACCTCTTTAATTTCAAAGACACATTACAATCTTTCCCGATTTTGTATTACTTTTGCGGAACATGATTCCCGTTACGTCATATTTTTCTTTCCCGAAAAAGGGAAGGGGGGAAGAAAAAAAGAGATGGGAGAAAAGGGGGTTTTCCCCATCTCTTTTGAAGAGATTTTCTTCCCCCCTTCCCTTTTTCGGGAAAGAAAAATATGACGTAACTGGAATCATGTTCCGCAAAAGTAATACAAAATCGGGAAAGATTGTAATGTGTCATTTCAAAGACACGCATGTAAAACCCCAGCCTCTTGGGAAGGCGGGGGAGGTAAGAAAAATAGCCTAAAACCACCCAAAGAAAATCACTACTTTATATATAAGGATGTTTAGATACAGTTTTAAAACACAAAATTAAATACTATGTATTGTAAACAATACAAAAACCAATATTTTCAATTTTCCTGTTCTATGTTTTGCTGTCTATTTGTAATTATTAATTATTGTTTGCAAATAGTATAAAAAGTACATTTCAACAAATTGTTAACTTGTTAGTTACACATGAATATCCAATTAAAAGTTATAATTTACCAACAAATGAATATTATTAGAATATGGCTTTTCTATGTATAGGTGATGTCTGTCCGTTCAACAGTAACTACAAATTTAGACATAATTAATCTCTTGCTCATTGAAACTTTTGTGATCCTAAAAACTTGTAAAATTGCGATTCCTAGGACTATTAGATGCAATATTATATGTGAAATCATGTATGGTATCAGATCTTGAAATGTATCCTATATTAAAAAATCTCAATATTCAGTTTCTTAAATGAAAATATGCTGTCATTTTTCTTTATTGTTTTATTAATGGATGTTGTCATACTTTTTTTTAGTGGCGAACTTCTTTTTTTTTGTTCTGAGCTACAATTCAAGATAAACGGCTGGATTTGTTTGTGGAGAATTTCTACAAAATTGAACATTCAGTATATAATTTACTTAGTCTGTTGGTCTGCCCGTCATGCAACAAAAGACCATTGCATATTTTCACTTTTACTTTTAAAAAATGATTTTCTGCTCGATAACTCACTTTTTTTGTTTATCCATTTAAAATTTCTTTGTCCTCGCTATTGGATGTGTTTATTAGGATATATAAGTTGGAATGAATTTTAATGTTAGAGGGAGATTTGAAATCTGCATCAAAATTTAAGGATTTCGTTTTTTGTATAATTCTTTATCTAAAAGCGGAAATACAATTTAAGTTCATAAATTTTGACCAATTGGATAGGTGGATTGGAAACTACCTGCGCTCTAATTGGTTGAATGATGTACGTCACTTAAGCTTCTCCAATCAGAGCGCAGATAATTTTCAATCCACCAATCACAGATGTCAAAATTAATTAACTTAAATTGTATTTCCGCTTTTAGATAAAGAATTATACAAAAAACGAATATCATAAAAAATCCTTAAAATTTGATGCAGATTTTAAATCTCCCTCTAACATTAAAATTCTTTCCAACTTATATATCTTAGTGTTTATCCTTGTTGTTATATAATTTTTAAACTTTTTTTATTGACAAAAATATTGTTACAAAACCAACAAAATAAATGTTATTACCGAAAAAAAATTGTTTGATAAAATTGAATTTTTCAATTTACTGAACAATTTTGCCTTTTTGTATATAATTGTAAATTGTTGCAATAACATGCAGGGGTCTAAAGGGATAAAGGGGTAAATAAAGCATAATCATTGGCAGTGCAATTTAGGAGGTGGGAAGGAGGCCGGGGAGAATTTAACTTTATTGGACATAAAAGGATTACTGTAATAGTTATTTCACGCATCGTATTATAAACGGCTTTCCGCGGATATAGAATGTACAATTATAAGATTAAAACTAGTTTTTTTAGCCCCGAGGTGCCGAAGGCACTGGCTAAAAAAACTGGTTTTAATCTTATGATTGCACATTTTTATATTCGTAGAAAGCTGGATATAATTCGATGCTAGACATAGTTTTTTCGTATGGATGAGAACCGGTTCCTATCCACCGGATTCGAATGAATACGAGAAAATTGATTATCAAATATCTTTACATAGTAAACATGATTTACATTGAAATCTATTTTTGCTCATATAAATCTACTAGGATATGTATTTAAGTCAATCCATCGTAAAAGTTCATAACTATTTCATATTTTAGTTTTTTAAAAAGGACTTACGTTCAGTTTGGCAAAGTCTCCACATCCCACTTATTGTTGACTTCATCAAATACTCTGGATTTGATTCAGAGTATACAACTCCTTGGATGGGGTTGGGGTTCCGAAACCTTTCCATTGTGTGTAGCCTGTAAAATATGATTATAATTGTCAAACTGTCCCTCTTTTTTCGAAATTGATAGCAAATTCAATAAAATATTCTGGATTTAATTAATGATACCAGATTTTTTAGCCTCGAGTGGCAAAAAGCCTGGGCTAACAAAACTAATATTAATTATATGATTTTTTTAAATATGAAAAATTGTTTGTAATACAATGATATACATAATTTTTCAGTATGGCTGAGAACCGGTTCTAATCCAGCATACACTAATCGGTTTTGAAGCCATACTGGAAAAAAAATTCTTACCAGCTAGGAGTAAGAACAGAAATAACTAGGGCTATAACCGTGAGTATAGCAAATATTGGGGTCGAAACTTTTATATTGTGGTTCTGTGTGTGCAGCCAGGGTTTCTTAGTGTTTAAACCTAAGTATTCATGGCGTAGGAAAAGCACTTTTGTTTGTCACTAGGGCCAGTTCAAGCTCCACATTCAAGGGGAAGTTGCATGAATGTATTACCAGATATTTTTCTAAACTAAAACTTACCAGCTAGGAGTGAGAACAGAAATAACTAGGGCTATAACCGTGAGTATAGCAAATATTGGGGTCGAGCACGCCAAAAGTTTTATGTTCCAAATCAATTCTCGATCCCCTTCAACTCTCCTTGCCCTAAAAATACAGAGATATTAGTCTAAAGAATAGAGGGTGCATGAGCAATTAACCAATAACCCTACCATCAGGGCAGGGACCAAGTCCCGATTTTGTATTTGGTCTTTGAAATCAGCTAAATCAACCCGGAAATATAACCACAGCCTCATAAAAAGGGTCTCTAGAATTCATTGCAGGTAGTTGGCTGGATTATACATCTATACTTAAACATTTATAATCTAAAGTTCAGAATAAAAAAACAACAGGTGGTGCTAGAAATGTAGATTATAGAGTAGGTTTTCTGACCATTAACATATTTCACACAATCTATAATACAAAGTAGAACGATGTCTGTCTGTCCGTCTGACCGTCTGTCCGTTCGTCTGTCTGTCCCTTAAGATCTCGGTAACCACTGAACCGATAGGATTCTACTCTTCAGGGTATCTACCTATTGGTCCTGTGGTGGTTTTAAGCTATTTTCTTGGGGGGTGGGACACCCCCAACCCCCCCAAAAACCAAAAAATCCCCCCCCCAATTTTTTTTTTTTTTTTTTTTTTTTTTGAAGGAGATTTCCATGGTCCTTTACGATTTTTGCCATAATTTTTTTTATCACCTCTTGGGGCAGAGCCCCTAGAGGCTAGGGGCGAAGCCGCTAGTATGCATATAAAACAAAAGTTAAAAAAAAGTAAATCTTTTTTATTTTAAAAGTTACAAATGTTAATATAAATGCTATGAACACTCTTGAATTAAAAATAAGTTTAAAATAGTCTCTTAAAATTTCAAATTGATTAAAGCAGTGTAAGCAAATTTAAAATATAAAAATAATGAATTATAAATAATTAAATTAAAATAATTTGCTGCATAATTGAAACAAATATTATATTAATATTGAAGACAAATTATATTATGATATCATTTTTTTTCTTTTTCTTATTTCAGCTAATCATTATTCGGAACATTTGTCCACGTCCCTGAAAAGTTTTGCGAGTGCAGGGCTTAGCATACAAGGAAGAAAAAACAATAAAAATGCTAAAAGTTGGACCTAGGGGGGTATATTCACAAAAATATATACCATATATCTGAGATCAATGTTAAACAAGAAAGTTTGGGTATAGTCCCTTTCGTTACATTGCTCCTTAAGAGGCGGTTTTTCGTATTTTTCATAGTAGCTTTTCTCCTATTTCTAACTTTCTAGCTTTTCTAACCATGCAGGGCAAATTACCTAACCCTGTGGGGCAATCACCTAACTAAATATAACCTAATCTAACCTATAAAAGCCATTTTAAAAATACGACGAGTCGCCCCTTATTGGGCGATGTTATGAAAGGGACTATTCCCGAAAGTTTTTCTTTTGAGTAGACAAAAGTAAATCAATTAAAAGGAAGGAGTAGGTTGCGCTAAAAAAAAACCGTAAAGGTTGTGAGTTTTAAGTTAAAAACAGAAGTAGAACGATAAAAATTTAAGTTAAATTTAAAAAAAATGATGTCTATAGTTCTTTTCAATAAGAAATACACATATTTAGTGAATATTATCGTCCTACTACTTTTTTTAAGCCTAAAAACTCACACCTTTACGAATTTTTAGCGCAACCTACTCCTCCCTTTTATTAATTGGTAATGTTTTTGCAGGCAATTTCAATAAATTAAATTAAAAGACTGTCAAAAAGCTGTCTTAGTTTGAGATTTCAAAAGATACATTATGTTAGAAAAAATTTGTTAATGTAATAATGTGTGAGTTTCCTATTAAGATCTCACAAACAGCTGAACCTAATTGTTTGGGGGAAGGATGAATTTCAGAATTGCACCCCTACGAAAAAGTGAAAGTTTAAAACAACTTTATATATGAATGGTGTTTTTACATGAAAGTTTTTTAGATAATGGCCAAAAAAGGTGTTTATCCATTTTAGCAGATTATTTTGTAAGTCAATAAAGGGGGGATTAAAATCGACATGAAATAAATTTAGAACCTTTTCTTTCTTACAATATTTTACAGCTGGGAAATAAATATTGTGTATAAGTAAAAAGGATATTTAAACGGCTCAGCAGCGTCAGCCGCTTTTATCCGCTCAGCTTACACAAGTCATCCAATTATTTTAGCCACAGCCACTAAGCCACAAAGACCCGTGGTTGGCATGCAATGATCTTTTTCACCTAATGTGAAAAAATATATCACTTTTCTGCAGTGTTGCGGAGCTGGAGCCGAAGCCGGATCCGGGAGCCGCCATAATTTGCTGGAGCCGGAGCCGTAATTTTCGTTAAAAAACGGCTCCGGCTCCGGACTAGATATTTTTATAAATTATAATTTGGTGACTCTGTTTTTTCATGTGCAAATGCCCCTATTAAGTTTTTCAAGTCCATTTTTATTAAAAATTAAACTTTTAAAAGCTTCAAAAGTCAAAAATAGACGTGGGTAAAAAATATTCCGAGTTTTTTCTTGATTTTAGGTCGGAGCCGGAGCCGCACCAAAATCAAACGGCTCCGCAACGCTGCTTTCCTGAATAATTCATTATCAATATGATTGTAATTAATTAAGCCTTGTGGCAGCTACAATATTATATAAACTTGCTTTGTAATCAAAGTAAAACACATTACTGATAATACTAATAATGATGAAAATCCGTTATAATTAGTCGGTTGACAAACGAGCATGATCAACTGTAGAGTGTCAGAATCTAATAAACGGAAACATTAACTTTTTTTCTGGACAAAATTGTATAAAAATGTTATTAAAAATTACTTAAATACAGGATGTTTAAGGCCATACTTACATTTTTAAAACTTGATTACGGAGAATAGATGCATGGCTTTTGATATTGTGCCTAGTTTTTCTATGAATCAATATTCCAATTTTAAAAAGTAATTTTGAATGATCAACATTTTATCTTCATATTATTTGATGTTTTATTAAGACATAAAAATTGCACTTGCTTATTGAATCTAAAATGCATCAATCCTAAAAGAGGCATTTCAACAACAGATTTAGATAAACATGAAAGTGTATCTTTGGACAATTTTTATGCCCCAGGAAATCAATATCTACTCCTCTCCCCCCCCCCTCCCCCTCCCAAAAAAACAATCTTTTCTTAATATTTTTTATTAAAACAAACTTTAAAGTTGAAAAACAGTTATATATGTATAACTAACAAATTAATTATTGAAAAAAATTTGTTCTCGAAATTTCAGCTTATTTTTGGGGGCTACCTTAATATTTACTTTGAATGTTTCCCTAAATCAGTTGAAATTACGAAATATTTTTCTCGTATTTATTCGAATCCGGTGGATAGGAACCGTTTTTCATCCATACGAAAAAACTATGTCTAGCATCGTATTATATCCAGCTTTCTACGAATATAAAAATGTACAATCATAAGATTAAAACCAGTTTTTTTTTTATAATTGTACATTCTATATCCGCGGAAAGCTGTTTATAATACGATGCGAGAAATAACTATTAAAAAATTAATTAAGTTGTTGGTTACATCTGATTAAAAATCAAGAAATATTAAATGGTGATTCCTTAAGATGATTAGGCACGATGATAAGATCATTGTTACTTTATAAGGGACTTTAAAAGTAATACATGAACGATAAATATTTTCATCTATTTCTATATGTCTTTTATTTTCCAACTTAAGCAACAAAAATACTACATAAAAAAGTTAAACTGCTAAAAAGTACAGAAATAAAAGCACAACAACTTTTTAATCAGAGTTATGTAACAAGGAAAATAATTGAAAAATACTATTTTTAAAGCTAATATAAAAAAATTAAATTAAACAAAAAGGTTTTTGTGACGGTACATAAAAAATAGTACATCTCTTTTTTTCTACAAATATTTGTTAATATAGGTTCAATTATACAACGAAATATCAAAACAAAGAGATTTTTTTAGGGGGTGGGGGGGCGAAAAATAGTGATTTAACAAATAGATTAACTTTTGTTTAAAATGAAGATAAATTTTTTTCTAGGGTCGAATTTGATAAAAAAAACTTTCACGTAACCGAGACTTGTTTATAATATTAAATAGCCAAAAACCATCTGAGGACCTATAAGAAGCTTCACTGCAAAAGGATAACCATATCAGCAAGATCTTTTGTTGAACAGAATTACAGACATACATCCTGTTACTTTTATTTAAGTAGTAGCGACTACGCCCTGAGAGGCCTCTAGATGCACTTTAAATGTTTTTTTAAAAGTATTACGTAACATTTCTATGTTGTGTTCAAGTCTCTACGTAAAATAAAATTTCCCGGGACCTATGAGAAGCTAGCCTATCAAGGAGAACCCTATCGGTTCAGCGGTTAGCGAGATCCTTTGGTACAAACAAACAAACAGACAAACACACACCCTGTTACTTTTATTTAAAGGGATATCTTACTGTTCAATGATAGGACTCCACATTTCTGTTCATTTTTCTAATCTTAGCATCTTAGTCTCTGCAAAATTCAATCATAAAAAAATTAATTTTACCATAAAAATAAAATGATAGTTATTTCTCGCATCGCATTATAAACAGCTTTCCGCGGATATAAAATGTACAATTATAAGATTAAAATGAGATGCCGAAGGCAGGGGCTAAAAAAACTAGTTTTAAGCTTATGTTCGTACATTTTTATATTCGTAGAAAACTGGATATAATACTAGACATAGTTTTTTTCGTATGGATGAGAACCGGTTCTAATCTACCGGATATTAATCGGTTTCGAATGACTACGAGAAAATATTTTAAGATAAATATTAAAATTTTTTGGATTTAGAATAATTAAAAGTTAAGATTTTTACATTTAGAAGATTTTTTTTTTAAAGTTTAATTTTTTAAATTTTATTGTGTAAGGTTGCTAATGAAACAATTGCTTTTTACTTTTTTTCGAAATATTGATCATTCTGTAATGGGTATTCCATAATTTTCAAACTTTTTTTTCAGTATGGACTCGAAACCGATTGATATCCGCTAAATTAGAAACATACAGCCTACTGAAAAATCATGCATAGTAAAAAAATGATACCATGTTTATCAGCACTGCCCTTCAGTCCCTCGTGGCTAACAAAGCTGGTTTTAATCCTTTAATGATTTTATATTGGGATATCCGTGGAAAGCTGTTTAAAATGCGATGCGATAAATAACTATTCCTTATGTGTATTATTACGAAAATTACGATACTTAATTTTGTTGTATTTTAATTGACAGTGTATAAATTGATTTATTAATCATTAAAAATACGATAAAGTTTCTTTTTGCTGTGATACTTATTAACATAATAAGTTTTGTTATCTATCCATTCATAGTAAAAAGGCAAATGTATATTCCTATGACATTTGCCAAAAATTCTATATTATAAGTTGCTTTATTAAAAGGAACCTCCATGGCTTGATTTTTAGTAGTAAAGCTACTCTTTAATTTACTTTGTCTGGTCCTCCATTCGTAACCCTGGAGATATGTTTATCGGCTGCTATTTAAGACCACTGATGTTTTTTTAGGATACCACTTACATCTCTTTTTTTATGACCACTAAAACCAGTTGCTTTTTTATATAAATGATTTATTTTCAATTCCTTCAAGTTAAAAAGTTATGTTATGGTACTTATGGAAACAATTGATTTTAAAAAAGTTTTTAATCAGAGCTGGATCTTTAAATCATTTTAGTGGTGAGCCAGATCGGGTTGGGCCAACTTTCCACCAATGAGAGCACAGCATTCTATGAAATGCCGCGCTGTGACTGGTGGAAAGTTGGCTCACCCTGATCTGGCTCACCACTAAAATGATTTAAAGATCCAGCTCAGGGTCTGTATGTACGTCCAGTTAGCTCTTTTCGTTAATTTAGGCATGTTAGAATTATCCCTAAGATTGAAAACTTAATTTAGGGAACATGATATGATATTTTAAGTAAAGCATCTCTATAATCAAGTCCCAAATTTAAGTCCATAATTTAGAATCATGTATTCACTTAATTTTGCCACAAGTTTATATGTATATAATTTTGTTTATACTTTCAAATTAATATTCTGCTAAATAAGTGTTCATGTTTGTTTGATTTCAGAGCTTCGCTTTTGTGGTTGTTGTCCTACTTGTTTTGTGAATGAACCAAAGAAGACACCTTTATCTAATAACTATATAATTTGTTTCTTAATATTATCAGAAGCTAAGGAACTATATAAGTAAAGCTTTTCATAATAATACCTTCTCTTTTATTACCTATAACCTACTTAAGTGGTGAGGTCTTCTTTTGCCTATAATTGATCTTTTAAAACCGTTGACAATTCCCACCAAAAATATGTTTTTTTCCTCCCAAATAGTTTTAGGGGGTTACTTACCATCCCCTACTTAGAATCATTGAGATTTAGTACCCCCCCCCCCCCAAATAAAGGTTGTTGCTTAGCTTTTATGGATACTATTGTTATCATTTATTTCCGGAAGGAATTGGCCATGAAACTAGTATATTTATAATACATAGAAGAATGATGACTGTCCGTCCGTTCGTTTATCTGAAGCTTAAGATCTCAGTAATCTCTTCTTGTTTTTTTTAATCTTAAAGATTGGTAAAAATTCTTTTCTATTTAGGGACAAAGCCCTAAAAGACTGAAGACAAAGATATTTAAATATTTTTTTGGTATAAATTGTTTTTTTTTACGCCAGTGTGGTGGTCTCTAGAGGAACTATAGCATATTTTTTGTATTTCTTTTCTAGGGGTTTATTTCTCTTGAGAGGGTAGTGGATATTTATCAACCTTCCCAGTAACTTTGAGAAGATACATTGTAATGAAGAACCATATCTGTTCATGCAGCGGTTTGCGAGATCCTTTGATACAGACACACAGATCCTGTTAGAATAAATGGGAATATTCAGTTCATACATAAGTTTTGTATGAAAAAGCTAAAACATTACAAAAATTAGACCTGGCAAAGATTCAGATGCTTTCAGACAAAGCGACAGATGAACACTTATTCCACCCCCCCCCCCTTTTTTTAAATTTATTAGGACATGGGGGGTTATTAATGTTTAGCGCAAGATTATAAAGTCACTACTCTATCCAGATTATACCTAATTGTCATAGATATCATGGTACTGGGTTTGAAAATGATAGGACTATTGATACATGTCTAAATCAATGTCAATATCTATCCGTTGTGGACGTACTGACGGAAATATGGACGGACATAAATTTATAAATAGTTTGATATTTAAAAGATGTTATGTATACAAAAGAAGAAATTTCAAATATAAAGAAACAAAAGAATGTTTTTTTTCTGCATTTTATATGCATAACTCCTTTGTTCTTATGCTCATAAAAATTCTGGTTTAATTAAAACAAAGTTTAAATGTACTATTAAAAAGAACAATAGTGTCTTATACTTAAATGTATGTCCTTTTGAACAAAGTATATTTTTTGTTTGTTCGTTTAGATCTCGCTAACCGTTTAACCAAATGAGTTCTCAATTTTATGGAAGTTTTACTTAGGTATTGAAATGGTTTTACTTTTAAGATAAAGTCTTGAGATGATATCAAGATCTTTACCTGTTCACTTCCTTCCCCTTCGAAAAAAATAACCCCCGAATTTGTTGGAGTTCAGCTGCAAGTATATAAATATTGTCAGGGAAATAAAAGGGGTAAGACAATGGCTGATAAATTGAAGAACAATGATGATACACAAAATTACCCCTTCTGTAGATTAAAATTAATTAGTGGTTACAACATTTGAACACTTAACTTCATTAATCAACCAATCAAAATTCCCAAAAAGTCCTCAAAGTTGTTAAGCCAAAGAATAAGAAAACATTTTAAAAAAGAACTTTGGGGACTAGTGTAATAAACACCCCATTGTCCCCTCTCTCTGGCATATTGTCCTCCTTATGTATGTTGTCATCCCTGTTTTGAAGATATAGATATTGTACTCCTTATGTATGTTGTCATCCTTGTTTTGAAGATAACCAAGTCTTGACCTCAAATTGAACAATACATCTCAATTTAAAATAAAATTTGTTGAGATAAAGGCATCAGTCATTTCAGAGATCTTAAGGTACAATCGATGATAAATTAATGTACATTCCTAATAATTATAAACAAAATTACCCCTCCAGAATGATAAGATTATTGGTTGAAAAGTTTGGATACTGCTAGTTTAAACGAATTAAGATTACAGCGAATTTTTTCTTAAAAACTATTTATAATTGCCATAAGGGATGGAGGGGACTTTGTTTATTACAATAGTTCCTTAAGTTTTATAATAAAGCTTTCTTATCCGTTGGCTCAACAAGTTTGTGGACTTTTATTCAATTTTGATTGCTTTACTATTTAAAACAATCATGATAACATCCACAAAATTGAAGCCATAAAAAAATGGTAGGACAAACGAACTGTAACACTTGTAGAGTGTCAGATCTGTATGAGTAGAAAATAAATATATACGTCTAAGCCGAATGGTAAACAAATTTTTTGCAAAACTTCGTAAATCTAGTTACTATTTAAGGACACTTTTATTTTGCTACACTTTCTAAATCATACATAAAACTACTATAGGAATCACCATGCCACGTCTGAAATTAATAGGACAATTCTAACGTGCCTAAATTAATAATAAGAGCATCCGTTACGAACTGACGGATGTAAGGAGCGAATCTAATTATAAAAAGGCTTCGCTTTAGAAAATAAATTTATCATTCCCTTCAACCCTAAATTTGAAATCGTATTGAATGAAATGAAATGAGAAGAGTGCATATAACTTTCAAATATTGTAAAAAATAAAGCTACCAGATTAGAAACCTCTCGGGGCATCAAAATATTTAAAAGTTTTCTTAGATAATGCTAAAAATTTGATAAATATTGATTTCATTTACCCAAGAATTTTGGGGGATTTGAATCAGGTATTTTAAAGAATAAGACAATAAAAGAAAGATTAATAAACGTACTCAATAATTAACCCTTCTGTAGATTAAAAATAACTGGTTGAAAATTTTAAACACTGATAGTTTGGAACCAATTAATCAAAATCCAAATGTCTTTGAGCAAAAAAAAAAGACAATGGGGTTATAAAACGTTGAGTACCAGTGTAACTTACAGTACGCCCCCCCCCCCTTGTTTTAGCCCTTAAATCTTATATCTTATGTACTTGCAGAGTACACCTAAAAATCCAATGATATGTGTAATTCAAAACAAAAAATTCAATACATTATTTTCTTAGCGATTTTTTAAACAAATCTTTAGGATATATTTTAAGATGCTTTTGGAAAGAATATGAAAATAATTAATTGCCTTTTATCTAAATATTATTATACATAATTGAAAAATTTGATAAAAAATTAGCTGTACTTTAAACTGTACTAAATTCTTGAAATAAAGCCTAAAACCAGCACAGGACCAATACCAAAATTACAAACATACATCCAGCTACTTTTGTACCATAAAGTATAGGTTTATGAGCTACGGTTGTTGAACGTCTTGCTGAAGTCAAACTGCTGTTAATTAAGCATATTTGCACTTATTAATAGTTATTTATTGCATCGTATTATAGACATCTTTACGCTGATATAAAAAAGCCAGTTTCTTAGCCCTGGAGGGGGGGGGGGATATTCTCTCTGTAATACGATGCTATACATGATTTTTCAGTATGTTTGAGAACCGGTTCTAATCCAGTGGATTGTAACCAATTTCGAAGCCATACTGGAAAAAATTATTATTTTATATTTTGGCTCTTTTCTCCCGGTGGTGGTTTGCAATCTTGAGGGATTGAAAAATGGGGAGGGTAGTCCTATCAAAGTTCAATATATTTTTATATAATCTTATGTGGAAATGTATAGAGAAGAAGAATATATACAACTTTTGATAAAATATTAGGAAATCTAGGCTGTACAACCTAAAAAATACTTTTTCGTGGGTCATACTGTATATATCAACGAATTATCCTTTATCAATCTCGCTTAAGGATAAGACAATGGCCGGTAAATAGATGTGCATCTCCAATAATGACACAAAAATTATCCCTTAGGTAAATTACAATTAGTGGTTGAAACGTTAGGACATTCAAGTCCCCAAAGTTGTTGAGTCATCGAAAAAATTCGTTATTGTAAAACTTTGGAGACTAGTGTAATAAACAGCCCAATGTCCTTTCCCTCCCAAAAAATCTGTGAGTCTCAATATTTCTAGAGATCAATCTTAAATGACATCTTCAGTCTAATTCTATTCCTCTCCCTCTCTCAATCTATATTTATACTAGCGGCTGCGTCCCCAGCCTTTAGAGGCTTCGTCCCAGGAAGAGATTTAAAGTACCCCCCCCCCATCTATTGTTGTTACGTGTGTTAAAGTAAAAAATGCCCCCCTCTTTTTTTTGGGATAAAATTTTTTTGGGGGGTTTATAAAATTTAACATTGGGAGATATTTTTTTCTTTCATGGAGAGTTTAGGTGTTACATCCTCTAAGAAAATAGCTTGAAACCACCACATGACAAGTATCTTGTTTGTCTGAAAAGCACAACCTTGTCGGTTCAGTGGTTATGGAGATGTTAAGCATCATTCTAATCGCATATCAACATTACTACAATTTGCCAACGGACTTGAATATTTAAACGTATAGACGGCCATAGCATAGAGTCGCTACGATACTTAAACAATAATTAAGTTATTATGGTACTTTTTCTCATGTTGTTTTCTTATTCTTTGTTTTTTGGGTAGATACATATATATACATAGATATATAGTTTTCAGTATACTTTGTGATATTTATACTGTTGTCCACGGATAGAGACATTTATCCAGAAATTTTAATTGTTTTCCCAGTATGGCTTTGTAACAAATTTATATCCACTGGATTAGAACCGGTTCTCTACAATATTAGAAAATAATGAATAGCACCGTATTACAGATAAATTTACACGAATATTACAAAAAATCATAATTTTAAAATTTGTCATTTACTATCCGCGGAAATCTGTCTATAATAGGATGCGATAAAAAAAACTATTAATAACTCAATGTTTTTTGTAATTAGAAAATTAAAATAGTCAGTTAAAACAAGGATAAAGTCATCCATAAATAAGCGATTTGTTGTAATACAAAATTTTATCTTAGTTCCTGTGGGCCTCGTTTAGCTTTAACTTAACCTATGACTTAATCTTACGTAAGTAGGACGAATGGTTACAGACCCAACATGTAAAATCCTCAGAATGAAAAACTTTTACGTAAAATAAGCTTTAAAAAAAGTTTTTATATGTGCAAAGAAATTCATAAAAATAAACTGCAGAATATCTGATCCCATTTGTGCTTATTAATAAAAAAAAACTAGTAATATGGTAATAAATATTAGCATAACTAAATGTACTACCAAACCAAATGTATTACCAAACCAAATGTACTACCAAACCAAATGTATTACCAAACCAAATGTACTACCAAACCAAATGTATTACCAAACCAAATGTACTACCAAACCAAATGTACTACCAAACCAAATGTACTACCAAACCAAATGTATTACCAAACCAAATGTACTACCAAACCAAATGTATTACCAAACCAAATGTACTACCAAACCAAATGTACTACCAAACCAAATGTACTACCAAACCAAATGTACTACCAAACCAAATGTACTACCAAACCAAATGTACTACCAAACCAAATGTATTACCAAACCAAATGTACTACCAAACCAAATGTATTACCAAACCAAATGTACTACCAAACCAAATGTACTACCAAACCAAATGTACTACCAAACCAAATGTACTACCAAACCAAATGTACTACCAAACCAAATGTACTACCAAACCAAATGTACTACCAAACCAAATGTACTACCAAACCAAATGTACTACCAAACCAAATGTACTACCAAACCAAATGTACTACCAAACCAAATGTATTACCAAACCAAATGTACTACCAAACCAAATGTACTACCAAACCAAATGTACTACCAAACCAAATGTACTACCAAACCAAATGTACTACCAAACCAAATGTACTACCAAACCAAATGTACTACCAAACCAAATGTACTACCAAACCAAATGTACTACCAAACCAAATGTACTACCAAACCAAATGTACTACCAAACCAAATATACTACCAAACCAAATGTACTACCAAACCAAATGTACTACCAAACCAAATGTACTACCAAACCAAATGTACTACCAAACCAAATGTACTACCAAACCAAATGTATTACCAAACCAAATGTACTACCAAACCAAATGTATTACCAAACCAAATGTACTACCAAACCAAATGTACTACCAAACCAAATGTACTACCAAACCAAATGTACTACCAAACCAAATGTACTACCAAACCAAATGTACTACCAAACCAAATGTACTACCAAACCAAATGTACTACCAAACCAAATGTACTACCAAACAGGGATCTTAAGGGATAAGGCAATGGACAATAAGTTGATATACATCCAAGGACGTCCAAAGGAGGGGGGTTGGTAAATTGGTGATTACCCCCCCTTCAACCCTGAAGTTTAAACAGATTTCAGAGGGGGGTAATTACCCCCTCCCCCCAAGTAAATTGTACCCTACGGGGTAAAATTTTTTTGGTGGGATAAAAAAAATTTCGGCGCGCTTTTCGTGCCATTTCCCCCCCACCCAAATACAAATTACCCCCCCTTAATAAATTTTACCCCCTCCAAATAAAAAAGCTTGGACGCCCCTGTATACATCCCAAATGATGATGTACAAAAATATTCCAGCAGTAGAATAAATTCATTGGTTTAAAAGTTTGAACACGAATAGTTTGAAACCAACCAATCAAAAATCAATAAAGTTTGAAAATACCTAAAGTTTTGAGCCAACTAATAAGTGGTTATAAAACCTTGGGTACTAGTTTAACATTATAGTCTTATATCCCCTCACGTGACTAATAAAGAGAATGGGGGAGGGGGCAATGTTAGTTTACATAATTTATAACCCTTATCCCCCACTTAAAAAAAATTACCAGATACCAAAAATAGCATACCGTGAACAGGCCAATGCATTCCACTTATTATTACGATATCACTATAAAATTTTTAACATCTTGGTTGTATTTTGGTATCTAACTATTATATATTATGTTAATGTAATAATATAAGCGAATAGAGAACATGGGCGTTTTTGCCAAAATCGGAGGAATATTTAGTAGCGAAGCTTCTATATAATTCACATTATCTGTCCGACCGTCCCTCCGTAGTGCACTGAGGAATTTTTTGATTCTCTCAGTTGCTATTTAATATAGATTGGTTAATCTCTGGTGAATTTACCTTTTACTAAAGAATAGTTATTTCTCGCATCGTATTATAAACAGCTTTCCGCGGATATAGAATGTACAATTGTAAGATTAAAACCAGTTTTCTTAACCCCGAGGTGCCGAAGGCACCGGCTAAAAAAACTGGTTTTAATTTTATGATTGTACATTTTTATATCCGTAGAAAGCTGGATATAATTCGATGCTAGACATAGTTTTTTCATATGGATGAGAACCAGTTCCTATCCACCGGATTCGAATGAATACGAGAATAGTTATTTCTCGTATCGTATTATAAACGGCTTTCCGCGGATATAGAATGTACAATTATAAGATTAAAACTAGTTTTTTTAGCCCCGTGGTGCCGAAGGCACCGGCTAAAAAAACTAGTTTTAATCTTATGTTTGTACATTTCTATATTCGTAGAAAACTGGATATAATACGATACGAGAAATAACTATTCTCGTATTCATCCATTATACAACATCCAAGATTTTTTGCATTTTTAAAACACAAATATAGTAGCGACACTACTCTACATTATGTTCTGTTTGTTTGTTAGTCTCTTAAACAGAAACTAAGCAATGCACAATATTATTTATTGATCTGTCTCTATAATAGAGTGATAATATTAATATAGTGTCTACTAATGTCTATATTTACACATAATAGACTTATTAGATATAGAGTGAAATATAAATTATTTATTAACCTGTCTCTATAATAGAGCTATAATATTAATATAGTGTCTATTAATGTCTATATTTACACATAATAGACTTATTAGATATAGAGTAAAATATAAATTATTTATTAATCTATCTCTATAATAGAGTGATAATATTAATATAGTGTCTACTAATGTCTATATTTACACATAATAGACTTATTAGATATAGAGTAAAAAATAAATTATTTATTAATCTATCTCTATAATACAGTGATAATATTAATATAGTGTCTACTAATGTCTATATTTACACATAATAGACTTATAAGATATAGAGTAAAATATAAATTATTTATTGATCTATCTCTATACTAGAGTGATAATATTAATATAGTGTCTACTAATGTCTATATTTACACATAATAGACTTATTAGATATAGAGTGAAATATAAATTATTTATTAATATGTCTCTATAATAGAGTGATAATATTAATATAGTGTCTACTAATGTCTATATTTACACATAATAGACTTATTAGATATAGAGTAAAATATAAATTATTTATTAATCTATCTCTATAATAGAGTGATAATATTAATATAGTGTCTACTAATGTCTATATTTACACATAATAGACTTATTAGATATAGAGTAAAATATAAATTATTTATAAATCTATCTCTATAATAGAGTGATAATATTTATATAGTGTCTACTAATGTCTATATTTACACATAACAGACTTATTAGATATAGAGTGAAATATAAATTATTTATTAATCTGTCTCTATAATAGAGTGATAATATTAATATAGTGTCTACTAATGTCTATATTTACACATAACAGACTTATTAGATATAGAGTAAAATATAAATTATTTATAAATCTATCTCTATAATAGAGTGATAATATTTATATAATGTCTACTAATGTCTATATTTACACATAATAGACTTATTAGATATAGAGTAAAATATAAATTATTTATTGATCTGTCTCTATAATAGAGTGATAATATTAATATAGTGTCTATTAATGTCTATATTTACACATAATAGACTTATTAGATATAGAGTAAAATATAAATTATTTATTAATCTGTCTCTATAATAGAGTAATAATATTAATATAGTGTCTACTAATGTCTATATTTACACATAATAGACTTATTAGAAATAGAGTAAATATAAATTATTTATTAAACTGTCTCTATAATAGAGTGATAATATTAATATAGTTTCTACTAATGTCTATATTTACACATAATAGACTTATTAGATATAGAGTAAAATATAAATCATTTATTAATCTGTCTCTATAATAGAGTGATAATATTAATATAGTTTCTACTAATGTCTATATTTACACATAATAGACTTATTAGATATAGAGTAAAATATAAATCATTTATTGATCTGTCTCTATAATAGAGTGATAATATTAATATAGTGTCTACTAATGTCTATATTTACACTTAATAGACTTATTAGATATAGAGTAAAATATAAATTATTTATTGATCTGTCGCTATAATAGAGTGATAATATTAATATAGTGTCTACTAATGTCTATATTTACACATAATAGACTTATTAGATATAGAGTAAAATATAAATCATTTATTAATCTGTCTCTATAATAGAGTGATAATATTAATATAGTGTCTACTAATGTCTATATGTACACATAATAGACATATTAGATATAGAGAAAAAGTTCTTATTAATTGGCGATAAAGCTACTGTATATTTCTATGTATTATTGTCAGTTCATCCGTTTTACCGTACTTTTACTAGTCTTATTGTGGTATTCGGCAACCCTAGGCCATGGTTTTATGGCAACCCTGCCCCCGACTGGTAGGAGGTCCGAGGGACCTCCCTTGAGTAGGGGGGGTGGGTACACTTGACCCCTCCCCCATGCATTAAAAGTATTTATAGTTTTGACAAGCCTATTGTGGTTAATCTGATTTGCTTGGTTCCTCACCCCTTTCCAGGGATGGGGGATAATTATTGCCTATTTTGTTTATTGTATGCATATAAATATTTAACCTCTGATTTAGTATTAATTATTCCAATCCATGTATTGACTATTTGTTGTATTATAAACTAGTAACCTTTAGACTCTGAATAAAGTAACACCCAATTAAATTCTGTTTGTTATTTGGTGATAAATAGAGAAGCCCAGCTTCTTTATAATTATACTTGTCCACGTCTGTTCACACTGCCGTAATACCCGAACTTGGGCAGCGGCTGACGAACCGCGGCCGCTACCACATTATCCCTTAAAGATCCAATATTATAGTCTCTACGAAGCCTAAGATTTATTTTTTTTTACCCAGGGATCTAAAGGGATAAAACAATAGCCGAAACATCCCCAAAGAAGCTACAACAAATTACCCCTTCTGTAGATTACAATTAATGGTTTAAAAGTTTAAAGAACCAACTTAATAAACCAACCAATCCAAATTCGATATGAGTCCCAAAAGTAGATAAGCCAACGAATAAGGAAACGTTATTATAAAACTTTGGGGACTAGTGTAATAAACTGTTCAATGTCCTTCAAAAATCCTCCAATGAAAAAACTATTTAACAATCTATTCTAATAATATCTCTATTAAAGAAAAAAAAGAGAGAAAGAAATCAAAAATGATTTATGTGCAGTAGAAAAAAAGTGTTCTTATATTGCTACAATATTTATATTCCTGTTAGAATTTTATTTGATCATTAGGATCGTAGAAACAGTTCAGTTGGTTCAGTTAGATTTTAAGAGATACTTCATTTATAATACCAAAGCCATTAATAGAATGAAGTTATTGTTTGGTAGATAGAGGTTTTTAGAAGCAATGCTTGATGGTGGTTACTAGGTTAAAGTATTTTATAAGTCATTATTAATTTATTTTTTTACCGAATTTGTATGAAATTGAAGATCCTTTAAATGTACCACCTTTGTCTTTAAGTCCATGCATGTAATTGATAAGTTTTGCCTGTTTATAGGCCAAGACACTCCAAACACTATGTATATTAATGTCACGCACCTAACATAGCTAATCTAATAATTTTAAGATCTTAATGGAAAGGAAAATTAAGTCAGTTAATATAATACTAGTGGTTTCGCTCCTAGCCTATGTTGGAAAAAAAATCCCAATCCTAAAAACCAAAAAATAGAATAGCTTAAAACCATCAAAGAAGCCAAGTAAAGCTTATTTTAAAAAAAGAAAACTCAATTAGTTCAGCAGTTATTGATAACTTAATCTACTACTTTATTTAATAGGATAAATCCTACTTAGCTATTTTTTTTATTATAATTTTCATACAAACATATAAAAAGGAAAGAAAATATTATTATTATTTGTTAATATTAGTATAGTTATCTTGGAAAGACAGTAAATAGATATATGTAGGATATACGTGGATATATTGTCAGGAGAAAATTTGCCGTCAATTAGGTTGCTAAAATGGACTTCATTTATTGGTCAGTTTGTTCATCCAGTAGGAGGGTAGTGGTTGGGGGTAAAGGGGTTGGATAGAGGGTATCGTTATTTTAGCCAGCTGAGAGCATCACTTTATTAAAGAAGATGAAAATCTGGTGCAACATCCAAATAATAATATGTCGATTGGACAGTAGCTAATCGAGGCTTTTCTATAGTTAAGGTTTAAACTTCTATGATTAAGATGAATAGTATTTGATGTATGAAAGAATTGTATGATTGTTCTGAAACTTAGTATTACTGATTTATGACAAATATTTTTCTCAGGGAGGACTGGGACATTGGAATGTAAATTATACTGATTTATTGGCTAAAACTTTGAATAAGATTGTTTAATTTAAACTAGCAGCATCCAGACGTTTAAAAAAATTATCGTCCATTGGGTTATACCTTTAGATCCCTGACATCTGCTACAAATTTATTCTAAAAGATATAATGGTCCTAACATCATTAATTTGTTATTGGTTTATAAATTACTTGTTGCTACTAGTAAAACTTTGGGTAACAGTATAAATTACAGAGCAATATCCCCTCCCTCCCTGACTCACAATCTTATTCCCTGCTCTATATAATATGTAAATGAATATTTTGGGAAAAAGTTTGGGTACAGGAATAATTTACAGTCCAATATCCCCTCCCTCCCTGCCCCCCAAAATCTTATCCCTGCTCTGTATAATATGAAAATGAATATTTTGGCAAAAAATTTGGGTACAGGAATAATTTACAGTCCAATATCCCCTTGCTCCCTGCCCCCCCAATCTCATCCCTGCTCTGTATAATATGAAAATGAATATTTTGGCAAAAAGTTTGGGTACAGGAATAATTTACAGTCCAATATCCCCTCCCTCCCTGCCCCCCAAATCTTATTTCCTGCTGTATATAATATGTAAATGGTTACTTTAGCAAAAAGTTTGGGTTCAGGTATAATTTACAGTCCAATATCCTCCTCGCTGCCCCCAAAATCTTATTCCCTGCTCTATATAATATGTAAATGGTTACTTTGGCTTTCTGCCAAAATTTTTAAAGATTACGTATATTGGCCTTTTGGCAAAGACGTATATGATATTCAGAGAGTTTATTTTCAGGCTCCAGGCAAGTGGGGGGTCGACCAAACCCCCCTCCTTTCTTTTTCTCTAGGGGTGTAGCCAGTTTTAACTAATACAAGTAAAAAATCTGAAATGTTGTTAACTTTTGTCGGGGATAATATAATGGACCAGGATTATTCGGGAAAAGTTTGAAGACTGGATATTATACCTACCAATAAGCATTTAATAAAATTACCAAAATTTTTCATGCCAACGAAGGAGATATTGTTATTGTAAATCTTTGGGTTCCAGTATAATTTTCAGCCCAAATGTACCCAACCCCTCTCTACATGATAATCATCCATTGCTCATCAATTGTCTAATAACCTTATTTAATTAAAAAATCCACTTATTTTAAACTATTATTTTAAAAATAACATACATAACATGGTCTATGGTTATTGTCTGGTAATAGAGTATAAGACACCTTCCGACTATCAATGGGATAGAGATTTATAGACAAAATGTACAAAACAGTCGTTTCCTTGCTATTAGCAAAAGTCATAATAAAAATCTTAACGCTAATAAATTAGTTAGAATTTTCTTCAATTACTTAAAAGAATTGTTGTTCTTTCCCAAAAAGTGGCTGTCTAGCACAGAGGGCCTCAGCTCTAACGTACCCCTCAGGCTACCAAGTACCATATATAATCTACTCTAGCCAAACCAAAACTACCACCCCTTAAACCTATTTTAAATTTTGTTACACTTTTTGGGTTTCGGTGGTCAACAAGGCACTTTAAGGGAAAACGCTAAATTTACTCATAGAAGATTGTGGTTTTTAAGATTAGGTTAGGTTAAGTTTATGATTTGATTTATGACAATGTTTGTGGGTTGGCACAGGGATCTAAAGGGATAAGACAATGGCCGATAAATTTATGTATATCCCCAATAAGGATACACAAAAACACTCCATTTGTAGATTACAGTTAGTGGTTGAAACGTTTGGACACTCAACTTAGTGAACCAACAAATTAAAAGTCCCTAAAGTTGTGATAAAACTTTGGGGACAAGTGTAATGAACATCCCAATGTCCCCTCCCTCCCTGTGGTTGGCAACTGTTTATATAGGTTATGAATAGTATTTAGGAAAAAGGTAGGGAAAACTCTAGGTATGTCTAGGGTTATGATTGATTCTCATATCAGATACATAGATAACTATAGATAGATAGGAATGATGCATGTTTTAAAAAAAAGGATGACAACATCCATAAAAGCGAAGCACTGAAACGGTAGGACAAACGGACATTAACACTTGTGTAGTGTCAGAACTGAATAATCAGATTATAAAAAAGTCGAAGCAAAATTGTAAGTAAAATTGTTGAAAAACTACTTGATACAGAATAATGTTTATGGACATACTTACATTTTTAGGACTTGATTATAGAGTTGCTTCACTTATAATATCGTACTTTGTTGTCCCAGGAATCAGTATACCAAAAATCAGATCAATCGGATTATTACATCACATAAAAATTTGTTGTTAAAAAAGTAAAAAAACAACATGTTTAAAATTGACGTACGGACATTCTGGTAATGATTATAGAGTTGCTACGCTTTCTAAATCGTGCCTAACTACTACAGGAATCACCATGCAAAGTTTGTAATCAATAGGACAATTCTAACATGCCTAAATTAACGAAAAAAGCTATAAACGGACGGACGGACGGACCGACCCTAATTATAGAAAAGCTTCGCTTTTAAAAACAAACAGACAGTTATACTGTTATTAAGGTATAATAATTTTCTTCAACTTTTTTTCCTTTTTTTTTTTACAAAAACTGAAGAAATAAATTTGATTATTTCCTATTAAATTATTTTATTAGATCAAACTATTGTAGACCAAAAGCATTTATTATCTTTATATTAAAGTAACAGGATGTGTGTCTGTCTGTGTGGCAGTAGCTTGTAGCTTAAGATTTGCTAACCTCTATATCGATTAGGTTCTTCTTTACAGTGAAGCTTGCAGTGAATTTTGACACGTCCATTACGAGTTTTGTCACGATTCAAAAATGAGAAAGGTTTTTGGAGACAATAAGAGATAGTTAATTTTTTTCTTTAAAAAATTTAAAGTGAGGGTGATCTTACACCCATCACCCATAGAATGATGTAAAGCCTCGCAGGATTAGTGGGATTATAACTTCCTGCATGGCCTAGAAAAAAGGCTTAAAAAGAAAATAACTGAATGCTAAGTTTTGTCTAATGTTATTGCAAAATGAGTGATGCTGCACCCTTGAAAGCATTCTGAAAATTTATTTTTCTGTGCGTAGCATCTCTATAGAGATATAGTCTTGAAATTTGGTGAATGTTTCTTGAATTTCTCCTTTATATATGAACATTTAAATTTAGTAGTGCAGCAATAACAAGCTCTAAACTAAAAAATATTAGCTATAACAAAGCTTTTATAACAAATAATTGACAATTTTTTCTTTCCAAATTAACCAGGGCTGTTAATCCCCCCCCAAAAAAGAAACAAAATAAGCACATTCTACCATTGAGGGTATAGGACATACATTGAATACAGAATTAAAGAATGGATTGAACAAACTTTCTTGCAATAATTTTAGATGAGTAATTTTGTTTATCACAATTGGAGAAATGTATGCGTTTAATGTTTTTTCCTATATCTATTCTTTCATTTTAAATAGCTGCGTTGAAGTCCTTCACAAGTTTTTTCATAATATTTTTAGAGATTTTTACAGCTGTACCCAATCAATGAGAATTGTTCTTGTTAATTTTGCCAACATACCAAATAATAGGAAGTATTTATTGGTCCATTTATTTTATTTTTTTACATACTTTTTACACAGCATAAATACAGTTTAATAATTGATTCCTATGGAAGCTAATTAATCTTAAAGTTGAAAAAATGCCATTAATTTTTAAGAAATACAAGAATTTTGTACATTAGATGGATTATCCATCTGTTTTTTTTATGGGTTTCATTTCCCCCTTCTCCTCTCATCTCCCTCATTTTTATGACGTCACATTGCTAATTTTTGAGACACTTTGTCTCACTACGTACATTAGGGAGGTAGTGAATATTGGACTATAATTTACGATGGTACCCAACGTCTTATAACCGTGTTATCTTATTGGTTGGGTCAATAACTCTTGAAACTATTATCAAGTTCCAAATTAGTAGGTTCCAAACTTTTTTACCAATAATTTTAATCTACAGAAGAAGTATTTTTTCAATATCTCTTGAATAACCAGAGTGTTATAAAATCGATAAATCATTACTTGGATGTTGCACCATATTTTCATGGGGTCTGATAAAGTAGTAATACTCGCAGCTGGCTAAAATAACGATATCCCACATCCACCTATTTTACCCCGTCCCCTTCCCCCTTACTGGATGAATGAAGTGACCAATAAAAAATGTCTATAATATCAACCTGAATTGACGACGAATTTACCCCTGTCAAATATATCCACGTATATCCTATATCCATTGTTTAAAATAACTTATGTACTCACGGTTGGACCCTCAGATGTAAAAACTTTATTTTAGTGTTTGGCCAAAATGACTTAGCAATTGTATCTGTAAGTACGTCTAATAACACCCTTTGCTATTTTTAAAATCCTAGAAATTTTTTTTTGCAAGAAAATTGCATAAATTCGCAACCTTTTTTAGAACCACTAAATAACTAGAGTTTTAAAACTTTTTATATAAAATCCTTTTTACAAAAAATATCAATAATTACTTAAAATTAAACCTGAAAGAAAAAAAATCTCATTACACGTGTTAATTTGCATGTTTTAGGTCTTTTTTTGAGGAAAGTATAACTTCCACATTTTTGACAATAATTATATTTTTTTAACATTTCAAAGTAAAATATAATAAAACTTAAACGATTTTTCTTGAATTATCAGTTGAAAATTTCATCAAACATGCAATTTAAGTGATGAAAATTTAATAAAATCATTTTTTGAATGTTTAGAATTACCAATTTTCTACATTTAAAACAAAATGTTAACAAAATTTAAAAACATTTTAACATATAACTTCAAAAATCAATAACATTTTATAAAAAGATGTTTCAAAAAATAAATCATTAAAAGGTATTAAAATGCATTTGAAATTACTTAAAATTAAAACGAGAACATCTTTTTACACTGTATTCTGAGTAATAGAGTTTAAATGACATGATTAGTGAATGAAATATTTCCTAAACTCATGAAGCCTTTTTGTGACTATATTAAAAATAATTTATTTTGTTTTATATTGTTTTTTTATTCAAATATTTGACAAAATTTTCCCTACGTCAATAAAATAAAGTCAGTTTTTTACTGTTTCCAGGTTTTTCTTTATAATTATAACAATTAAATATAATATAAATCTCCATTATCTTTTATTTGAATTATCATACACATTAAAATGTAAAGTATAAGCTAGAATAGCACTTTTTTCAACGAATATTTTAATGACATTATATCAAAATAATTCCTCTTAAATATCACAAAACATATGATTGGGAAGTATAGCCATTTCTTGGAGGTATAATATTTAAAAAAATACCATTAATTCTGTTTTAAAAGAAGTTAAAAAAATTGAACAATTCTAAAACAATGGTTGGCTGTCTAGATATTGAGTACACTAAGACTACGGCTCTGTTCTATTGAAATAACGTTGCAAAAAGAGGGGTTCTGAAAGTAATCTACCTAATTTTTTTTAAAGAACCAACAAGTACTGTCAGTATCTTTTTTCTTGTGATCTAGCAGACAATCAAATCATAACACAATTTTCATGATAAAATATTGAGGTTTCTACTTCACATTTTAAAAAATATACTGATCAATAAAATGTTCAAAATTTTACTTTGTACTAATTGAAAAAATATGTTGTAATTCTTATTTTAAAGTTACATTTTTATCCCTGACAAAATCATAGACGACTTTTAAAGGCATCTTATGGATCAAGTCAAGCTGAGTGTGCCAATGGCAACAAGTAAAACAGAGCGTGCCAATATTCCCCCTAGTCAAGTAGAGTATGCCAATATTCCCCCAAGTAAAACATAGTATGCCAATATTTCATCAAGTAAAGCATAGTATGCCAATAGTTTAGCAAACAAAGCAGCATGACAAAAAAAATAAAAAAAGATGAATTTAACATATTTTCCGATTTATGTTATAATAATTCAACCTACAAATTTACTACTTTATGTAAGTAAAATATATAAACTAGCAGTTGCGTCCCTAGCATCTAGGAGCTCTCTATTCCAAGTAGTAGAAAAGTTATGAAAATTAGCCTAAAACCATTAAAATTTAAAAATAAAAGATCTCACTAATCGATGGACTGTTATGGTTCTTCTTTCAATGAAGCTTCTTATTGGTCCTTTAAAATACCATGATTTTGTTACAATAGTTTTTCTTTTTAAAACTTAAATGTAAAGGAGATTTTCAGCTCTCTCCTTCCCTCAAATGCCCCTAGAAACATCGAGGGGGGGGGGGGTGGAGCCGCTAGTATATATACATAAATTATTTCAAAATTTTAGAAAAAGCATATCTTGACAAGTAAAGCAGAGTATGCCAATATTACGCCAAGTAAAGCAGAGTGTGCCAATATTCCCCCTAGTCAAGTAGAGTATGCCAATATTCCCCCAAGTCAAGTAGCGTGTGCCAAAACAGGCTATTGGCATACTCAGCTTGACTTGATCCCATCTTATCTAAACTTTTTGAAGAAAAACTTAAAAACGTTAATTTAGTATGAAAACTATTTTCTTCGATTTTTCTGAAGTTATTATCGCATTCTATGGGTTTTTTATTATCATTTACTTATATCGAAAGTGCCAAACATTGTACCCTAACTTATTCATTTAATAAAAACCAACCGTGTACTGAAACCTATTTTAAAGATATGAAATATGATATGTTGTATATTATTACATAGGCATATATGTAAGATCAATTTATGTAATAAGGTAAAATATTATAATAGATATAATCTAGATACTTACTATCTATTCAGTCAATAGGAAAACATTGAAGGAACAATTAAGCCATATCATTGGTTACAAAGTGTACAGATTTTGTCATAAAAATGTAGTTATTTTTTTTCATTTCGTAAATTGAATAAATCGTATTAAATAATAAATAAACAAAGGTGTTTGTCTGCTATGATTTCCTTTTTAACTCAAACGGATTATAGGGCTAGTTTGACCATTTAGATCTACTACATCCATTAATATTATATATACAAAATTGAATAACCCAACTACTTCAATATTTAGTTTAGAGGTTAAAATGTAAAGTACATATATGAAAAAAAAGTATGACAACATCCATAAAAGCGAAGCTCATAAAAATCAGATAGTGAGAAAATCTAACACTGACATATAATTGTGAATGTATGTTTTAAATTTGATATTATTATAAGTCTTCACAAAAAATTTAAACAGTATGTGTAAATTAAAATTTTCATATGATTTGGTTGTAGCATTACTAAATAAACGAACTGGCCAATAAATGAGGTCCATATCAGGAACATAAATTTACGACAAATTTTCCCCTGTCAATATAACCACGTATGTATATCCAGGGGCGTCCAAGCTTTTTTTTTGGGGGGGGGTAAAAATTTTTTAGGGGGGGGTAAAAATTTTTTAGGGGGGGGGTAATTCGTATTTGGGGGGGGGTAAAATGGCGCGCGAAGCGCGCCGCAAATTTTTTTTACCCCCCCCAAAATTTTTACCCCGGGGGTAAAATTTGCTTGGGGGGGGTAATTACCCCCCCTGAAATCTGTTGGCAGGGGTAAATTTAGTTCACCCCCCCCTAAAACCCCGGGGTAAAATTTTTGGGGGGGGTAATTTAAATTTTATTAAATATATAGTATCAAAAATGCGCGCGAAGCGCGCAAAAAATTTTTTTATTAGAGATTTTTTATTTTTACCCCCCAAAAATTGTTTGGGGGGGGTAAATACCCCCTCCTAAATGGTTGGGGGTGCCTACGGCACCACCAGAGTAGGGGTAAATTTTGAATGGGGGGGGGGGGGGGGGTAAAATGAAAAAAATTTTGGGGGGGGTAATCGCCCCATTATGTACTAAAAAACTTGTTTTAATCTTTTGATTGTACATTGTTATATTCGAAGAAAGCTGGATATAATACGATGCTAGACATAGTTTTTTCGTATGGATGAGAACCGGTTCCTATCCACCGGATTCGAATGAATACGAGAAAAAATAATATTATTGTCAGTGATTTTAAGAGATAAGATAATGGACGGTAAATTGATATACATCCCAATGATGATAAACATAATTTCAATCTTGTAGATTACTAGTATTGGTTGAAACGTTTGGACACAATTTATAGATTGGAACCATTGATTGAGCCCTTGAACAAAAATCCTTGGTTATAATACTTTGGGTCAAGTGTAATTTCCAGTCCAATGTCCCCTCCCTCCCTGACAACTAGAATAGTTATTTCTCGCATCGTATTATAAACAGCTTTCCGCGGATAGCCCGTGCCTTCGGCACTTCGGGGCTAAATAACTGGTTTTAATCATATTATTGTACATTTTTATATTCGTAGAAAGCTGGATATAATTCGGTGCTAGACATAGTTTTTTCGTATTGATGAGAACCGGTTCCTATCCACCGGATTCGAATGAATACGAGAATAGTTATTTCTCGCATCGTATTATAAACAGCTTTCCGCGGATGTAGAAAGTACAATTATGAGATTAAAACTAGTTTTTTTAGCCCCGAGGTGCCGAAGGCACCGGCTAAAAAAACTGGTTTTAATCTTATGATTGTACATTTCTATATTCGTAGAAAGCTGGATATAATACGATGCTAGACATAGTTTTTTCGAATGGATGAGAACCGGTTCCTATCCACCGGATTCGAATGAATACGAGAAAAAATATTTTCGTATGGATGAGAACCGGTTCCTATCCACCGGATTCGAATGAATACGAGAAAAAATATTATGATATCAGTAAGACAGTTAGATTGGTAACTGATTGTCATTTAGAAGTAACAAGGATGACAACATTCATAAAAGTGAATCTGAACACAGTAGACAAACAAACGTCAACAAAGCACTTTTGATATTAAACAAACAAAAGTGTGATGGAAATCTGTAAATCTATTTAAATTTTATGATTACATAGATACTATCATTATAATATAGTGTAACTTATCGTCTAAAAAAATCGATTTTATTATTAACGGTTAACTCTTTTGATTTGAAATTGTCCTATCGATTTCAAACTTTTATTATGATTCCTATAGAAGATTCCTAGGACAACAAGGTTCAATATTGTAAGTGAGGTATCTCTATAATTAGATCCTAAAATTGTATTCTGTATTTAAGCAATTTTTCAAATTTATTTACATTTTTGTTTAGACTTACATATTAATGTTCTTCTTATAAAGTTCTGACACTTTACAAGAGTTATTGTTCGTTTTTATCTTCGTCTTATTTTAGAGCTTCGCTTTTATGAATGTTGTCATCCTTATTTTTTTTACTAGCGGCTTCACCCCCTAGAGGCCTCTAGGGGCACTTGAGGAGGGTTAAATCTCTAGACTTATTTTTTAGACTTATATTAAAAATAAAAAAAAATCGGGGGGGGGGGGGGGGAGCTAAATTTTTTTCTAGGGGCGATTTCTCTTCGTAGTGCTGTGGTAACCCCCTTTAAAATAGTTATAAACCTTCCTGGGACCGATGAGAAGCTACCCTGTTAAGGAGAACCCGATCGGTCCAGCGGTTAGCAAGATCCTTCGCTACAGACATAAAAAGCTTACTACTTTATATTTTTTTACTAGGTATATTCCCTGAAGAGTAGAGCCCAATCGGTTCAGTGGTTACTGAGATCTTAAGCTTCAGACGGACAGACAGACGGACAGACAGACATCGTTCTACTTTGTATTATAGATGAACGAACCTAAAGAATACTAAATCATAATTCTAAGTATCACTTATCAGGGATAAAAAGGGATAAGACAATGGCTGATATCCCCAATGATGATAAAAATTTCCTATTTTTTTAGATTACAATTAGTGGTTTGAAAGTTTTGACACTGAACGTAATGAACCAACCAATCAGAATTCAATAAAAGTCCTCAAAGTTGTCACGCCAACATATAAGACAAAATTATTTTAAAACTTTGGGGACTAGTGTAATGAGCAAACCAATGTCCAATCCATCCATGATCATTTTGTCATTCACTATGATGATACAGGGAGTAAGGGAGCGGACAATGGATCGAATTTTCATTTTTTAGGAGTCTCAGACTTTGGGTACTGGCTTAAAGGGAATGTGCAAGAATTTAGCAGTTTCTGACAATTAATTGCCCATTGTCCCCTCCCTTACTCCCTGATGATGATGATATATAAATAGAATTATATAAGAATACTTCATATTATGATTCTATTTGTAACAAGAACAACTTTGTCTAGAAGTAGCGATTTCAGCAAGGAAAGATGGGGACATTTGACTAGTCCTCAGAGTATTTGGATAACGTTGGCCTAACAACTTTGGGGACTTTTATGAATTTTGATTGGTTGGTTTATTAAGTTAAGTGTCCAAAAGACTTTTATGAATTTTAAATGGTTGATTTAAGTTAAACCAAGTGTCCAAACGTTTAACCAATAATTGGTATATACAGAAGGGGTAATTTTGTGAATGATCATAAGGGATGTGCATCCATTTATTGACAATTGTCTTATACCTTTAGATCACTGGTATCTCCACCCTCCATAGAGAAATTATCCATAGAAAAAATGACCCCCCTTCCAATTAAAAAAAACACTCCTTTTTAAGAGTAATATAGCGCGCTGTAGACACTATTATGATGTAAAGTAGTATTTAGGCTATTTCCTCCCTACTACAAAAGAAAAGTATACAAGATATGGGTATAGAGTAGCTTCGCTACTAAAAAGGAAAAGTATGTTAGCCTAATTTGTTAGATAATCATTATGACAAATAATATTAAGGGATCTAAAGGGATAAGACAATGGCCGATAAATTGATGTACATCTCCTTTGATAATAGAAAATTATACCTTCTGTAGATTAGTAGTTGAAACTTTAGGACACTCAATTTAATGAACCAACCAATCAAAATTCAATAAAAGCCCCCAAAGTTGTTGAGTCAACGAGTAAGAAAACGTTATTATAAAACTAGTGTAATAAACATACCAATGTTCCCTCACACCTTGAATATACTACATACAGATACAATATATCAACTAGATAATTTGCAGACAAGGATGACAACATCCATAAAAGCGAAGCACTGAAACGGTAGGACAAACGGACATTAACACTTTTATAGTATCTGAACTGAAAAATAGGAACATAAATGTATAAATGTCGAATCAAAATTGTAGGTAAATTTGTTGAAAAACTGCTTAAAAACAGGATAATGTTTATGGACATACTTACATTTTTGGACTTGATTATAGAGTTGCTTCGCTTATAATATTGTTCTTTGTTGTCCCAGGAATCAATATACCAAAAATCAGATCAAACGGATAATTAAAACACTTTCTAAATCGTACCTAACTACTACAGGAATCATCATACAAAGTTTGAAATCGATAGGACAATTCTAACATGCCTAAATTAACGAATAAAAGCTATCTATCTCGGACGGACGTACGGACGGACCGACCCTAATTATAGAAAAGCTTCGCTTTTAAAAAAATACCTTAGACACTTTATTATATTTCTAGCTTTTAGGGTGGGGAAGGAAGGAACATTGGGCACCAGTAAAAATTATACTCATATTCCCTTTTTACTTTTTTATATTTTGTTATACTTACTCTGATTAACAAATCAATCATTTATATCAAACTAAAAGAATTGATGTATCTTTTTTCCTTCTTAAACAAGGTAAAAGAATATTTATATAATAATCTATATTTATATATATAAAAGGCTACTCTATAATTTCAAATGTCCGTCTAGCGTTGAGAAAAAATAAACTAAACTAGTTTAGGGTATTAGTAAAGGTAACATTCATCAGTTAACCAACCCTTCGATTAAACTACATTTTTAAAAAAAGTCCTAAATGCGCAATTTTATTGTATTCAGCTGTTTGTGAGCCAAGACATTCCTCTACAAATAAGTTTGTTATGGTGCTGATATTGAAGCAGTATGTACCATTTAACGTCTCTGGCATGGTATTACGTTAATATCTCGGGTTAATAAAATCTCATTGTTTTTATTGATTTTAAATAGCTAAAAGGTTGGAGGCAAAGATATTTATTCTCGTGTAGCCTTATCCTTATCCTTTGATAACTCTCTAATGTATCAACTTAAGTAGTAATTAATTTTACTTAACATCATACTACTAATTAGTTTTCTTCTTTTTCAATTACATTAATTTACTTATAAAACACTTTTAAAGATAAACAAGGGTGAAAACTTCAATAGGAAGAAAAGTACAAAAATATCAAAGTTGAACAAACAGACATACTGATATATCCATCAAATGTTCACTTGACATAAAAAAAGATGTGTTGACAAAAAACCAAAAGTCTAACTTAGGTAACAGTTAAGTAAATCCTACTTCTATGAAAGTATCACGGACTGATGTACGGACGTACAAAAATAATGATAGAGTAGCTTAGCTACTAAAATAAATATTGAAATACAAAGCTTTCTTATCAACGTCCCCAACCCCCTCTGATAAATCTCTGTGCACGAATCTGAACGTACTTAGTGAACAGTTAACTAGGTTAATATTCTGCCAATATAACTTTATACATACAGGGTCATTCTAAAAATATAAAATAAGTATTCAGGGTATAGTTCCTTTCGTGGCAACGCCCCTTAAGGGGCGATTCGTCGTATTTTCAAAATGGCTTTTGATAAGTTAGTTAGGTTAGGTTATATTGGGTTAGGTGATTGCCTCACAGGGTTAGAGCCCCCCACAGTGGCTAGAAATAGGAGAAAAGCTACTGTGAAAATTCGAAGAAACGCAACTTAAAGGGCGTTGCCACGAGAGGGACCATACCCAATATTCAATTTTAATTCCTGCAATAAGAATTTTTGGCTGGATTTTAACTATTTTTTTTCATATCACTTTAAATTTTTTTTATTTTCAATCAACCTTCCACTTCTGATTATCATTCAATTAAAGAAGGTTCGACTTTAGAAAAACATTAAACAAAAATATTTAAAAGTTTATCTGAGAGGTTTTCAACTAATTTATCGGCTATTGTCCCTAAAAATCCCGTGAATTTTATCATTTTATCACCCTGTAAGAATTATGTATATTTTTATGGTTCTGTATTTTGGCCCTTTAAGTATCCTCTTCCTACTTTTGTTAAATTCAAGAATAAATGTATATAGCATAAACAGAATAAAAACGTTGTATTAAAGTCTTTACTTGCGGCTAAGCCCCTAGATGACTCTGAGGGTACTTCAGGGAAAGGGAAGGGGAAGTCGATCATCTACTTGACATTAAAGTTACTTATGTTAAATTTAAGAAATGTTAAATGTATAAAGTATATATCTAAAAAAAAATACTCCAATTCTTATGCTTAATTTAGATAATAATATAAATTATACATATGTATATATATATATAAATATTTCTTTTGGAGGGGGTGGGGGATTTTTTTCACTTTATAATTATTATTCTGTTTATTACAAATATTGAATACTAATAGATAAAAATATCTTCATCCCTTAAATACTTGTAAATTCTAGGAAATACCTAGATGTATTATCTAATGTATTTTATATTCCTTGAAGGGTTGCTGCTATTTAAATAGGTTACATATTGATGGGCATTCACTTTCACATGTGATTAAATACACTAGTACCCAAAGTTTTATAGCATAGTTACTGTTAGATCAAAATTTTGGGTACTTTTACGAATTTTAGTTGGTTTTCAAATCTATTCAGTCAACAATTTAATCAATTTAAACTTTGGGTACCAGTATAAAACTTTGGGTACCAGTAATTTATGCCAAGTGTACCTTTATACCAAATGTACCTTTATGTCAAATGTACCTTTATGTGAAGTGTACCTTTATATGAAATGTACCTTTATGTCAAATGAGTTTATATGAAACGTATTTATGTGAAGTGTAACTTTATGTGAAATGAGTTTATGTCAAATGATACTTTATGTGAAATGATTTAAGTGAAATGAATTTGTGTGAAGTGATTTTATGTCAAATATTACTGATCCTAATTAACCACTGAACCGATTAGGCTCTACTCTTCAGGGAATATACCTACTGATTCTGTGATGGTTTTTAAGCTATTTTCTTGGGGGGTGGGACACCTTCAACCCAACCCAAAAAATGAAAAATACCACACTATCACCACTATCGATCAAAGTAAATTGTTGACAAAAAGTTTCAGCCATGTATCTTTGAATAGAAAATCACGTTTCCCCCTCTTCATGTCTTACAGACGGACATTTGAAATTATATAGTAGCTTCGCTACTAAAAATGTAATTTGTACTATTGTAATGTTTGCTGCTATGATCATTTGTTAATGAGATACATATGTGGAATTGAATGCACATCTTACACATCTTACACATTATCATATAAATAGGTTTATAACATACAGCTGAGGTGGATTCTTAAAAAATTTGCCCCACTAATCGCTTAGTTTGGCAAAATTGTTTTCGTGAAAAATCCTCTAAAATCACATAAAAAATCTACAAAAATTAAATAAAATCTTATGTTCATAACCCTTCTATGATTTTGTTTAATTTTTGTAGATTTCTAATGTGATTTTGGTGGATTTTTCACGAAAACAATTTTTTTAAGAATCCACCTCTGCTATAGATATAATATTATTTGTATCTTACACCACACACACCCCACCCTAAGGCTTGTTATATGTTAGAAAAAACCTCCTGGGAAATGGTTAACACAGGATGTACTGGGACCTTATGGTGAGTTCAGAACATGCTTTCCCTAAATTGAATTAGTACCTTCTCATAGTAGAAAATTTTAAAATTACTTTTGGTGATCAAATTTTACTTTTATTTTTAGACTACCTTCACCTAACCTGCTTTATTGTCTTATTTTGTCAGCTGTCAAAGAAAGTTAGTTTTTTATATGATTAATAAAACAGGGCTTTGTCTAGGTAAATAATTCTATGGGCCGAGCAAAGGAAATCTGAAATATTCGTTCAATTTATCACCTATGTTTATTTCAAGGGTTTGATATTTAACACACGCCATATTCTAAACTGCTTAGATTTCCTAACAGAAAAAGATATAACAGTTTATTTCTTATTAAAGAAGGGCCTTCGTCTATAATATGAAATTTAATTATTTCCCACCTCTTTTAGCAATCTCTCTTTTTTATCAATTTCTTATCTATTCGAGAAAAGTAACAGGATGTCTATTAGTATTTCTGTCTGTCTAAAGCTTAAGTCTAAATATGGTTCTCCTTTACAGTGAAGCTTATTAAAGACCTAGGATGTGTGTATAGCCTATTTTTAGGGTGGGGGACAACTACCCTGTTGTAAATTGTTTATGCAAATGGTCAAAAACTATGCTTGCTTAGAAAAAATAAATCTAAAATTTCATTGACCATAAAGCATAATGTTTTAGTTTATGTCCTATTTCTATTTTTATTTGAATAATAAATCTATTTACATGTTATTTGTATCCTCATTTTATATAGTTAGTTTTTTTTGTCGGAAACTTAAGATCTCAATAACTACTCAACTGATTGGTTTTTATATTTTAAGTTATCTAGATAGGTGTTCTTTGCTCAAATTAAGAGATACTTACACCTTTTTAAAATGCTTGTCTATAATTATGGTCTGTATGGTTTTTTTCCGTTAATTTAGGCATGTTAGCAATGTCTTATCGCTGTCAATCTTTGGATGATGATTCATGTTACAGTTAGGTACGATTTAAAACTCTTAGCAACTATACAACCGTCACAAGAAAGTCCATACGTCGTTGTAGAACATGATAATTTTTACCTTTTTTGTATTATCCTATTCATCTGAATTTTTGGAGCAATGATTCCTAGGACAACAAGCTACAATATTTTAAGCAAAGCATCTCTTTAATTAAGTATGTCCTTAAACATAATGCTATGTTTAAGTAATGTTACAACAAGTGTATATAATTTTGTTTATACCTTTAAATTAATATTTTACTGATTTCAGTTATGACGCTCGTTTCTCCTACCTTCTGATTTTAGAGCTCCTTTCTTATGTATGTTGTCATCCTTGTTCTTATAAAACATGATTATGCTGCAGATTAAGAAAAACATATTTGTGACATATTCATAATTAGTTTGGTGAAGGGTATCTTTCCAGGGGTGGGAGGGGACATTGGACTGTAAATTATACTGAGCTGGATCTTTAAATCATTTTAGTGGTGAGCCAGATTGGGGTGAGCCAACTTTCTATCAATGAGAGCACAGCATTTTATGAAATGCCGCGCTGTGATTGGCTGAAATTCGGCTCACCGCGATATGGCTAGATCTAGCTCTAGTTTCCATAGTTTTATGAATATATTATTACATTCGTTGGCCTAAAAATTCTGAGCTGGATCTTTAAATCAATTAGTGGTGCGCCGGATCGGAGCGCGCCAGATTTTTTTTTATAAAATATTGTATTGACACGGCTAAAGTTATAAAGTTGTACTGGCGCGGATCGGACCGCGCCAAACATCTTTTAAAAATTAATATAATTTAGCCGCACCGTCGTCCCACCTTCGGACCACCTCTGGCGCGCCCCGATCTGGCACACCACTAAAATGATTTCAAAATCCCCTCTCGGTACTATATTAAATCTTGATTAGTTGGTTAAAAATAAAAGGGTCAAAATTTTTCAAACAATAGTTTTAATAACAGATCTATAGTATAGATGTATATACAGACTACTACCTCTCTTTTTTTTCAATGACCTTTTTCATCTGCTTCTAAATTTTTTCTGCTACTTGGCTGTGTTAATATAAGCGATACCATTGGTTGATTTTCAATGACCCAATAGAAAGGTTGCACAAGGCGGTTGCGATGGGGAGATACAGTTATTTAAACCTTTCACCCTCTAATGTTTTACTCTAATGTTTTAATCAATTTATTGCCACCTAAGATTTTGTTTATCATCATTGGAGATATATATACAGTACAATTAATTTGTCTCCATTGTCATATCCCTTAAGATTCCTGAAACCTCTGAGTACAAATCAAAACATGACCAGAATACACATGTTAGTAATGGATGTAGAATATACATACGTGGATTTTACGACAGGAAAAATATTAGCTTGCTAACATGGAACTAATTTAATGGTCAGATCATTCAATCAGTACGAAAGGAGGGGATGCGGTTAAGGGGGAATCGTTTTTTTTGACCCGCTGCAAGTTTCACTTTATCATAGTGAAAATCTGGTGTAACATCCAAGTAATAATATATCCATTATATTAGTTTTACCCCAAAATATTTGTAGAAGCAAAGTTGATATAAAAGTTTCTCGTATTCATTCGAATCCGGTGGATAGGAACTGGTTTTAATCTTATAATTGTACATTCTATATCCGCAAAAAGCCGTTTATAATACGATGCGAGAAATAACTATTCTTGGTCTGTCTGTTATGGAATTGTTTCTATATATCTGAAGTTATAGTGATCTCCTATTTGGT
Source organism: Acartia tonsa (assembly GCF_053477335.1). Lineage (NCBI taxonomy): Eukaryota > Metazoa > Arthropoda > Copepoda > Calanoida > Acartiidae > Acartia > Acartia tonsa. Next base: position 5,226,378 of record NC_137267.1, on the reverse strand, counting down.
GATTAGCATCTCTCTCAAGGGAGGAAAAAGACATTGGGTTGTTTATTACACTAGTCCCAAAAAGTTTTTTTTATTGACGTTTTATTTGTTGACTCAAGAACTTTGGAGACTTTTATGGAAATTTGATTGGTTGTGTCCAAACGTTTCAACCACTAATTGTAATCTACAGAAGGGGTAATTTTGTGTAAAAATATTGGGTATGTACATAAATTCATCGTCTTTTGTCTTATCCCTTTAGATCATGGTTCTATACCGGTATTTAATTTCTCCATTGGCTATGAAAAAAATTTTGATCAGTGGCGTGAACAGAGTTTTGCCAGGGGTCTGTAAAAACATTGAAGGTGTCAAAAAAGGATTAAAGAAATGTTTGGAGTACCTCCCAAGGCGGTCCAGTCCTCTAATAGAAAAATAAAAATAAAGGGGTCAGAGTATTAGGCTGTCCAATTATTGGTGTTAGGGAAAGCTATGAAAATTCAAAAGGCCAAAAAGTAATGGTCTGTCTTCAAGTTTTATTGAAAATCAAAAAAAAATAGACAAAAACTTGCATAAGATTTTATTAAAGACATGAGTCATGATTAGCTGTAACATGTTTATGGATGAACGCTAATAAAGATACAGGTTATAGATTAGCTTATGTGAGAGCTTTTTTTTGGGGGGGGGGGGGTACCTCCCTTTAGAAGGTTATATGTAATTAAGTTTGATGAAAAAATCATTTTTAGATATAAACATTCAGATTTACAGATTTTTCTATACTATTGATGAATGATGTCATATATAATGTCAAATCAAAGTTCAATAAATTCTTTATTGATGATGAATTACCATTTAACACTACTGATAAAACCAATAAAATATGATTTATTGTTTTTAAAATAAGGTTTTCTGCGTTTTGCTTCAAGTAAAATCAAAATGTATCTGTAGATTCTTAGAAATTTCATATTAAATAAAACTTTTGAAATTAAAGAATCTTAGTTCCAAACAACCTTTTGAATTTTTGTTGAATGTTCTAACTTTGCGGGATGTTTGCAATCATTTTCCATGTAAAAAAGTAACAAGATGTGTGTCTATAAATTTATGATAAGAGATGTAGCTAGTTGATAAACCAATATGGCTCCCCTGTACATCAAATATTGGGATAGGTCCCCAAAAGATTTTAGGGGGGTAACTTGTACCCTCCAAAGTAAAATTTTTAAACCCCTACCCACCCAAAAGAGAAAAAGTAATTTAGGTTGTAGTTCGACACCCCCCCCCCTCTTTAAAGTATCCTTAAAGTCCTCTTCGTGGGCACAATTGCTAGTTTACTAAATTGAATTTAGAATGGTTATATATTGCATTGTAATATAGACAACTCTCAGCATTAACAAAACTGGTATAAATATTATGATTATTTTTATCATTTTTATCATTCATAGATAATTGTCTGCAATACAATAAAATTTAGATTTTTCAGTATGGCTTAGAACTGGTGGTAATTAAGTGGATATTAATAAGTTTTGAAACCATACTGGAAAACAAATTGAAATCCCTCCCCCTTCTAAAAGGTTAGACTCTATCAACAGTGTCCATCTAAACTATAGTATGCCTATTTTATTGAATATTATGCATCGATCAAAAATTAGATTTAAATTCAATGAATATTTCAACAAGAAGAAATTATTCCAAGAAATGTAATCATATCTTTCAAGAAAAAATATATGTGTACTTATCGATATATTATTACTTGGATCTTACAACAGATTTTAATGTACTCTAAAAGTGTGTGTGTGTAGCCATAGTTTTCTTAGTGTTTGGTCTAAGTAGACACTTTTGTATGTTAGCACCAGGGCCAGTTCAAGGTTCACGCTCAAGTACAAGTGTGGTAGCGGCTGGAGTTTGTCAGCCGCTTCCCGAGTCCGGGTATTACGGCGGTGTGAACAGACGTGGACAAGTGTAGTTATAGAGAAGCTGTGCTTCTCTATGTATCACCAAATAACAAACAGAATATAATTTGGGATGTTACTTTATTCAGAGCTCACAAGATACTAAAGATCTACAACATAATATAAATGCATATGGATTAGGTATAGAGATAGTCAAAGGTAAATCATATAAGTAAAACATAGATAGTTGCAATGGTTAGGTAGGTGGCTATCCCTGTCCGGGGGAGACAGGATAGCCCATGAAACAGCACAATAGGTAGATAAGAATAGAGGGGTTGAGTGGTAGGTCTGGGTACTAAAAGGGAAGGTTTGATGATTACTGTGACAACAACAGTCTGTGTAGGCTGGTGGATCTATCTGGTGAAAGAAGGCTTGGAACCCCCATCCTTATGGCTGAGGTGGTTCTGATAACTTGGTGGTTGAAGGGGAGGGGTCCGGTGCTTAAGAAGGGGGAGGGAGGGGTAACACCCCTCCCTCCACTTGCAGGACAACTAAGAGGTGAAATCAATACCATTACCCTGCATATTTGCAGGTGGTTTTACAATTGTAGAATGACAGGATTAGCTGGGTGCGTAGCATCACTATAATACCTTGGTTTCCGTCTAGCCTACCACACAAGTACTTGACCCGCTGTCTCAAGGGACCTACTCTTTATTACCTCACACTTGCCGAGTATGGCAGGTGTCCCAAATTAAGTCACCGTAATAAATGACGCTTTCCATAGAGGAGCTTTGGTAAGGGTTGCACTGATATTATGTATGAGACCATTGGGTATCCAAACTACCAAATTGTAACCCTTCTTATACAACCAAGGGGAAGTTGCATAAATGAATTGCTACTGAGAAATTCGAGTTACCACATGGGGACTTGAACTCGAACTCCCATCACCGTAACTCAGTGCGTTACCACTGAGCTACGATGCCCCTTTATTAAGAAATTCTTTGAAGATCTGAAATAATAAGATTGTCTAGCAACTTTCATGATTATGTAAAGGAAAAATGATCAATTTAGACGTTGATTGGAATATTCTCATATGGTAAGGGTTCTATATATTAAGGACTAGCGGATACGCCCCTAGAGGCCTCTAGGGAGACTTTTTATTTTAGTTTTAAAAAGAAAAACTAAATTAAAGAAATTTGGTGTTCCTTTACAGTGAAGCTTCTAATAGGTCCTAGGTCCAGGGAAGGTTTATAACTATTTTAGGGAAGGAGATCCACCACTCTCCTAAAATAATTCTCCACTAGAAAAAATCTCCTACTATTTTTGGGGTTGACTTCCAATCCCCCCACCCCTTCACTAAAGTGTCCCTAGAGGCCTCTGGGGGGTGTTTCCGCTAGTATTTAAGCTAGGTTTACATTTTTTTCTGTTACATTAAAATATTATTTAGATAAAAAAAATTACACCATCCATAAATATAACTATGCTTCTTATTTAAATTGATAAAATGACAAATTTCTAAATTTAATTAAATTAAACCCGCTTTAACACTAATTATATTCTCTATAATTACATTTGTTAAGCTTAAAATTGCAATTGATTAGGGAGAGAGGAGACACTAGACTGAAAACTATACTGCCCACACCCAAAATTAAATCAAACAATATTTAATTTGTTGGCTTAAAAACTATGAGGTCTAGATTACAAATCATTACAGATAATGTAAACGCGTTATAGTAGGAAACAACAATACTTATATGAATGCTCAGCATAATAGCTATTTCTCGCATCGTATTATAAACAGCTTTCCTCGGATATAGAATGTACAATTATAAAATTAAAACCAGTTTTTTTAGCCCCAAGGTGATGAAGGCACAGGCTAAAAAAAACTGGTTTTAATCTTATGATTGTATATTTTTATATTCGTAGAAAGCTGGATATAATACGATGCTAGACATAGTTTTTTCGTATGGATGAGAACCGGTTCCTATCCACCGGATTCGAATGAATACGAGAAATGGATTTATTATTTATTGGATTTAACCCTATCTTGTCATGTAGTCTAATAAAGTCAACCTTGCAGCGGGCTAAGTTAACGATCCCCATCCCCTTCCCTACTACTTGAGAATCGAACTGACCAAACAATGACAGGAGAAATAGCAACCTAATTTGGCGAGAAATATCCACGTGTATTTCTGCTCAAGTCTGTACGGAATGACAATGACTATAAAGATGCTGCACATGTAAAAAATGCATTTTGTATTGTACAAATTGTACATAATTTATAATATTTATTATCTTATAAGTGCACCATAATATTCATAACAAAAAACTAGCAATTTTAAACAGCTAAAAGAAATTTTTTCTTTTTATTTTAAAAACTTTTAAGCCAATTTTAAAAATTCCCCTTATTTACTTTTTTCTAAAATAAATAGAAAAACAAAGTTTTTTTTAGAAAGTAAAGCTTTATGTTAGACTGGGCCTTCGGACCCTCGGGGTCGACATAATGGACCAATCCCATAATTTTTATTAGATCGTTCAAAAGTTTGAGTATTTTCATAAAATTTTTGTATTTTTTTTGGCAGAAAACTTTTGCATTAATACTTATTTATTATGAATGTATTATATTCGTACTGTAACATAATACATTTTGTATAAAAGATAAAGAAAGTCAGTGATCTTAAGGGATAAGACAATGGCCGATAAATTGATGTACATCCTCAATAATGATAAACAAAACTATCCCTTCTAGAGATTATAATTAGTTGAAACGTTTTGACATTCAACTTAATGAACAAACCAACTAAATGTCCCAAAAGTTGTTAAGCCAACGAATATGAAAACGTTATCGCAAAACTTTGAGGACTAGTGTAATAAACAGTCCAATGTTCCCTTCCTCCCTAAAAAAAATGCTAAATTCATAAATTAATGATGTTATTCTTTTCTTATAATTTATCTAAAAATAATGCATAAAAAATAACAAAAGATTCAAAAGTGTCAAGAAAAGATAATTTTGTACAGAATGGCTTCAAAACCAAGAAATACCCGCTGGATTTGAATCGGTTTTCATCCATACCGAAAAATCATGTATAGCATCGTATAAAAGACATTTCATGAATATTAAAATAAAACACGGGGATGATAAAACTTTTGTTTAATCTTATTTTAATATTAGCGGAAAGCTGTCTATAATAGGATCAATAACTATTGGAACATAGTAATTGAGAGGGGAAGGATGAGACAGTGGCATGTCAATTATTCTACATCCTAATATTTAACAGTAACATCCCCCTTTTCACTCCACAGGGGGAGCATAGGCCGCTGACAATTTGTTTCTGTAACAATGTGGCTTTTTTTTATGGATATGGGAAAGGTTTGTCAGCCCTAAGCCCTATGATTGCGGTGTAAAGCGTCCATTTGCCAATCCTAATATTTACATTTATAAAAAGACATATTTTTAAATCTTTGATAAATTTTTTTATAATTTTGACTGACTTATATTCGTAAGCATAAAATATTAAAAAAAACTTTTTTCTCGTATTAAATTCGAATCCGATGGATAGGAACCGGTTCTCATCCATACGAAAAAAACTATGTCTAGCATCGTATTATATCCAGCTTTCTACGAATATAAAAATGTACAATCATAATATTAAATATGATTCGAAAAATAACTATTACCTAACTTATTTTTTATGGAGGGGGGTGAAAATTATTTTTAAAATGCCAACAGGTCTATATGTAAAATTTAAAAGAAATGAAAAAAGTTATGGTTTATTTTTGTACTCTTATTGAAAAACTTTATTTCAAACTGAATAATGTTAAGAAATAAATTGGACACTACGGGTTGGAAATAAACCAATAAAGATTCAATAGAAGTACCCAAAGCTTCAGTGATTATAAAACTTTGGGTGCCAGTGTAATTTACACTCAAAAGTCCACTCTCCCGTGGATTTATATTGATTGATTGTCAGACTTACAGGCCCTAAAGAGTAGCTTCGCTTTAAAAAGTAAGGAAGGCTTATAAAGGATAATCCTAATATAAGATAATTATTATTTTTTGGAGTACATAAATAGTATAGTTATTGATTATTAGTATATTATTTGTTCAGATATATTATAAAGATACTTGTGGCTTCGTGATTATACAAAAAAATAAACCTGCATAATTTATCCTATATTATTATGAAAATATAGAAATGTGTCTTTGTATTTCCCGTAAGATGTTAAAAACGACTTTACAGATCATTCTATAATTTTCGAAGAAAGTAACTCTAAGGTTTATAGCCTCTAGGGGCTTTACCGCTAGTCCTTTTTTAGGTTTTTCTATCTGTGTTTATGTGTTTTAAAAGGCTTTTTGGGAAGTAGCTGATAGTTAATTATTATTTTTTTCTTTAGGTAAATGAAACAGGAATTCTAAGGGATAAGACAATTAATGATAAATCTATTAATTTTTAGAATCTTTATTCATGCAGCTTATCTGAAAATCAAAGTTATTAGTGAATAGTTATTTCTCGCATCGTATTATAAACGGCTTTCCGCGGATATAGAAAGTATAATTATGAGATTAAAACTGGATATAATACGATGCTAGACATAGTTTTTTCGTATTGATGAGAACCAGTTCCTATCCACCGGATTCGAATGAATACGAGAAAAAAGTTTTTTTTAAATATTTTATGCTTGCGCATATAAGTCAGTCAAAATTATATGCCTAGCCTAACCTAACCCAGACATTTAGTCGGGGGGCGGGAGGGGGAGGGGGGGGGGGGGGGGTATAAAATTTAAAAAAATTGAAGAAAAAAATTCCTAAGAGGATAACGCCAAAATTTTATGAAAGATTTAAAAATATGTCTATTTATAAATGTAGTTATTAGGATGGGCAAATGGACGCTTCACACCGCACACAGTGCGTTTAAAGGTGCTTTGACTTTTGTGTCAGAACCTAAATTGGGACATAGTACATTTCATTACCCTAGGTTAGGTAACTTCATTTAACTTTTTAATAACAAGATTTTTAATTGCAAACGAATGTTATAATAATTTGGGCACAAGTATGATTTGCTATCCAATGTCCCCTCCCTCCCTCTGAATTATCTCTCAATCTCAATGAAAAATCGCTCAATACCGTTAATAATGTCCTTTTATGAAGAAAATTAATAATATCATAAAATAATGGATTTATTATTACTTGGATGTTACATCAGATTTGCATATACTCTAATGAAGTGATTCTCGCAGTTGGCTAAAAAAAGATACTCCTCATCAACTCTTTTACCCCATCCCCTCCCAACCTATTGAATGAACGAACTGACCAATAAATGAGTTGCATGTTAGAAACCTAAATTGACGATAATTTTTCACTTGTCATAATATCCACGTTTATTCTACTTCCATTCATAAAATGATCTATTGGTAAAACCCATCTAAGAGTTAGTGAACCAAACATACCCCATCCCTTGCTTCAGGGATCTTAGGTGATAAGACAATGCACTAAAAATATATACCCAATGATGACAAACAAAATTACCTTTTATGCAGATGAAAATTGTTGAAACGTTTGTACATTCAACTTTATCAACCAACCAATCAAAATTCATTAAATTACCAAAAGTTATCAAGCCAACAAATAAGAAGATGTTATTAAAAAACTTTGGGGACTAGTGTAATAAAAAGCCTAATGTCCCATCCCTCCCAGAAACAACACCATCTAAAACCATTTTTTTCTGTAGGAGAAAAGTATCGGCATGATTCAAAAAAAGTATCCAAAGTTACTGTGGTTATAAAACTTTGGGTACCAGTGTAATTTACAGTCCAATATCCCCATCCTCTGGTTAGTATAACTTTTTAAGCACATATGGAAGTGAGGGGGGGGGGGGGTGTCATGTTATTAAAAAGGAAATGCCCTTATCTATTTGTAAAAGCTATAATGATATAAAATATTATTAAAAGTAAGTATAAATACACTAAAAATCATTAATATTGATATTAATATAACATATTCTTTACTAAATTATCAATAAACAGAGATAATTATTCTAAATATAAACAAGGATGACAACATACATAAAAGCGAAGCGCTGAAACGGTATGACAAACAGATATTAACACTTGTATAGTGTCAAAACTGAAAAATAAGAATATAAATCTATGAGTCGAAGCAAAATTGTAAATAAATTTGTTGAAGAACTGCTTGAAAAATCAGATCAATCGGTTAATTAGATCACATAAAAGTTTGTTGTTAAAAAAGTAAAAAAATCAACATGTTTAAAATACACGTATGGACATTTAGGTAATGATTATAGAGTCGTTACGCTTTCTAAATCGTAACTAACTCCTACAGGAATCACCATGCAAAGTTTGAAATCGATATGACAATTCTAACATGCCTAAATTAACGAAAAAAGCTATCCGTTATTTGAAGAAGTACGAGGATGTCTCAAGTATCGGTGTGTTTGTGGGGGTAGCGAAGGATCTCGGTAACCGCTGAACCGATATGGTTCTTCTTTACATAGGTTTATAACTTCTTCTTCAATTATGGTTGGTATGTCCGTAACGGATAGCTCTACATAAAAGAAGATTCTTAGAGCTATAAGGATGCAGTTAGCTATATATTACTATTATTAATCAGTATAATCTTTTGATCTACCTTTTTAATTATGTTCTCGTCCTTGTTTTCTTCAGAAAATTGACTAAATAATATATTTAAATGTATCAAAAAATCCACAGTGGGATCTTTTGCCTAAAAACGGGACATTAAGAGTAGACAAAAGTAAACTTCAATAAATAGGCTTGTATTTGAGGAAATGATGTATTTTTTTTGCTTTAGCTAGGAAATAACTTAAATTTTGCTCCTGTTGACTTCTAATGTGCATTTGGTAAGTACGTCTGTTAGTATTGGAGGAGCGAAGCTACCCTATTTTTAAAAAATCTATAAAACTTCATAACTTTAGTTAGGATAGGAATATTTTGACAAAATCAACGTCTATGTAAATATTTTTTCAATGCAAACAATGTTTGTGAACAAGAATATAGCGTCAGGTGCACCCAGTTCGAGTCCCGGCATTTTTAGGTAGGTCCAGTATAAGTAAAATAGGACACTTATAAGGCATGTTTTCAAATATTTTTTTTACAGATATAAACAACAATAACATAATTTTCAAAACACTTCTGATTTTGTGTTAATACCTTTATTCTAAGTCAAGCTATCTTCATTTAAAGTTGGTATAAGAATATAAACATAATTACCTATATTATATTCTCTCTCAAACGTATATTTCTCTCTCTCTCTCTGATGCGTATATAATATTTTTGCAATATTATAATTAATCCTAAAATTTGAATTTCTGCTGGACCAAAACCAGTTAGAATTACAAATTTTTTTAGAACACATGAAATTTAGCAAATTTAATTGCTAAAATAAAAGTATTTATAAGTCATCTTTATTTAACGACTCCTTTATCCCTTAATTGTCCATTAAAACCGCGAGAACGACAAAAATCGTTAAAAATCACGCCAACGGCGGCAAATAACGGCGAAACGGTTCGCCAGAGGCAAATGATGCATAAGTCAAGAAAGATCCGTCTTAAAAAGTTTGAAAATATTGCAGAGATGACTTTGGGCTCTAAAATGACTCCTTCCCCCTCTAACGAAGGAAAATTTGAAATTAACAAGAATGAAATTGTTCAAACCATGCAATGTAAAATGCTCAATTACTCAAAAACGGACAAGAGGCCCCAGGTTGTGAAAACTGTTTTATACACAATACATGTTGTATATTGATATTATTATTGCAAAACCCGGGGGTAATATGGAGAAAACTGATTTTTTGGGGTTAAAAATCTTAATATTTTTGGTGAAATTTTCTCACAAAATGTCAATTTACACCACCAAAAAAAATTTTTTTATTTATTTTTTCTTTAATTAGACATTGGTACAGGTATCTGAAAAGTACCTCAATAAATTTTTTTTTTCATAAGATGAACATAAATGTATTTTTTGTTACTTTGAAAAAATTGTGTAAAAAAATCTGGAAAATCATCAAAACTGAAAAGAAATTTTTCACTACCTTTTTTAAAAATGGCATAAACCCGCCAAAAATTAATATTTTTTTAAAAATTTCTTTTTTAGCTGTCTACTTACAGCCATTATTAGGTCCTAGGATAGATAAAAGTCGATTTTAGATTTTTTGGATGTCCCGATTTTTTTCAAAAGATCCCACTGTGAAATCTATAAAGGAAAATTGCACCTTAGATTGATAGTATATCGAAAAATAAATAAGATAGTTTGAATTATCCCTTTCACTATTTTTCACTACATATATTTAATATTTGAATAAATTTTAAAAAATAAAGATATTTTTAAACCAAAGATATAAACGAATATAAACTGCCAACCAAAAAAATATGCAGATATCTATTTCTTAGATATTTTGTCTATGGAACAAGTTTTTTGTACAGAAGCTTCAGTACGTTGTTTGTTTTTCAAGGTGACAACATCATAAAAAAGCAAAAGTTATTTTTTTTTGTATTTATAGTGTTTTTTTACTTATTTTCATGTTTTTATTAAATTTTACCGAACCAAAAAAATAAGCAAATTTACTTTCTTTTCAGAATTATGGTTCGTAAAAAGGACTTAAGTCAACAAGAAAAGACTAAAATTTATACTCTTTTTAGTGAGGGCAATGATACATTAGAAATTGCCAAAAAACTTGGCCGTGATCACAGAACAGTGCAAAAATATTTTAATGAAGGCAAGCTGAAAAGAAATAAAAGAAAAAAAGAGAAAAATGGGGGGAGGAGGACACTTAGTGATCGCGAATTGAGACAAATTAAGCTAGAATTGGCAAGAAACCAACATGCTAGCAGCCAAGTTATATTTCAGAGGGCTGGGCTGCCTGATATTCCTAAGACAACTAGGAACCGTGTGCTAAAAAGTATGGGTAAGGTAAAAAAACCTCTCATTACCTGTCCCCTGACCTACAACCACAAGCTCAAACGTCTAGAATGGGTAGTCAAGTACATAAAGACTGACTTCAGCCAGGTATTTTTTACTGCCGAGTGTCGTGCTACCCTGGATGGCCCTGATGGTTGGGCTAGTGGTTGGGTTCTAAACAAGCAAAACATTGGAACTCGCTATAGGCGTCAACAGGGGGGTGGAGGGGTTATGTTTTGGGCTGGTATTTTAGGGGACCAAGTTGTTGGACCATACAAGGTGGAAAAAGGTATAAAACTGGACTCCGTGAATTACTGTAGCCTGTTAGACAGAGCCTTCTTCCCTTGGTATAAGGCTTTAAAACCTGCAGCTAAAAGAAAATTCATTTTCATGCAGGACAATGCTCGTTCTCACGTTTCCAAGTACACTATGGATCACCTGAAGAAAAAAGGTATTGGCGAAGCAAAAATTATGGATTGGCCGGCCAACTCCCCTGACCTTAACCCCATTGAAAATTACTGGAGTATCATAAAACGTCAATTTTATGCAGATGGACGCCAGTTTTCCTCTATTGATGGCCTCTGGAAAGCTATACAAGAGGCCGCAGCCTCTGTACCAGCCTCTACAGTGCTTAAGCTGACCTCCTCAATGGATAAGAGACTTCTAGAGGTCAAGGGAGCCAACAGAGGGCGCATTAAAAATCAATAGATCTGTTTTTTATCTGTTTTATAGAAAATATATATTTCCATAATATTTAATGCTTTTTTTAATGATATATCTTATGTTAATGTGTTATTTGATTGAAATTTACCGATTTTAGCGACAATAACCTATAAATTGATGAACAATTAGCAATATAAAATCTTTTTTTAGGATTTGCATATCTTTTTGGTTCACTTATTTTCCCTCCAAATGAATATTTTTAGTCATTGTGATTCACTGACGTTAATTTTAAGCAATTTAACATTGGAAACTTTTAATCAAAGGATATATCTACAAATAATATTAATAGTGCATCCATTGAAAATTAATACCGCAGCCGCTAATTGAAAAATTCAGATTTGCCTAACTTTTTGGTTCGCAGTTTATTTTACATCCAAAAAAGTTAATGATCGCATCGTATTATAGACCAAACGACAGGACAAACAAAACTGGTATTAATCTTATGATTTTTATTTTAGTAATCGTAGAAAATTGGAAAATTGTTTATGATACGCTGTTATACATGATTTTTCAGTATTGCTAAGAACCGGTTCTAATCCAGTGGATATTAATCGGTTACGAAATCATATTGTATAAGCCATTAAAATATTTAGTTCTAAGAGGTATAAATCAATTGCTATAATAAAGTTAAACCTACGTTAAATCAAAGTTAACAAACTTCTTGTATTGAGGATCATTTGCAAAAAATGTCAGAATTTAATAGGGGAGATAGGGACATTGAATTGTAAGTTGCACTGGTCCTCATAGTTTTTAAAAGCGAAGCTTTTCTATAATTAGGGTCGGTCCGTCTGTACGTCCGTCCGTCCGTAACGGATAGCTTTTTCGTTAATTTAGGCATGTTAGAATTGTCCTATCGATTTCAAACTTTGCATGGTGATTCCTTTGATAGTTAGGTACGATTATGAAAGCGTAGCAACTCTATAATCATTACCAGAATGTCCTTATGTCCATTTTAAACATGTTGATTTTTTTACTTTTTAACAACAAATTTTCATGTGATCTAATCATCCGATTGATCTGATTTATGGTATATTAATTCCTGGGACAAAAAAGTACAATGTTTTAAGCGAAGCATTTCTATATTCAAGTCCTGAAAATGTGAGTATGTCTATAAACATTGTCCTCCCGTATCAAGCAGGTTTTCAACAAATTTACTTACAATTTTGCTTTGACTCTTATACATATTTATTATGATTATTCAGTTCTGACACTATACAAATGTTAATGTCCGTTTGTCCTACCATTTCAGTGCTTCGCTTTTATGGATGTTGTCCTCCTTGTTAAACATGTTCTTAATTTCTTTGGTTTAAAAACTTTGAATACATCGATTAAATCTTAATTATTTAGTTCGAACCACCATTACCTAAATTTTCTACGACTAGTCAGGGGTAAATTTATTGATCATTATTGGGGGATGTTAAACAAAATAAATTTTTTGGCTTTATTAAAAAAAAACTATAAACCAATATGTTGAAAAAAAGACTAACAGACTTAAATAAGTAAATAAAAATGTAACTCTAAATTATACCTAACTGTTACAGGTATCACCATGCAAGGTCAAAAAATAGTACATTCTAACATGCCTAAATAAACGTTTGAGGATACGGACGTACGGTCGGACAGGCCCTAAATATAGAAAAACTTCTTTTCTAAAAAACGATCAAATTTTCAAACACAACACATTTTTGTTCAACCAAAGTCTTCCGAGAGAGACAAAAGTTTCCGAAAACTGAACAGATTTTTCTCCTTGCATTTCTCCATTGATCGAGAGAGAATGAGAATGAAAGAGAGAGAGAGAGAGAGAGAGAGAGAGAGAGAGAGGGGGGGGAGAGAGAGAGAGAGTGCGAAGGAATATATGTTAGAAATCTTATCTCGGATTTACCGCTCTGTTGATGCGAAATCCTATGAAATAGATACATAAAAGGTCTTGAAACCGATTTATATCCGCTGGATTAGAAATGGTTATCAACCATACTGCAAAATCATGTATAGCATCATATTACACATAATTTCCCTGAAAAATATAAAATATAAAATTGATTCTTCACCCCTTTAGTAAAACAAAACTGGTTTTAATTTTTCATATGTAAACCCGCGGAAAGCTCTCTATAATAAGATACGATGAATAACTATTCTAAATCACAAAGATCCTATATAATTGATTTTTTCTGTCAGAAGAACAGGCTTAATATGAATCTACCCTTAAAAGAAATAAACCTTTCGGTTTTGAAAAAGTCCTAACTAAAGTAATAGGTTGTCTACTTGTATGTATGTATATCTGATAAGATTTAGTAAACGGCTGTACAGATCGTTCCATATTTATTATTTAAGTTTATTTTGAGATATCTTTCATTATTTTCCGTTTCCCTAAATGCTATGTATCATCCTTGTTTTTTTTTATTCCTAAAATAACAAGGTTGACAACACCCATGCATAGCGAAGCATAAACATCATGGATATAAATACGGGCAAGGACCTTTATTAAGCATATGTTAAAATCAAGAAAAAATCACGAATTCTTTCTAGACGTTTTTTTTCATATTTTAACTATCTATATTTTGTAAATTGATCGACGGACAATTGTAAACTGTAAATGTTCAATGGTATGGGGAATATTCACAAAAATGTTTGCTGCCTATCTTCAATAGCAGCTAAGATAATTAAATTGCGTTACGTACTAGCTGACGGACTTACAGACAATCTATAATACAAAGTAGAATGATGTCTTTCTGTCCGTCCGTCCGTCCCGTTCCTTAATATCTTGGTAACCACTGAACCAATCGGATTCTACTCTTCAGGGTATATACCTATTGGTCCTGTGGTGGTTTTAAGCTATTTTCTTGAGGGTGGGACACCCCCCCCCAAAAAATGAAAATTCACCCCCCCCCAAAAAAAAAATTTCTTGGGAACACATTAGACCAAGCACCAGTAGTACTTTATTTTTTTTCCTAATTATCTCTTAGGGCAAAGCCCCTAGAGGCTAGGGGCGAAGCCGCTAGTGTGATTTATAAGATACTAGCGGCTTCGCCCCTAGCCTTTAGGGGCTTTGTTTTTAAAGGTTTAGGGGAGAATTTTAAAAATTTTGTTTACATTTTTTTTTTAACATTCTTTTTGAATTTGATAAAACAAAGTTTAAAAGAAGAAAAGAAATTTAAAAAGAAGAAAAATAATTGAAAATATAAGAAAATATAAAAAAGTATAAAAAAATATAAAAAGATATAAAAATATATAAAAACATGAAAAACATTAAAATTAAAAAAAAATATGAAAATTTTTTTGGGGGGAAGGGAAATTTTCATTTTTTGGGGGGTTGGGGGTGTCCCACCCCCCAAGAAAATAGCTTAAAACCACCACAGGACCAATAGGTATATACCCTGAAGAGTAGAATCCAATCGGTTAAGTGGTTACCGAGATCTTAAGCTTCAGACGGACGGACAGACAGACGAACGGACGGACGGACAGACATCATTCTACTTTGTATTATAGACTAGCGGCTACGCCCCTAGAAGCCTCTAGGGGCACTTAAGGTAGAAGGGGAAAAGTCGACCTCATCTCATTTTAAATTTGAGTTTCAAAAGAGAAAAAATTGGGGGGGGGTGAAGACACACTCCACAAAAATAGTTTAAAACCTACACAAAAAGTTTAAAACCTTCCCAGAACCTATAAGAAGCTTCACTGTAAAGGAGAACAATATTGATTCAGCGGTTAGCGAGATCCTTCGGGACAGACAAAAAACATTTACTACTTTATATTATAGGATATCCTATCAAAGGATTTATATTTTGATATCTGGATAAAATAAAATAAAACCTTGTTTACTATTGAATAAAATTGAAATAACAAAAATAATTAAATGCTCGGTACCCGCGTGTCAGTGAAATCGTGATATGATAATACTCAAATTCAGCTAAATGTCTAAACCTGCTCCTAATCAGACCATCCATATTCTTATACTCGCGGGTAAAAAATATTACATAAAGATAACAAATACATTTAAAACATAAAAGGATGATTACAAAATTTAAAAAGATTAATTACTATGCTTTCACTTTTTAAAGAGCATTGTCAACAAATCACCATAATGGCATTTGTTTTACAGTGAAGCAATTTCAAAAACCTTAAAAGGATCTAAAGGTTGTGCAAGAAAATGCAGACCTTCAATATTGAAATTACGCGGCTTGTGTTAATAGTAGAAAAATGTTTTGCATGCCGTTAAAAACCTAGTTTGTGGAAATGGCGAAAATGTTGACGATATGCTGAAATTTTTTTCTATAAGCCGATGGTCAGAGGATATCGTTACCCGCTGAACCAAAATGATTCTCCTTTACTCATAGGAACTTGGTAGGTTTATACTTTTTGAGGAGGGCACAGTCACCCTACCTATAAAAATGACCCCCCCCCCCATAAAAAAGAGACTTTTTAAAATTAAAATTAAAGTGGGGGAGGGGGGGGAGGGGTCGACTCCATTGCCCATCCCACCGGTAGTTGGTAATAATGTGCTTTTAGTTTTTAAGCTTTATCTTTTTTTTCGGTGCTTCTTATTATGAAAGTATAGAAGAATTTGTCCGTTAAAAAAAAACTTGGAGCTGTGTCAAACATTGAAAAAGAGAGAGAAAAAGAAAATTATTTAAGCTTTAATTATTAGAATGTTGATTCCTCGGACGACAAAGCACATTATCTCATTTCTTTTTATCTTAGTAGTATTAAGTAACCTTGCACTTTCAACAATTTGACTGCAAATTACAACGATTTTTTCACTATACACTTAAAAACTGGTATTTCCAGATATTGAAAGACCCTTGTAATTCGTTTGAATTCGTCCATTGTCTTATCCTTTTAATTTCCTTTAGCTACAACACTTATACCTTGATCCATGATGTTTAGCATAAAATCTGTCAGAACAAAAGATCTAGATCCGGCAAAATAGTCCAAAAATTTAGCTATTCATGTAAATCTTAAATCTTTGAATATTTATTTGCAAATTTAGTTTATCCTCGTTTGTTTAAATACAACAAGGAGGATAAAATAAAAAATTAATAAAGATGACAACATATATAAATAGCGAAGCAAAACACATCATGAATGGGAATACGGACTAGAAATTTAAAAAGCATTTGTTAAAATCAAGAACCACAAAACCTTTTCAAATATTTTTTTATTTCCCACTATTTACATTTTGCTGCATGACTGACTGACAGACAGACGGACAAAGTAAATTACATGCTGGATGCGATCAAAATAATAGGGCAAATATCATAAATAACAAGCAAAAATATTACTTTACAATAATAAATTTATTTCTTTATTCTTATTAGATAATAGGTATATAACAATGAAACACTTTTAAAACAATTTTTACAATATTTATTTACATAGATAATCGCAATGCTCTCTCATTAAATAAAAAGGGAATTGATCTAATTTTAATTATAAAAAAATAATATGATTGCTCTAACAAAAAAATTGAGACAATTTGTAACCTTTTTTGAGGTACGCAAAAAAGCATTTTTTTTAGAAACTTGACGACATGGCGATTATGAAATCTAAGAAAATAAATTCTACCTTTGAGAAACAAATTTCCTCAATTAGTAAATGCAATAAAAATCACTTCTAATAAATTTTACTTTTGATTAGTTTCATTGTGACTGTGCTGTAAAGGTAACTTTAAATTGCTAAATCTTGACTTAGATTAGAAAAAGTATAATGGTTTCACCGGTGTACAATTACAAACATCTTAAGTAAATACATATATATATATAAATCAGGTATACATAGATAAAATTTGTAAAAATTCCTAGCCACTGTGAGGAACCTAAACTTCTTTCCTAACCTAACTTTAAATGAACTTAACTTTGCCTAACTCAACTTTAACTATCTTAAGAAATCTCTGTTTTAATATCTTGAATTTAAGAAAGTTTGATTAATGTGGTCTTAATAAAACTTTTAATGTTTATATTAAGTTTAACAATCATGAAATAAATTTTTTCTTCAACAACTATGTATACAATATACCCGGGCTCGGCAGCCGTGTGTAAGCTTCATTATATTAAAATCAGCTGAGTGTTTAAACCAGCCTGTTCCTAAAGACTATTAATCAATCGGATTTTTTTCGAATTTAAATTCGAGGCCCATGCACGTCTGCCGTGCCCTGCAATATACATAAAAGATACTTAGAATTTAAAAAAAGTAATTATAAAATTTGAGGATAACTTAATGACTTAAAATGCATAAAATTGAGCAATAAAAAGAAAAATACTAATGTTTTATCTTCGAGTGTTTTTTTAATGCAAACATTATATATTTTTTTGTTATTTTGAAAAAATATATTTTAAGGAAAAATTATAAAAAAAATCCATTAAAACGCAAGCTCTTTTAACAATTACTGTAATTAAATAATAATGAAATGTAAGGTAACAGGTAATTACACAAATTTACAGAAAATAACATGATATGTATATATCAGGGATCTAACGGGATAAGACAATGGCCGATAAATTGATGTACACCCCCAATGATGATACACAAAACTACCCCATCTGTAGATTACAATCAGTGATTGAAATGTTTTTTTTTTATATTCAACTAAATTAACCAACCAATCAAAATTCAATAAAAGAGTCCAAGTTTGTTCAGCCAACGAATTAGAAAACGTTATCGTAAGACTTATCAAGACTAATGAAAAAAAGGTCAATAACACCTTCTCCATGTGTTTAAATAGTTTATCCCACTACCAGAATAGATCAGCTTTACTCACTCTCTGTTTGTCTTTATGTAACTCTTTGTTTCTTTGATTATAACTTTGAGATATTATAGTTGCATATTAACTATTGTCTACTGAATAAACACTGCTGAAAGATGTATTATATAATTTCGCTGATTAAAGTTTTTTTTTATATATCACTGGTGCACAATCTATTAATCTTTCTGTTTATGATCTTAAATACACACATTCTTCATAAAATGTAGAATTGCTTCTTTGGCTTTCTTTTTTAATCGCCATCAGCTTTTCTTTTCTGTCGTTGAGTGCTGTGATTGCCCTGCTGATTGCTGTAGCTGCAATACCAACTCTTTTCTTTCTAAGTCCTTTTATTGAACCATAAAGATTCTTTGAGTTTTCATAGATAATTTTGACTCCATTAAGAGCCATTAACCCACCAAAAAATTGGGCAGCAGAAAATTTTCCTGCTTTGGCGTCTTGTCCTTGTTCGTGTTTTTGTTCTTGTTCTTTTAGCAAGGGTGCTCCATTCTTTGCTGCTTCTTGATGAGATTCAGAATTTTTGCTACCCTTAATAAGGTCCCCTTTCATATCTTCTTTTTTAAGGAGATCTCTGAATAGACCAAGAATCTTGCGTGCCTTCTTTGTCTTTTTGTTTCTAATATGTTTATACACTTTCATTGAGCATATGCCTACAACATAGCTGATGGCTGCTGTAGCACCAATACTGATAAAAATTGGTATTGCAGTAGTAACAGAATACACGGCTGCTACAACACCTCCTGCAATGCACAAAGCTCCTGCAACTACACCAACAGCAGCTCCAGTAGCAAGACAGATAATGGTAAGCCTTTCAACTTTCTCCAAGTAGTTGCTTATCTTCGCGATGCTGTTTATATCAATCTCAAGTATCTGTTCTAGTTCCTCATTTACAGATTTTAGTTTACGTAGCAGTTCCTGCTGAGATATTGGTCTTAGACAACGGATAGGAAGGTCTTCTCTCTGGTCAGTGGTGCTGCCAGGTTGGATCACAATCATTCTATACATTTTTTATTCTAAAAAATTTTTCTTTTTATTCTATGTTTACTTAGAAGTTTGTTCCTTAAGTACTTGGGTAATTATCGCATCGTATTATAGACAATATTCCTGTTTTAAAATCGTTAGGATAATTCTTACATGCTTAAGAGTTACTATTTAATCATTCTAACATGCCTAAATAAACGTAAAAAGCTATCCGTTCCAAACGTACGGACGTACAGACCCTAATTGTAGAAAATCTTCGCTTTTAAAAGTAGTGACAAAGCTTTTTCAGTATGGTTTCGAAACCTTTTAATATCCCCTGGATCAAAACTGGTCCTCAGCCATACTGAAAAGGCATCATATTACAATCAATTTTCTACGAGTATTCATATAAATACCAGTTTTATAAGCTAACAAAACTGATTTTAATTTTTCATTGTGATATCAGCGGAAAGCAGTCTATAATACAATGCGATAAATAAATATTTTCAATCTCCATAATGCAACTATAATAGATCTGGAAAACCTGTTATACAGGGGACTGATAAGCATAATGTTGAAAATCTTTCTAAAATAATGTTGCAAACAATGTTGCAATGATTATTCCGTTAAGTTTAATTTTTCTTTATGTTATTAAATTTTAATCAATGAATTTGAAGGGTTTAGATTAACATATAATAATTTTTATCACTCTTTTTTAGGCTTGCTAATAGTCAATTCATCCTTGTTTTATATTTAATAAAAATAATAAACATATAACTTAGTGAAATATAAAAAACTAGCGGCTTCGCCCCTAGCCTCTAGGGGCTTTGCCCAAGAGGTGATAAAAAAAAATTATTGCGAGAGACCATAAAGGACCATGGAAACTCCTTCAAAAAAAAAAAAAAAAAAAAAAAAAAAAAATGGGGGGGGATTTTTTGGTTTTTGGGGGGGTTGGGGGTGTCCCACCCCCCGAGAAAATAGCTTAAAACCACCACAGGACCAATAGGTAGATACCCTGAAGAGTAGAATCCGATCGGTTCAGTGGTTACCGAGATCTTAAGGGACAGACAGACAGACGGACGGACAGACGGTCAGACGGACAGACGGACAGACAGACATCGTTCTACTTTGTATTATAGATAATGGCAACGAGAGACAGATATTATCTAACGGTATGTATACGACTCATTCTTCTCCTATGCAAGGTAGAAAGAATTGGAATTTAATCAATCATGAAAAATAGATAGGGATTGAGAGTCAGATAAACATTAATACTTATATGAAAGCATCATGATGTTTTAGGTGGAAGGGGACATGTGCCTCAGTAGTAAATAAATTGTCCAAAAAAATAAGTTACAACCAAAAAAAATGGACAAAACATGGCTAGTGTCCTCCCCCCCCCAAAAAAAAAATAATTAAGTTGTAAAAATGTAAATGGAGAAATTCACTCAAAAATAAGATACGTGACGTCATAAAAATGAGTGATTATCCATCTCGTTTTAGGGGTTTTCTTTTCCACTCCCTCTCTGGTCTCCCTAATTTTTTTTGACGTCACGTGTCTGAGATTAGAGTGACTTTTTCTATTTACAAAAAAAAGCAACAGGACACATTGATATTAATAAATATTAACATTTTAATGCTTGTTTTATTATACATCTCTCATAAAAATGTGATTACAAAATCTATAATCAATGCTATCAGTAGAGATTATTGTTTGGCCATTTCCACATCCCTTGTATACTGTAAATAGCGCGCTATAGCTCACTCAACTAGCCCTAGGTAATTCTTATTTGCTTGTGTACACTGAGGAGGGCCCTTGAGAAAAAAACAAGTTTTGATTAATTATTAAAATAATAGATAAATAAAAAAATTAATACTTATTTTTTAAGAACCCATCTCGAAATTTCCAAAATATGTTGCAATATTACTGTAACAATAAAGAAAGGGTAGTGGAATTTAAAGGATGTTTGTTTGTGTGTGTGTCTTTAACGAAGTATTATTTCACTTTACCCCACAACCATCCCAAGAAATTTTCCATATTTTAAAATGAAAAATGGGAGATCATCTACCCCCCCCCCCCCCCTCCCCATCTATAATTACTATAGTATAAAATGTAAAAGAAAGAAGAGGAAAGAAAATTAAAGAAAAACCGATGAGTTATTTAGTGCAGATGCTCAGTGGTCATACGAGTTTCTAAACAAAATTAGAGCAGAAAAAAATATATTTCCATTTCAAAATATACATCTACTGATAGACTTACTTACCAAGTGCTTTTGTAGAGCAGCTTTATTAACAAGGGGAAGGGGTCTATATTTGTTAAAATATTAAGACGTACAGACATGCGGAAATATCCTAGTTATAACGTAGCCGCGCTTACAACCAGGGAGCTAAAAGGATAAGACAATGTCGATAAACTGATATCCATCCCAAATGATGAAACACTAAATTATTCCTTCTGTAGATTACAATTAGTGGTTGAAATGTTTGGACACTTAAGATAATGAAACAATTAATTAAAACTAATTAAAATATCCAAAGTTGTTAAGCCAACGCATAAGAAAACGTTATTATAAACTTTAGGGAATAGTTTAAGAAACAACCCAATGTCCCCTCCCTTCAACAAAGTACATACATGCCTAAATTTTAATATATGAGGTAAAAATTGGCAACTAAAAGATAAGGTTAAACTTCTGTGCAATATCGGAAATTACATCCTAAACTTAAGTATAATGCAACAGGAACAAATTTACCTATAAAAAAGTATGAAAACGGCTAAAAAGCCGTCAAGAAGCCGTCCTACTGGCAATTTTATAATAAGGTCAAACATGGTCTAGAGTGAGGGGAATCTCCTCACAAAATTGACCTCGATGATTTTGGCTTAGTATTTTTTGTCATAAGTACACTTCTTATAAAGCACTTACCAAAAAAGTACATTAACAACAACTATTTAACACATATATAATCTTTATTAGAGTACAATGTCCTTTTTATGATTTTTAAAGCGTTCATGAATCATAAGAAATATTCTTTATTTATGGATGTTTCTCTCTCTCTCTCTCTGTCTGTCTCTCTCTCTCTCTCTCTCTCTCTCTCTCTCTCTCTCTCTATTTCTCTCTCTCTCTCTCTCTCTCTCCCACTCACATTCTCTCTCTCTCCGTCTCTCTCTCTTTCTCTTCTATTTTACGCGCGCCATCGGAGACAACAACCCTTTATCCCCCCTTTTAATATCCCTTGTAATTTTACTCATTTTTCTAGCTTAACGGAGGTCCCCCCAACCCCCAACTTCCATTGTTTTACATGTAAATCCATCTATCTCCCTCCCCTTCAAGATAATTTATTATGCTTTTTACCCCAATAGCATGACCAACCCCCTAAAAAAGGATACTTAAAAGGTCACTACATATTTTTTAAAAAGTTATCATTATCATATAGATTTAAGCCTTGAGATAGTTTTAGGCTATCTTTTTGCCTCTTAGGATATGGACCCTAGATTCTAGGAGCGCAGCCGCTAATATATAACTAACGAACAATGACTGTCCACAGTCGGTCTGTCAATCTGTAATAATGTTTCAGAGTCTGTCACTTCGTGTTTTCATCTTTCTGTCAATAAGTTTTTAAGGTGGTTAGGGGGAGGTGGCACTAAAACAAAACAAAAACTACCAATTAATTTCAAAATGTGGGGGAGGGGGGGTTCTGTGCTCGCTAGAACTTTCAGGGAAAATGACGAAAATTCTTGTAAAACAGAGGTGGATTCTTAAAAAAAATATTCTTAAAGTGGGGCAAAATTGTTTACGTGAAAAATCCACCAAAATCATATTAAAAATCTACAAAAATTAAACAAAATCATAGAAGGGTTATTAACGTAATATTTTATTTATTTTTTTGTAGGTTTTTTATGTGGTTTTGGGGAATTTTTCACGAAAACAATTTTAGCGATAATTAAGCGATTTGTGGGGCAAATTTTTTTAAGAATCCACCTCAGAAATATTAAAAGGTTAGAGCATCCCTTTATTTTAAAGGATTTTACTGCCCAATTTTATGTTTAGATAAAATAACCAAAAAATATTAACAGTTTAATTCAGCGAAGATTCTTTAAAACAAGTCACCTTGAACATAACTCACCTGGGGAAGCATATGTTTTAAATTTTTTCATTGATAATCGTGTAAATAATACCCTAACCCTGTGGCGCTACCCCGACAGCGATATCATAATGGAAAAAAACAAAAATCTTAGCACTTTCTACTTTAGAATTAGTTTATTAAATTATGTCTTATTTTTGTGGATTATCTTAAATTGTAATATTAGCTTTTTCATAATTTGTTTGCTGTTGTAAGGAACAACTTTCTTCAAGCTTGCGTCCATCGCACATATGTTCCTCTTTTTTCATTCTCCGTCGCCCTCCTCCCTCCCCCTCCCCACATTTTACAAATCCTTTTATAGGGTATCATTTTCAGGAACCCCCAACCCCTAAAAATTACGATGTTTTAGCAATTCCGCATCGAAAAGTGTTTAAAATTTAAATATAGACACAATCCTTATATAAAAGTAACAAGATGTCCGTCAATATCTTGTCTGACTGTGTGAAAAAAGATCTTCATAACCACCGGACCGATATGGTTCTCCGTTACAATAAAGCTTCTGGGAAGGTTTACAACTATTATTTGGGAGGGTACCTCTTCCACCCACCCAAGAGAAATCAGCACTGGAAATAATAACTAACCCCAAATCCCAAATTTAAAAAAAATATTCTTCTTAAAATCACAAGGTTATGCTTTAGTAATAATTTTATGAAGAAGTGATAGTACACCCGTAAAATCCCCCTACCCCCTAAAGATTACAAAAATAAGGGAAAAGAAAACTAAAAATATTTACAGAAGATTTTAGTTAGAACTCTGAACTTAGACTTCACTTCAGTAACACAAACACTGTAACAGACTCAGTTTAAACATTATCATTAAGTCATTTAAAATTCAAGAAATACTAAATAGTGATTTTAAGTGCCATACGTTCAAATAATATATTTAAAGTTAAATTATAAAAAAAAGGTAGGTGAATTCTATCTAAGAAAGTCAGTACGTCCATCGATTACATCTCATAACATGATTTAATAATCAAAGCATCTCTGTAATCAAGTCTAAAATTTAAGTATGTCCATATTAAGCCTTCTGTATTTAAGAAATATTTTCTTTTAGTATGGCTTCGTAACCGACTGAGTTTAGCCATACTGAAAAACCATATTATATACCATCATATTATAGACAATTTCCCATGAATATTAAATTAAAAATCATCTAATAAACAAGGATGACAACATCCATAAGTACCGAAGCACAAAAAATTGTGGATGGGAATACGTAGAAGTAGATTTAAAGTGTATTTATTAAAATCAAGAATAGATTTATTGGAGAAAATAAACACAAAACCTTGTTTTATTTTGTATGATGAAGACGTTAAAGTAAATTACATACTAGATGCACATAACACTGTAAAAAGTATTTTGAAACTGTTAATGCAAAAAAGTTTTAAAATTGGACCAAAAATACCAAAGATATGGGGAAATATGTCAAACATATAAAAATAGCCAAAAACCTGCTAAAAGGCAGTTTGGCCGCCATTGTTTCTTTTCTTAAAACACCAGAAATTTAATTTTAATATCTTTAACTGAAAAATTTTTGAAAATTGGACGATAAACAACAAAGATATGGGTAAAAATGTGAAAAATATAAAAATAGCCAAAAACCTGCAAAAAGGCAGTCAGACTGTCATTGTTGTTTTCTTCAAACGACAGGAAATTTAATTTTGATATCTTTAATTGAAAAAATTTCGAAAATCGGACCATAAACACCAAAGATATGGGGAAAAATGTGAAAAATATAAAAATAGCCAAAAACCTACAAAAAGGCAGTCTGACCGTCATTGTTGTTTTCTTCAAATGACGGGAAATTTAATTTTGATATCTTTAACTGAAAAAATTTTGAAAATCGGACCATAAACACCAAAGATATGGGGAAAATTTGGAAAATAAAAAAAATAGCCTAAATCTGCCAAAAGGCAGTCCGGCCGCCCTTGATGTTTTATAGTTAATTGTGCTCCTTAATGATGGGAATGTTGTCAAAAAATTTCAGATCTCTATCTTTTATAGGAGCCGAGAAAATCACGTTTCCCTCAATTCATTAATTACGGACGGACGGACGGACAGACGGACGGACGGACATTGTGAATTATAGAGTAGCTTCGCTACTAAAAATAAATATGTAGGTATAAATCCTATAATTTTTCAATTTAATTTCAGCAGGAAGCTGTCTATAATACGATGCGACAAATAACTATGAAATTATTCGAACATTCTCTGATTGTAGAAAAGCTGCTAAAATTTGACCTTAAAAAATGGGCGGGGTTGTTAGAGGTGTAATGGGCGTGGATTACAAACTATGGAGGCAGGAAATGGGCGGGGTTTGGCGGGTTTAACAATTAAGTTTAAATATACTTTGAACAAGTAACATTGATACGACAATGAATGCTAAATTATATGTAAACCCCAATGATTAAAAACATAATTACCATATGTATATCAAAATTATTGGTTGAAAGTTTCGAACATGCAGTTTGACCTTGAAATATGGGCGGTGATGTTAGAGGTGTTATGGGCGTGGCTTACAAACTAGAGTGAGCGGGAAATAGGCGGAGTTTGGCGGGTTGAACAGTTATGTTTAACTTTGAACAAGTAATATTTTAAACAAGGTTGACAACATCCATGAAAGCGAAGATCAAAAATCAAACAAACATTAACATTTGTAGAGTGTCAGAACTAAAAAAGCCAAAAATGAATGTATGAGTCTAAACAAAATTGTACGTACATTTGTTTCTAAATTGGTTAAATACAGGATACAGTTTAAGTCATTTCTTTCATTTTAGGACTTGATCATTGAACCTAATTGCCCTGGGAATCATAATTTATTTAAGATAATTAAAGAAATGTGTAGTTGATACGATTATAGAGTTGCTACGCTTTCCAAATCGTAGCTCATATTTACAGGAATCACCTTGCAAAGTTTGAAATTCTTAACATGAACATTCATGTATTCCAGTCGTTTTTGACGCTATGCTTATGACAATATTTCTTATAGTTCAAGAAATGACATGCAAAAAAAAATTTAATCAACATGATGATTTTAAAATCAATATGTAATACACGTATTGAGTTTTTTTATGAAAGTATATAAATTGAGTTGAAAAGCTTTTAAGATAGTACCTAGTCGTACAAAGAATCATAGTTTGAAATTAATAGGAAGAAATCCAAAATGTATTTATTTGAAACATTTAACTTTTGCTGAACTTTTTTGAAAATCAAAAATTGTCTTTTTTGGTCACTTACTGGTTTTAGAATTGAAAATAGATTAACACAGTGGTAATTTTTTTGAGCTAACGGTGCTGCTCAAAAATAGCTAGATTAAAATATATATGCAGGGATGGAGGGGACATTGGGCTGTTTATTACCGTAGTCCCCGAAGTTTTCTTATTTGTTGGCTTTACAACTTTGAGGACTTCTATTAAATTTTTGATTGGTCGGTTGAGTGTCCAAACGTTTCAACCACTAATTAAAATGTACAGGAGGGATAATTTTGTGTATTCTCATTGGGGATTTACATCAACTTATCGTCCATTATATTTTCCTGTTAGATCTTTGGGATCAAGGCATATAGAATACGTGGATATTGTAACAAGAATTTCTTTTGTAGTCAATTGAGGTTGCTAATATAGTCCTCATATATTAGAATATACTTTCCTTATTGTTAAGGGAGGGGATGGTGTAGAGCTGGGAAAAACATTTTATCAGAGTATGAGAGAAACTCTTACAATATCCATGTATTATATCTATTATTGTATCGTGTATAATATACTTGTCTTAAAATGTAAGAACGGCGTACGACAGATATACCATAGTTAAAGTGTAGCAACGCTTTTAAAGTTATTGTATGATATCCATTCTAGTGGTTTCAGGGATCTTAAGGGATAAGACAATAGACGATATATTGATGTAAATTCCTAATAATCACATCTATAATAGTACCCAAATTTTTTGATTAGAGGAAAAAACAAAGCTGTTAAAAAACTTTGGGTACCAGTGTAATTTATAGTCGGCTTTTAATTTGTTGTATTGTTGTGACCACATTTTAAACTATTTTTACGCAAATTAAGAAAATTAAGTCACAGTATGGGGTGAAAAAAATGTCTCACACTTTTGAAAGCGGGGCATTTCTTTATTAAGTGTATGTATGTATGTCTTTAAAATTGATAAAAGAGCAAAAGAGAGAAATGTAGAAATATAGATAGAAAGAGAGAGAGAAAAAGAAAGAGATAGATAGAGAGAGAAGAGTGGATAGATGAAAAAAAAAGAGTATTAGAGAAAAAAAGAAACAAAGAGAGAGAGAGAGAGAGAGAGTTGAGAAAGAGAGAGAGAAGGGGTGAAAGGATCTATTAATAGAAATGTAATATGAGAACAAGACATTAATATACATATTTAAATTTCCTTATTAGTCGTTTTTACAAACATACAAATTTTAATAAATAGCAAAAATTAATTTCAGTTACTTAGCTTTGCCTCATTTTAGTATCTACTAAGGATACATAATCAAACTATTCTTTTGATATTCAATAATTAATTCTTAGGATGATTAGATATAATAAGCATATTAAAATTGAAATTTAGAATCTAAATATGTATTTTATTTTCTGTTCGAACTTTTAGGTAATGTTAAATATTACATGCTGCTTCGCTCAATAATGGATATAGAATACGTGGATATATTACCGAGGGAAAAATTTTCGTCAATTTGTTTTCTTAATGTTTAATGCAGGGTTTCGGATCCGCATTGATTGTATGCGGTTTCTTGACAATAAAAATAAAATCACCAAATTTTTTTTTAAAAAATATTCTTTAATTCGCAAAAGGATCCGGATCCGGATCTTTGGACTCAAAAATATACGGATCCTTGCGGATCCGGATCCGGATCCGAAACTCTGGTTAAATGATAATTTCGTTCATCCTTTAGGGGGGGAGGGGATGGGGTAAAGGGGCCGGATGGAAGGTATCGTTAATTTAGCCAGCTGGGAATATCACTTTATTAGAGTACATGAAAATCTGGTGCAACATCCAAGAAATAAAATATCGATTTCCTTATTTGACAACGAACAAAATTAACTTTTTTTGCTATTTTCTCTTTTTTTGCGCAGGGGTTGAAACACCAAGTTTTGGACATAATTCTTTTACTTTCCGCATGAATTATTTTTCTTTAAACCTGTCAATTTTCTCATTCTTTTCTTATCTCCTTTTTTGAGGATACATTGTTTGTATGTCAGTCTGTCAGTCAGGCAACAAAAGACATTTAATTGTTCGAGTGTTCGTGATTTTTCTAACATCTATAAGGTTCCGTGATTTTTATCATTTCTAATATCTTTACTTCACTTGTTCTTTTTTCTCTTTTTTTAAGAGCGAAGCTTTTCTATAATTAGGGTCGGTCGGTCCGTACGTACGTCTGTAACGGATAGCTTTTTTCGTTAATTTAGGCATGTCAGAATTGTCCTATCGATTTCAAACTTTGCATGATGATTCCTGTGGTAGTTAGGTACGATTTAGAAAGCGTAGCAACTCTATAATCATTACCAGAATGTCCGTACGTCCATTTTAAATATGTTGATTTTTTTACTTTTTTAACCACAAATCTTTATGTGATAAAAACATCCAAATGAACTGATTTTTTATTACTGATTCCTATTACAATAAGGTACAATATTATGAGCAAAGCATCTCTATAATCAAGTATTAAAAATGTCAGTATGTCCTTAAACAGAATTCTGTATTTAAGAAGTTTTGCAACAAATTTACGTTTTATTATTTTTGGTATAATGATTCCTGGGACAACAAAGTACAATATTTTAAGCGAAGCAACTCTATAATCAAGTCCTAAAAATTTACAACAAATTTACTTACAATTTTGCTTCTGATTATTCAGTTCTGACACTATACAAAGGTTAATGTCTGTTTCATTTGATTGAAAATTCACAATTCATTGTTATATGTGCTTCGCTACGAATTTTGTCATCCTTCTAAAATTGTTATATCTATAAGAGTTTCTAAAAGCTACAAAAGCAGGGCTGACACTTAAAATATGATAAGGTTATATCTTCCAACAATTCCTTTACCCCTTGTAAGAAATTTGAGATGTCTTTCTTATATCAAATTTAGATATTATGACAAGGGAATTTTGTTAGCACAAATGTTATTTTTTCCCATAAAATTCCCATTTATCTATCTATCCAATCTGTAGCGCATCCGTTCGTTGTCGGGTTGGGTTTGGGTTTTAATCTCGACCCAAAACCGTGTCATACCTATTGCTGCTTCCAGATATTCGATATTAAAAGATAGGTAAATGCTGTCTATCTATCTATCTATCTACTTATCTATTTATCTGTCTGTCTGTCTGTATATCTATCTATATATCTATCTGTCTGTCTTTCTGTCTGTCTGCCTGCCTGCCTGCATGCCTGTCTGCCTGTCTGTCTGTAT
This sequence comes from Acartia tonsa, assembly GCF_053477335.1. NCBI lineage: Eukaryota > Metazoa > Arthropoda > Copepoda > Calanoida > Acartiidae > Acartia > Acartia tonsa. The sequence goes on along the minus strand of NC_137267.1, from coordinate 5,196,580 downwards.
GTCTGTCTGTCTGTCTGTCTGTCTGTGTGTCTGTGTGTCTGTGTGTCTGTCTATCTGTCTATCTATCTGTCTATCTATCTATCTATCTATCTATCTATCTATCTATCTATCTATCTATCTATCTATCTATCTATCTATCTATCTATCTATTGATCTATCTATCTATCTATCTATCTATCTATCTAATCTATCTATCTATCTATCTATCTATCTATCTATCTATCTATCTATCTATCTATCTATCTATCTATCTATCTATCTATCTATCTATCTATCTATCTATCTATCTATCTATCTATCTATCTATCTATCTATCTATCTATCTATCTATCTATCTATCTATCTATCTATCTATCTATCTATCTATCTATCTATCTATCTATGTTTAGAAATGGTTGTGTATATAGGAGGAATATTGGTTGAAGAACTACCTGCATTCTCAAGTCAACTATATAATATCTATCTATCTATCTATCTATCTATCTATCTATCTATCTATCTATCTATCTATCTATCTATCTATCTATCTATCTATCTATCTATGTTTAGAAATGGTTGTGTATATAGGAGGTATATTAGTTGAAGAACTACCTGCATTCTCAAGTCAACTATATAATATCTATCTATCTATCTATCTATCTATCTATCTATCTATCTATCTATCTATCTATCTATCTATGTTTAGAAATGGTTGTGTATATAGGAGGTATATTAGTTGAAGAACTACCTGCATCCTCAAGTCAACTATATAATACATATCCAGCCCTAAGAAGCGAAGCTAAAAAGTAAGTTTTTGTTGTTAGTTGCACAGCTTCTTCTCTTTTGCTGTACGTCTGTCCGACTGTCTAAAAGATCCTTTAATATAGTTTAGAACGACCAGAAACATATAAGAGAAGCAGCTTTGAAACGTCGACTTCATATACTATTTAATGTCATATATTTTTCAGTAGCGAAGCTACTCTACAATTTTCTTGGCAGTTCGCTAGTTAGTCCGTATTGCTATATGGAAATATGATTTGATTTCTCGTCTGTTGTTCAAGATAGACGGATTATATGTGAAGACCATTTATCAAAAAGCATATATAGGTTCGTCGGTCATGGTACAAAAGTCATGCAAAATGGTTTCGTGATTTTTTCATGACAATAAATATATGCTCTTAGAACTCGAATTGAGGTAATGTTTTCACTACTAATTTTTTTCCCCACGATTTTTGTGCTTCGCTACTGTAGCTGTCATCCTTGTTTATTTTTAGTTTGGTAGAATCTGCTCCACAATATGTTAGTCCGTCAATACTGCTATATGTTGGTGTCAGAGAATATGCAGTCACTTCTCCTCATGATAGCGCTGTACAGGTAGAGTAGATAGGTAGATAGATAGATAATCCATGCTGCTATACTTTGGTGTCAGAGAATATGCAGTCACTTCTCCTCATGATAGCTCTGTACAGGTAGAGTAGATAGGTAGATAGATAGATAGATAATCCATGCTGCTATACTTTGGTGTCAGAGAATATGCTGTCACTTCTCCTCATGATAGCTCTGTACAGGTAGAGTAGATAGGTAGATAGATAGATAGATAATCAATGCTGCTATACTTTGGTGTCAGAGAATATGCTGTCACTTCTCCTCATGATAGCTCTGTACAGGTAGAGTAGATAGGTAGATAGATAGATAGATAATCCATGCTGCTATACTTTGGTGTCAGAGAATATGCTGTCACTTCTCCTCATGATAGCTCTGTACAGGTAGAGTAGATAGGTAGATAGATAGATAGATAATCCATGCTGCTATACTTTGGTGTCAGAGAATATGCTGTCACTTCTCCTCATGATAGCTCTGTACAGGTAGAGTAGATAGGTAGATAGATAGATAGATAATCCATGCTGCTATACTTTGGTGTCAGAGAATATGCTGTCACTTCTCCTCATGATAGCTCTGTACAGGTAGAGTAGATAGGTAGATAGATAGATAGATAATCCATGCTGCTATACTTTGGTGTCAGAGAATATGCTGTCACTTCTCCTCATGATAGCTCTGTACAGGTAGAGTAGATAGATAGATAGATAGATAATCCATTCTGCTATACTTTGGTGTCAGAGAATATGCTGTCACTTCTCCTCATGATAGCTCTGTACAGGTAGAGTAGATAGGTAGATAGATAGATAATCCATGCTGCTATACTTTGGTGTCAGAGAATATGCTGTCATTTCTCCTCATGATAGCTCTGTACAGGTAGGTAGATAGATGGATAGATAGATACTCCATGCTGCTATACGTTGGGGTCAGAGAATATGCTGTCACTTCTCCTCATGATAGCCCTGTACAGGTAGGTAGGTAGATAGATAGAGAGATAGATAGATGGATAGATAGATAATCCATGCTGCTATACGTTGGGGTCAGAGAATATGCTGTCACTTCTCCTCATGATAGCTCTGTACAGGTAGGTAGGTAGATAGATAGATAGATAATCCATTCTGCTATACGTTGGGTCAGAGAATATGCTGTCACTTCTCCTCATGATAGCCCTGTACAGGTAGATAGATAGTTAGATAGATAGATAGATAGATAGATAATTAATGGTGCTATACGTTGGTGTCAGAGAATATGCTGTCACTTCTCCTCATGATAGCCCTGTACAGGTAGGTAGGTAGATAGATAGATAGATAATCCATTCTGCTATACGTTGGGGTCAGAGAATATGCTGTCACTTCTCCTCATGATAGCCCTGTACAGGTAGAGTAGATAGGTAGATAGATAGATAATCCATTCTGCTATACGTTGGGGTCAGAGAATATGCTGTCACTTCTCCTCATGATAGCTCTGTACAGGTAGGTAGGTAGATAGATAGATAGATAATCCATTCTGCTATACGTTGGGGTCAGAGAATATGCTGTCACTTCTCCTCATGATAGCCCTGTACAGGTAGATAGATAGTTAGATAGATAGATAGATAGATAGATAATTAATGCTGCTATACGTTGGTGTCAGAGAATATGCTGTCACTTCTTCTCATGATAGCCCTGTACAGGTAGAGTAGATAGGTAGATAGATAGATAATCCATGCTGCTATACTTTGGTGTCAGAGAATATGCTGTCACTTCTCCTCATGATAGCCCTGTACAGGTAGGTAGGTAGATAGATAGATAGATGGTGTCAGAGAATATGCTGTCACTTCCCCTCATGATACAGGTACAGGTGGGTAGACAGATATATGTTACCGCTTTTGGCCCACCTATTCTTTTGACGTTATAGTAGAGGGAAAGATAAAGGAAAGGGGGAAAGAAACCCCCTAGAAAAGAGATGGGGTATAGGGTATTTCCTGACGTCAATAGAATAGTTAAGCCAAAAGCAGTGACATACACTATATACAGATACAAAATAGATTTATGTAATCTTTTGTAATTTATTTATAAGATAGATAATTAAAAAGTTAGGTGAAGATTTAAGATAATGTCTTATGCGCTACTTAATTTTCTCGTATTTTTATCGAAAATATATTAATTAAAACGAGGATGAAAACATCTAGCACCCCAACCAATAAACAAATCTAATGTAAATTTATGGAAATACGTAGAATGTAAACTTATTCAAATTCTGAAAATTCCAGCTGTCTATCTTGAATAGTAGCCGAGAAAATCACGTTTTCCCCATAGCATTACGGACCGATTGACGGACAGACAAAATGAATTATAGAGTATCTTCACTAATAAAAATCATACTGGAATACATAAATTATAGTTTTAAATGCGATAATAGTTATTTCTCGCATCGTATTATAAACAGCTTTCCGCGGATATAGAATGTACAATCATAAGATTAAAACCAGTTTTTTAGTCCCGAGGTGCCGAAGGCGCAAGCTAAAAAAACTGGTTTTAATCTTATAATTGTACATTTTTATATTCGTAGAAAGCTGGATATAATACGATGCTAGACATAGTTTTTTTTGTATGGATGAGAACCGGTTCCTATCCACCGGATTCGAATGAATACGAGAAAATATCTTTCCCGTATCGCTTCGATACCGATTAATATCTAGTGGATTAATATCAGCCACACGGAAAAATTATGTTAAGCTTTGTATTATATCCAGTTTTCTACTAATATAAAACTTGTTTTAACTGTAAATTTTACATCCGCGAAATAAATATTCTTTTTAAGGTTCTTGGTACAGATGATGTTTGCTCAGATGTAGCTTTGATTATTCGTCATGTTGGTTCAGGTATACCTAACAAAATTGGTTTTTATTTTTCAATTTTTCATCTTAATATCCGCGAAAAGCTTCGGCCCCTGAGGCAGGGGCGTCCAAGCTTTTATTTTTTGGGGGGGTAAAAAATTTTAGGGGGGGGGGGTAATTCGTGTTTGGGGGGGGTAAAATGGCGCGCGAAGCGCGCCGAAATTTTTTTTTACCCCCCCCAAAATTTTTACCCCGGGGGTAAAATTTGATTGGGGGGGGTAATTACCCCCCCTAAAGTCTGTTGGGGGGGGTAAATACTCCCCCCAAATCTGTTGGGGGGGGTAATTACCCCCCCCAAACTAATTTACCCCGGGGGTAAAATTTTTGGGGGGGGTAATTTAATTATGTAAAAAAAGCACCTACCTAATCTATTAAGTTAATAAGTACTATCCTAAAACATAAAGTAGTAAGTAAGGTGTATTTGACTATAGCTTCAGATTTCATTACTTTTAATACTGAGTTCTCCTTTTTAGGAAAGCTTCACATAGATCCCATGATGGTTCCACACTATTATAGGTCAATCCTTTGAGTGGTTTTAAGCTATTTTTCTCCTCCCTTTTTACCCTTTAGAAAACACGAGTTCTTAGATGCTAAGGGCGCCACTACATTCAAATATATAGTAGTATCTCATTCTTTAGAACATAAAAATACAATAATTAACTCACTAACCAATGAACTAATATGATTATACTTTAAAGTGAAGCGTCTTATAGGTCCTGGTAAGTTTTATATCTAGTTTTGAGACACCCTGACATCCTCCCAAAAGAAATCGCCTATAGAAATTCTTTTTCATTATTTAATGAAATATTTAATTTAGTTAGGTATCTATTTTATGGAATCTTCAGTGCTTTACAATTACATCATAGATCCCCCCCCAAAAAAAAATTTTCAGTAAAATTTTTTTTTAAGAACATTCAATTTGGGGGGGGTAAATACCCCCCCAAAAAATTTTTTTTAAAGAACATTTATTTTGGGGGGGGTAATTACCCCCCCCAAAATCGTTTGGGGGGGTAAATACCCCCCCCAAAATCGTTGGGGGTGCCTACGGCACCCCCAAGGTAGGGGTAATTTTTTTTTGGGGGGGGGTATTGTTCAAAAAATTTTGGGGGTGCCTACGGCACCCCCAAAATCGTTTGGGGGTGCCAAATGGCCCATTACCCCCCCCCTTGGACGCCTATGCCCTGAGGGTTAACAAAACTGGTTTTAATCTTATAATTTTCATTTGAATATCCGCGGAAAGCTTTGGCTCATCAAGGCTGACAAAATTGGTTTTAATCTTATAATTTTTCATTTTAATATCCGCGGAAAGCTTTAGCTCATCAAGGCTGACCAAATTGGTTTTAATCTTTTAACTTTTCATTTTAATATCCGCGGAGAGCTTCGTCCCCTTGGGTATGACAAAACTGGTTTTAATCTCATAGTTTTTCATTTTTATATATCTGCGAAAAGCTGTCTGTAATACGTTGCGATAAATAATATTCTTTATATCTAAGTAAATAAGAATCTAGCTAACTGCTGGACCGATATGATTCTCCTTTACAGTAACGCTTTATATAGGTTCAGTGTTGTTTTAAACTATTTTGGGGAGAGCACCTCCACCATCCCAAAAATGCCCCCCCCCCCCTCCCAAAAAATTCCTTCATTTTTCTTTTTAAGACTTATTTTGAAAATGGGGTAGGTTGAACTCCCCCGACCTTGTAATATATATGTTATTTATTCTTAAAAAAATCAATGATTTAATAATTTTAGGTATGACCTTACTAGGGCATGTAGATAGAATATCTCATGATGATTTAACCAATATGATGACAAAATTATTATTACAGGTTTGTAAGTTTTCTTTGAGTAGAGAAAAGCTTCTCTATAATTCACCCAGTCTGTCCGTAACGCTTTGGAGGAATTGTGATTTTCTCTATTACTATTCAAGATAGATTGTGAATAATTTTTTTGTGAATATTCCCTATAAAAATGAGCATCTGGTATGTAATTTACTTTGTCCATCAGTCATGCTACTAAAAAATAAATATTAAAAATATAAATACACACGAAAGGTTTCCTGATTAAAAAATAAATATATTCTTAATTAAGACCTCTGAATAGTCGCTTTTTTAAATGTCGGTATTTTCATCCTTGACCTTGCACGATTCGCTACTTATGGATGTTGTCATCCTTGTTTTGTTGCACGGCTTGATTAATCTACACCAATTTCTTTCCTTAGATCTAGAGCAGTTCAGGGTAAAATGTTCCAGAGATCGATTATTTACAAAAATCAATAAACTTTAAATGCTTCTAGCTCTCAAACGGCTTAACCCATATATTATGTTAGTACAAAATTATAACCAACATAAGAAGGTCTACAAATAATCGAGATTAGCCATTACTCAATAATGCAAAGTTATCTTGCAGCGCACATAAATGCGCGAAAAAGACTTATTTCTGGTTTTCCTTTTGCAGCATTGGATCTTGGCTAATACAGAGTATTTGTAGGCCTTTTCAAGCATCTCCTAACGATGAACGGGAATAACAGTACGTTCAGCCGTTTGGCAGCTAGCAGCCTTTAAAGTTCATAGATAATCGTTCCCACTGTGGGCTAGAATTGAATCAAGACAAAAGTAAGTGCCGAGCCCTGGGACATATGTATGGTGAAAATAGACATAAAACCATGATGATTCCAGGTAAAACCAAAATATTTCAGCGGGGTCTTTTTGTTTTATTTCAATTTTAAGTTCTGAAAAAAAAATGAAAAAAATATGAAAATCTTTAATAAAAAACAAACAAAAACTGTTTTTCAAAATTTTTTTTCACTAAAAGATACAAACAACTTATATACATACTATAAGCTTTAAAAAAATCAAAATTTTCAAATTTAGGACTGCCTTTCCAAGGTTAGAAGAAAAATCCTAACAACGAATTCTAACATATTTCTGATCAACATAGCAATAAAACGTCTTTTGCTAAATCTTTAACATCAAAATTAAATAGCACTTACTAAAGACTTTTTTTCATTTAAACTTATACTTTTTACATTATTTAACTTTTAAGATTGTGTTTTTTTAAAAGAAAGGTTGCGTGATTTTTTTCCTCATAATTAATTTATCTTAATATGCTGCATTATAAGTGACTGACATTGTAGGCTGTGATGGCTTAGAAAACTCAATACCAGTTTTGTTAGCCCAGGCCATCGGCCCCTCGGGGCCTACAAAACTAGTTTTAATCTTTTTATTTTTATTTTACTATCTGCTAAAAGCTGTCTATAATCCCATACAATAAATAACTATTAAACATACCAATTAAAGTGAAACAGGGATCTTAAGGGATAAGACAAAGGATGATAAATTGATTACTCCTTCTGTAGATTAATATTATTGGTTAAAAAGTTTGGACTTTGCATGTTTGAACCATCAAATCATTAATCAATTCATAAATTATCAAAAGGATAAGAAAATGTGTTTATAAAACTTTGGATATGATTTACAATTCTATGTCCAGTTCACTCCCTCCCTCCTTCGTTAAACATACACTTATATATAGACAGAAAGACATCCTGTTACTTTTTGTCTAGAGTTTTAGGATCTTTTGTTCTATCCTACAAATTATTTAAATATCCTGTTTTGAAAAGCAGAATGCCGTTTTAAAATTTATTTTGCTAATTATAAGAGGGAGGGGACATTGGGATGTAAATCACACCAGTACCCACGTTAGCTCAAAAAAATTGTGTACTTTTACTAAAATTAATGGAATGGTTTCAAACTAATATTTTACAAACATATAATCAAACAATAATTTTACATAAGAAATGGTTAGTTTCCGTGTCATAATTTGTGGAAATCTACATGTATCACTTTATTGTCCTTTGTCTTATCCCTTAAGATCCCTGAAAGAAAGAAACAAGGATGACAACATCAATAACATGGATGAGATGGGAATATGGACAAGCAGTTTTAAAAAGAATTTCTTTAAATCCTGAAACCTTTCTTGCGTATTTTATAATTTTAATATTTATAGACCTTGACTGATATACAAAGTAAATTGTTTAGGGAATCTTCACAAAAAATGCAGCCATCTGTCTTGAATAGCTGCTATACAAATTAAATTTCCCCTGAAAACAGACAAAAACAAAACTATTCAAAAGTACCCATAGTTGTTAAGTCAAAGAATAAGAAATGTCTTTATAAAGTTTAGAGACTAGTTTATTAAACAGTCAATTGTCCTCTCTATTTCTGGGACACATTCCATATAAGTTTCATTTTAAAAAAACCTAGAATAAACAAAACAAAATATTTTTACTAAAATATAAGCCAACGAATAACAAATTATTATTATAAAACTTTTTAGACTAGTGTTATAAACAGTCCAAAGCCCCCTACCTCCAATGTATGATAAATAATTGATTTTATACATGATAAATACATGCAAATCGGCAAGGAGGGAGGAAAAATGTGACTGTTTATTTGTTTGTGTAGCCATTGTTTCTTAGTGTTTGGACCTAAGTAGTAATGAAGAAGGATGAAACACTTTTGTTTAGCCACTAGGGCTATTAAGCTCCACGCTCAAGTATATTATACCTTGACCCGCTGTCACAAGTGAGCTACTCTTTATTACCTCACCCTCGCCGAGTATGGCATGTGACTATAAATTATACTGGTACCAAAAGTTTTTATAGACACGTTATCTAATTAGTTAACTGGTCTTTTATTAAATCTTAATTGGATGGTTCAAACTAGCAGTGTCCACACAAAAGAAAATTTTTCCTATTTCTAAGAATCTTTACAGTTCTTATGTCCCCTTCTTCCCTGTTGTTTTGTTGTTTACAATTAAATTATACTGATAAATAAATCCTTCAATTTATGAAATGGTAGATTTAATATGGATCAAGGGGACATTGGAATGTAAAATTTGCTGGTACCCAAAGTTCTTTATAAATATTTTCTCATTCATTGGTTCAAAAACTTTGGGAACTTTATTTTTCATCTTGATTGTTTGGTTTATACTATTAGTCTTGGTATGTTTTATTGATAATTTATGAATTGATTAATGATTTGATGGTTCAAACATGCAAAGTCCAAACTTTTTAACCAATAATATTAATCTACAGAAGGAGTAATCAATTTATCATCCTTTGTCTTATCCCTTAAGATCCCTGTTTCACTTTAATTGGTATGTTTAATAGTTATTTATTGTATGGGATTATAGACAGCTTTTAGCAGATAGTAAAATAAAAATAAAAAGATTAAAACTAGTTTTGTAGGCCCCGAGGGGCCGATGGCCTGGGCTAACAAAACTGGTATTGAGTTTTCTAAGCCATCACAGCCTACAATGTCAGTCACTTATAATGCAGCATATTAAGATAAATTAATTATGAGGAAAAAAATCACGCAACCTTTCTTTTAAAAAAACACAATCTTAAAAGTTAAATAATGTAAAAAGTATAAGTTTAAATGAAAAAAAGTCTTTAGTAAGTGCTATTTAATTTTGATGTTAAAGATTTAGCAAAAGACGTTTTATTGCTATGTTGATCAGAAATATGTTAGAATTCGTTGTTAGGATTTTTCTTCTAACCTTGGAAAGGCAGTCCTAAATTTGAAAATTTTGATTTTTTTAAAGCTTATAGTATGTATATAAGTTGTTTGTATCTTTTAGTGAAAAAAAATTTTGAAAAACAGTTTTTGTTTGTTTTTTATTAAAGATTTTCATATTTTTTTCATTTTTTTTTCAGAACTTAAAATTGAAATAAAACAAAAAGACCCCGCTGAAATATTTTGGTTTTACCTGGAATCATCATGGTTTTATGTCTATTTTCACCATACATAGGTCCCAGGGCTCGGCACTTACTTTTGTCTTGATTCAATTCTAGCCCACAGTGTTCCCCGGAACATTTACCGTAAACTGCACTAGTTTTCAATAAATCATTCCTTGATTGAGTTATAATATTTTAGACAGAAACCGGTTTTGACGACCGCCTGCAAGTCCAAATTATCGGAGGATTTGCTGACTCTAGGGCATACGCAGAAAATATCATACTCAATGTTATAGGTAAATTTGATTTTTCCTTTTTGTAATGCTAGTTTATTGAATTTTGATTGGATGGTTCATTAAGTTGATTGTCCAAACGTTTCAACCACTAATTCTAATCTACAGATGGGTATTTGTTGTGTATCTTTGAGGATTAAACTGTTTTTAACCTATTTTTAAAACATATATCAAAAATATACTATGACACCAGTAGAATTAAACTGCAGAGCCTAAATTTGAATTAAGTCCCCAATAAACTTTTTTGAGGGGATTTAAAAATTAATTTTACTGTTGCTGTGGTCTTTTTTGATCAGAGCAAAAGGTCTTTTTTTATTTGGGTAAAATTCGTAGCTTTTAGAGTGTTTTGCTTCATATATATAGTATTCTGGTATAGAGTAAAATTAGGCCTTTTGATTTCATCTAAATTAATTCATTAAAAACTTAATTCTTTACAATATATCAATGAATTAACTTTATCGTGCTTGTTTTCCATCACTTATTTAAAACACAAAAAAATTGGCTGTAAAGGGTTAAATAGTGAAAGATGACAACAAACGTTTACGCAATACAACAATTTTTTTTTGTCACATATACAAATATATAATAAAATAAAAGATTATTCAAACTTATTTTTTTAATATTTTTAAAAAGCATGTATCTTTTATGTGTATAGTTTTCATTCTTTTCATTTTAATTATTTTAACTACATTGGAAATAAGTCAAGTTGTGAAAACACTCTTTTTTGAATTGTAAAAAACTGAAATGAAACGAGACTTCTAATTGGTTCAGACTTCAGAATAATATGTTTTATTTTAATGTTAAATTTCTTCTATATAAATTATTGTTTTAGAAAAAAATTATTTGCATCGAACAGAGTAGAGTTTTTATTATTGTATTGATATATTTTGAATCACATCAAATTGTTCTGTAAGAAACAATTTAACCCCAAACTAAAAAATGCTTTTGCTTCCATCAAAATGATCACAGCAACATATAAAATTGATTTTTAAATCCCCCAAAAAAAGTTTATTGGGGACTTAATTAAAATTTGGGCTCTGCAGTCTGATTCTACTGGTGTCATAGTATATTTTTGATATATGATAAAAAAATAGGTTAAAAACAGTTTAACAAAGTGACAAATAAATGAGGTCCATATTAGCACCCTAAATTGATGACAAATTTTTCTCTGTCAATATATCCACGTATTCTATATCCATTATTTTAGGTGTGCTTCAGACCAGCAAAGAATTATTTGAACTGACAGGACTATGTGCAGGGGAGACATGCACATTATATAGAGGTAATATTAATATAGATATATAGTCTATACAGGACTATGTGCAGGGGAGACATGCACATTATATAGAGGTAATATTAATATAGATATATAGTCTATACAGGACTATGTGCAGGGGAGACATGCACATTATATAGAGGTAATATTAATATAGATATATACAGGGTGGCCACAATGTACGGATGTACGGAAATGTACGGAAATGTACGGATTTTTAAAAAAGTGCTAAAAAAATGTACGGATTGTACGGATTTTTCATTTTGGTGTACGGAATTTCCGAGCATGGTGTTATAATTAGTGTATTATCTTTAAAAATTAAGTAAAATGTATCATTTTTTGGGATCATGGAAAGAAAACGAAGTTTCCGGTTTCGTCGTTTTTTCACAGTAGCCTTTCTCCTATTTCTAGCCCCTGCGGGGGCTCTATCCCTGCGGGGCAATCATTGACATTTAATTAACCTAACCTAACCTAAAATAACCCTTCAAAAGCTGCTGTAAAAAAATACGATGAAACCGGCAACTTCGTTTTCTTTCCATGATCCATTTTTTGTTCTGTATCATTATAATATTTGTAAGTTACATTTAGATTTCACGGGAACCAGTTTGGACAAGAATGGTGTACCAGAAGTTGAATTATTCAAACTATTCAAGATTTGTCTTCAAAGTTTCTATTCAAGGGGGGGGGGAAGTTCTTACACTTTTGCGTAAACAGTGATTATAGGCTTTGTCTTTGGAGTGAGAGGACAGGTTATTTAACAAAAAAGTTTCCTTTTGGGATGTAGTTTTCCTATTTTTAAAAAAAAATTTGATTTGGCCTCCAGGTTCCAGTACTCCAGGCCTCCAGGTGGATTCTAGACAGGTAAAAAAAAAATTCAAGTAAGAACAAAACTTATTTAACAAAAGTTGCTACTTTATGGATGGTATGAACTAATTTGAAGAAAATTTTGAAATCGGGCTCCAGGTTCAGGTACTGCAGGCCTCCAGGTGGATCCTGGACAGGTAAAAATTGAAAATTTTTACTATAAAAGTTAGAGAAAAACTTATTTTTACAAAAGATGATACTTTATGGATGGTATGAACTAATTTGAAGAAAATTTTAAAATCGGGCTCCAGGTTCAGGTACTGCAGGCCTCCAGATGTATCCTGGACAGGTAAAAATTGAAAATTTTTACTCTAAAAGTTAGAACAAAACTTATTCAACAAAAGTGGCTTCATTATGGATGGTATTAACTAATTTGAAGAAAATTTTGAAATCGGGCTCCAGGTTCATGTACTGCAGCCTGCAGGCCTCCAGGTGGATCCTGGACAGGTAAAAATTGAAATTTTTCTATTAAAGTTAGAACAAAACTTTTTTAACATAAGTTGCTACTTTATGGATGGTATGAACTAATCTAAAGATAATTTTGAAATTGGGCTCCAGGTTGAGGTACTGCAGGCCTCCAGGTAGATCCTGGACAGGTAAAAATTGAAATATTTTACTTTAAAAGTTAGAACAAAACTTATTTAACAAAAGTTGATACTTTATGGATGGTAGGAACTAATTTGAAGAAAGTTTTGAAATCGGGCTCCAGATTCAGGTACTGCAGGCCTCCAGGTGGATCCTGGACAGGTAAAAACAGAAATATTTTACTATTTAAGTTGGGAGAAAATCTATTTAACAAAAGTTATTACTTTTTAGTTATTATTACCTAATTTAAAAAAAAAGATTAAATCAAGTTTTGTTCTAATTTTACTAGGAAAAATTTTCAGTTTTTATCTGTCCAGGATCCACCTGGAGGCCTGCAGTACCTGAACCTGGAGCCCAATTTCAAAATTTTCTTCAAATTAGTTTATACCATCCATAAAGTATCAACTTTTGTTAAATAAGTTTTGTTCTAACTTTAATAGAATTTTTTTTAGTTTTTACCTGTCCAGGTTCCACCTAGAGGCCTGCAGTACCTGAACCTGGAGCCCATTTTCAAAATTTTCTTCAAATTAGTTAATATCATCTTTACAGAAGCTACTTTTGTTAAATAAGTTTTGTTCTAACTTATAAAGTAAAAATTGAATACCTGTCCAGGATCCACCTGGAGGCCTGCAGTACCTGAACCTGGGGCCAATTTCAAAATTTTCTTCAAATTAGTTAATACCATCTATATAGAAGCCACTTTTGTTGAATAAGTTTTGTTTTAACTATTAAAGTAAAAATTTCAATTTTTACCTGTCCAGGATCTACCTGGAGGCTTGCAGTACCTGAACCTGGAGCCCAATTTCATTATCTCTTTAAATTAGTTAATACCATCCATAAAGTATCAACTTTTATTAAATAAGTTTTATTCTAACTTTAATAGAAAAAAATTTCAGTTTTACCTGTCCAGGATCCACCTGGAGGCCTGCAGTAGCTGAACCTGGAGCCCAATTTCAAAATTTTCTTTAAATTAGTTAATACCATCCATGAAGTATCAATTTAAAGTATCAAATTAGTTCAAGTTGTTATTTTTTTATCTGCTTATCTGCTGTATTTGTCCCCATTATGAAACAGCAAAATACCCCCCCCCCCCCTAAAAGTTTATTTTACCCGTGATGTAACTTTAATTCTGGTCTTGCCCTTTGACATTGTGTAAATTATTAGGTACCAGTAACCAAAGTTACAGTATTAAGATGTTTCATTATTTTTAATCAACGGGAGTATTTTTTTGATAATCATTCAGGGGGATGTAGATGAAATTATTGTCTGATGTCTTATCCCTTAAATTCCCTGATATTATTAAGGACATATCAACCAAGGATCTAAAGGGAAAAGACAATGGCAAATAAACTTAAGATCATTCCCAAAATACTCATATGAACTCTCACACTGTAAAATTATCCTATTATTTTTTTAATTTTTTTCAGAGAAAATGAGATCTTGATCAGTACCTAGTATGAAACCAATTTTACTAAATAATATATTTACTACATAGTATAAAAATGTACGGAAATGTACGGAAAAATGTGCGGATTTTTTTTTTAGCATGCACGGAAATGTACGGATTTTTTTAAAAAACCTTGTGGCCACCCTGTATATAGTCTATACAGGATTATGTTTAGGAGAGACATGCACATTATATAGAGGTAATATTAATATAGATATATAGTCTATACAGGACTATGTGTAGGGGAGACATGCATATTATATAGAGGTAATATTAATATAGATATATAGTCTATACAGGACTATGTGTAGGAGAGACATGCATATTATATAGAGGTAATATTAATATAGATATATAGTCTATACAGGATTATGTGTAGGGGAGACATGCACATTATATAGAGGTAATATTGATATAGATATATAGTCTATACAGGACTATGTGTAGGAGAGACTTGCACATTATATAGAGGTAATATTAATATAGATATATAGTCTACACAGGATTATGTGTAGGAGAGACATGCACATTATATAGAGGTAATATAAATATAGATATATAGTCTATACAGGATTATGTGTAGGGGAGACTTGCACATTATGTATAGGTAGTATTAATATAGATATATAGTCTATACAGGACTATGTGTAGGGGAGACATGCATATTATATAGAGGTAATATTAATATAGATATATAGTCTATACAGGACTATGTGTAGGAGAGACATGCATATTATATAGAGGTAATATTAATATAGATATATAGTCTATACAGGACTATGTGTAGGGGAGACATGCATATTATATAGAGGTAATATTAATATAGATATATAGTCTATACAGGACTATGTGTAGGGGAGACTTGCACATTATATAGAGGTAATATTAATATAGATATATAGTCTATACAGGACTATGTGTAGGAGAGACATGCATATTATATAGAGGTAATATTAATATAGATATATAGTCTATACAGGACTATGTGTAGGAGAGACATGCATATTATATAGAGGTAATATTAATATAGATATATAGTCTATACAGGACTATGTGTAGGAGAGACATGCACATTATATAGAGGTAATATAAATATAGATATATAGTCTATACAGGATTATGTGTAGGGGAGACTTGCACATTATATATAGGTAGTATTAATATAGATATATAGTCTATACAGGATTATGTGTAGGGGAGACATGCACATTATATAGTAGGGTGGGTCGATTTTGGAATTTTACATTAGTAGACATTGGAAAGGGTTACTGGGCCAATATAAAACCCTGTGAAACTTGAAAGAGGTTTTTTAATCCAAAAACAACGGGCGCGCGGGGGGTGTAAAATGTGCCCGCCCCCTTATAAAACCAAAAATTGAAATTCCTTCAAACACAGGCATGTTGCATATCAAAATGACCGCATTGAAATGCTGTTTACAGATCTGAAAACCGTTTTGAAAAATATTGATTCAGTCTGAAATGATTTTCAAATAACCTACCAAAATGAACATTTTTGACTAAATCAGCTGTTTTTAGGTACTTAATGAGATCTTATTCGAACTAGGAGCAATATTTTTCAAAACGGTTTTCAGATTCGTAATCAGCATTTCAATGCGGTCATTTTAATATGCAACATGCCTGTGTTTGAAGGAATTTAATTTTTTTGTTTCATAAGTGGATGGGCACTTTTTATACCCCCCGCGCGCCGGCAGCCATAAGAGCCAAGTCAATTTTGAAACTTGAATGGGGCTTATTATACATATATATGACTTCCGCAACTTATGATAACAGTAAAATCTAAAAAAGGGGGGAAATGGGCCCACCCTATTATATAGAGGTAATATTAATATAGATATATAGTCTATACAGGATTATGTGTAGGAGAGACATGCACATTATATAGAGGTTATATTAATATAGATATATAGTCTATACAGGATTATGTGTAGGAGAGACATGCACATTATATAGAGGTAGTATTAATATAGATATATAGTCTATACAGGATTATGTGTAGGGGAGACATGCACATTATATAGAGGTAATATTAATATAGATATATAGTCTATACAGGATTATGTGTAGGAGAGACATGCACATTATATAGAGGTAATATTAATATAGATATATAGTCTATACAGGACTATGTGTAGGGGAGACATGCACATTATATAGAGGTAGTATTAATATAGATATATAGTCTATACAGGACTATGTGTAGGGGAGACATGCACATTATATAGAGGTAATATTAATATAGATATATAGTCTATACAGGATTATGTGTAGGAGAGACATGCACATTATATAGAGGTAGTATTAATATAGATATATAGTCTATACAGGACTATGTGTAGGGGAGACATGAACATTATATAGAGGTAGTATTAATATATTATTATTATTAAAAAAAAAAAACTTTATTCTTAAAATGAATAAATAATTTAAAAGAAAGATATCAGGATAATGAATAAAAGCACGAATAAAATCAGGTTAAAAAAAAAGATTACAATAGTTTATTTTACTAGATTGATGGCATCATCAATGGCACTTTCCATTGGTTCTTTGTTGTCGGTGTTATTCTTGGTCAGCAGTCCCTTGGCGGTTAGATAGCTGTTGAAGGTTGGCATCTTCAAGGTAATATCAGCTTGTCTTCTCGGTTTCCGCTGAAAAGCTCCCAGGAAAAAGTTGGCACATGCTTTATAGGCTGAGGCTGTAAGGTGAACTCCATCAGCTAGGCTATGTTTGTCAAAGTTCTTACCGAAGATGTTCTGGTAAACCAAGAACTCGCATCTGTCAGGTAGGATCAGGCTTGACTGTAGAAATTGGTTGAGGAGGTTGGTATAACCGGTCATGGATATTCTCTGATTTTCACTATCTAGCACAGAGTGTTCTTGTAAGCCACAGCATTGAGAGATGTGTCTTGGGAAGGGTCCTAGGATGAACACCCTTCCCTTGAAGTGCTGTGCTAGATAGATAGTCAGCTTATTTGTGTCATGGATCAACTTGTCCATTTGCTGGTCTGTCAGGATTGTTGGATGGGTCAGATGGAACACTCTCTTGCCGTTGTGTAACATATCCATCCAGAAGTTGTCCTTATTGAGCATGTAATTGCCCAGGCAGTGTAAGAAAAGAATGTCGTCTTCCTTACCAGCAGCTAGGAAGGAGTGATCTTGGTTCCAGAAGTAGTTGTAAAAATCTCCTCCTTTGCAGCAGGAGACAACCTGTACTCCTTTATTGATGCAGATCTCTTGCAGAAATGGTTTCGTCTGTTGCATTATAGAGCTACCAAGCATGTAGATGTTCCTGCCACTGTTTATGTCTAATCTGGTGCCAGATCTGAGCCCAGCCAATAAGTATTCCTTACTTGGGATTAGAACTGCTGGAGCTGCTGGGTTCAGATCAATATGGGCAGCTGACACAGACTGTAATAAGGATACGAGGAAGGTCTCCTCAATGTTCCTGGGTATTCCGTGGCTCCAGTCTCCTTCACATCCTACTGAAAATTGCCCTTCACAGCGTGCGTACATTCCCCCCACCTCATGTACGCAAATTGGGGGGGAAGGAATGGAACTGTCAACAGCACCATGCTGTTCAAGAGTGGAGGTGAGGGGTTGCCAGAGTGAGTATTTCGCATTTTTACCTCCTGCGCTGTTACCAAAGTGACACACTTGCAGGTGTGTGTTTAGCTGCTTAATTGAAATTAGACTGTCCAAGCCATAGCCAGTAGGGAATGGTGGAATAGATGGTAAAATTTGCAAGTTGTGATTAGCGGCCCACTCTGAAAAGCTCAACAGCTGTGACCAGTATGTTGTGTGGCCAACCTTCATAAGCAGGGTAAGAAGGAGACATATACCTATTGACCCACTTCGTATCCTTAGCCCAGCTTTGAAATGTCTAGTCAGCAAATTTTTGAGGTCCATAAAGGTTCCGGACTCTACACGAATAACAGGACAGCAATCCTGTTTCAGACCAGCAAGGACAGGACAGTGTTGATCACCAAGAAGAAAGACTCTTGCATCATTGTTAATGTTATGGCTGTTACCCATAACATCACACGAGAAACAGGTACCTCCAATAAACGTACAGGTCACCTTTGTAGAGGCTGACAGGCCAGAGACAAAGAAGTTAGGTTTTGGTAGAGTCAGGCCCATTCGTTGGATGCGATTGTCCTTGTCAAAAACGGGCAGTTTGTCATTGGAGTATGCTTGTCTGGATACTAGAAGTTGACCGTTTAGACTTAATGTACACAAGTAAAAATCCTTATCTGAGGGAAGTTGTAGTTTTAAGTTTTGATTGTTGGGAGCTGTTTGATGACAATCCTCTCCATTTATCTCTGCTCTACCACCATTTCTGCCTCGACCCAAGACATGGCTACTGATTCGGTCACCAGGATACACATTATGATGGCTACCCGCGCGTCCACCACTGAATTCATCACGGCGGCTACGGCTGGGTCCAGCACCTCCATTAGAACTGCGGTCACGAACACGCTCAGGGTGGCCTCCTTCACCAACTCCAACACGCCCAAAACGCCGATGCTGGAAAAACTCCTGGTCTCGTCTGTGCTCAGCAGCTGAAAAGAAAGAAATTGTTAATTTAATGAAAAACACTACAATTTAAGAGGAAGAAAGTTTAGATTTTAAAAGTTTGACAAGACGGTGTACAACAAGGTACTTAAAGGGAAACTACAAAGGTTAAGACAGAGGACTATTTTTAAAATAAATAAAAAGTTTGTAGCAAAATTTCTTTATAACTATTATTCGTCGGTTCTTATAAAATTGTAAATAAGAGAAGATAGAATTAGCGTCAACACTCCCCCTTATCCCCATATAATCATTCCTAAAGAATACAGAAAAATTTTAACAGTAACAGGGTTTGGTGCTATGCAACAGAAAAATTAGAGGGTGGGATTTTTCAGGGTTCAATGGACAACAAGACACTTTGAAGGAAACTGAAATCAAAAGGAATAAAAAAAAAACAACACATTTTGGATTATTAATTAGTAGCGTAGCTTCTCCATAGGGGAGACATGCCCATTATATAGAGGTAGTATTAATATAGATATATAGTCTATACAGGATTATGTGTAGAGGAGACTTGCACATTATATAGAGGTAGTATTAATATAGATATATAGTCTATACAGGATTATGTGTAGGGGAGACATGCACATTATATAGAGGTAGTATTAATATAGATATATAGTCTATACAGGATTATGTGTAGAGGAGACTTGCACATTATATAGAGGTAATATTAATATAGATATATAGTCTATACAGGATTATGTGTAGGGGAGACATGCACATTATATAGAGGTAGTATTAATATAGATATATAGTATATACAGGATTATGTGTAGGGGAGACTTGCACATTATATAGAGGTATTATTATTATAGATATATAGTCTATACAGGATTATGTGTAGGGGAGACATGCACATTATATAGAGGTAATATTAATATAGATATATAGTCTATACAGGATTATGTGTAGGGGAGACTTGCACATTATATATAGGTAGTATTAATATAGATATATAGTCTACACAGGATTATGTGTAGGAGAGACATGCACATTATATAGAGGTAATATTAATATAGATATATAGTCTATACAGGACTATGTGTAGGGGAGACTTGCACATTATATAGAGGTAATATAAATATAGATATATAGTCTATACAGGACTATGTGTAGGAGAGACGTGCACATTATATAGAGGTAATATTAATATAGATATATAGTCTATACAGGACTATGTGTAGGAGAGACGTGCACATTATATAGAGGTAGTATTAATATAGATATATAGTCTATACAGGACTATGTGTAGGAGAGACATGCACATTATATAGAGGTAATATTAATATAGATATATAGTCTATACAGGACTATGTGTAGGAGAGACATGCACATTATATAGAGGTAATATTAATATAGATATATAGTCTATACAGGACTGTGTGTAGGAGAGACGTGCACATTATATAGAGGTAATATTAATATAGATATATAGTCTATACAGGACTGTGTGTAGGAGAGACGTGCACATTATATAGAGGTAATATTAATATAGATATATAGTCTATACAGGACTATGTGTAGGAGAGACGTGCACATTATATAGAGGTAATATTAATATAGATATATAGTCTATACAGGACTGTGTGTAGGAGAGACGTGCACATTATATAGAGGTAATATTAATATAGATATATAGTCTATACAGGACTGTGTGTAGGAGAGACGTGCACATTATATAGAGGTAATATTAATATAGATATATAGTCTATACAGGACTATGTGTAGGAGAGACGTGCACATTATATAGAGGTAATATTAATATAGATATATAGTCTATACAGGACTGTGTGTAGGAGAGACATGCACATTATATAGAGGTAATATTAATTAATCCTTATTTTACAAAGTAGCTTGATGTCTGTCCGTCCGTCTGTACGTCCCTTAAGATCTCGGTAACCACTGAATCGATTGGATTCTACTCTTCAGGGAATATACCTACTGGTCTTGTGATAGTTTTAGGCTATTTTCTAGTCTTTAGCAACTAGTCATTATAACAAAGTAAAAGGATATCTTTGTATCTGTGTACGTGTGTGTAACAATAGATCTCGCTAACCAATGAACCGATATGGTTTTCCTTTACAGTGTAGCTTCACATATGTCCTGGGAAGGTTTATAGATATTTTTGGGGTGGATGCCACCACCCTCCCAAATGAAATCGTCCGTATAAAAATTACTCCCCCTTAAAAAAATAATGTAATTTTTTAAAAACTAAAATAAAAAAATGCGGGTTGTTAATTTTTAAAATCATTTTCTTTTGAAACTAAAATAAATTTTAAACCACCTACCACCTTAAGTCCCGCTAGAGGCCTCTAGGGGCGTAGCTTCTAGTATAGAAATAAAGTAGCTTTTAGTTCGGTACTAAATTTAGACTACTATTTTACATAGCAGCCAATTGTATTAAATTTAATCAAGAGCATAAAAAAAACGGGAGGACGAAAATATATTTAATAGCAGCAATTAATATCAGTTCTCCCAATTCTGATCATTATTAGCTCAGCTAGTAAAATAAGAAGATATTTGGAATAGCAAAAAGACCTTCTATAGCCTTTATATTATTATAATTTTACATTTAGGAGGAACACCCGTGCCAGCAATAAAATCTGTTGCCATCAATGTTAAAACTGGAATCGCTTTCCAAACACAAAGGTGTTTATATTATATTTTACCTATAGCCAAACAGAATGTCTATCTGTCTGTCTGACGGTTTTCTGTGTATTCAGTTAGCCTTGACTTTGACAATTTTCTGCCTGTCTGTCTGTCTTTCTATCTTTCTGTCTTGCTGACTTGCTATTTTTCTTTCTTTATGTTTTTCTGATTGTCTGTCTGTCTGTCTGTATGTCTATCTATTTATTTGTTTGTCTCTCTGTCTGTCTGCTTTTTCAGAGGATATGTCTGTAATAATGAAAAATGGCTTTAATCCAGATTCACAGATCGAGGCCCGGATCCAGAAATCCGGTTGGCCCGGACTCTGACAGGCGGGGAAAAGGCGGGAATGCTGGATATTTATGACATTCAAACACAAGAAATAAGGTAGATACATAGATAGTTAGTTAGATAGATAGGTAGAAGCGAAGCTTTAAAATCAGGTCGAACATTAGAGTGATGGAACTTTATAATCAGATAGTCTCAAAAAATGTATATAAATTTGTTGCAGAATGGCTTAAATACAGGATAATGTTTATGGAGATGTTTACATTTTTTAGGACTTGATTTGCATTTAAAAATAATGTCTTTTTATCCAAATCACGAAACCTTTGAAAAACTGTTTTACACTTTTTAGGATTGGGCCTTTTTCATACGAACCAATGCGATCAGTCGACCTATTGTTAAATCAGGTATGAACCAGGGAGGGAGGGGACATTGGGCTGTTTATTACACTAGTCCCGGTTTCATATAACTTTTTCTTATTCGTAAGCTTAACAGCTTAGAGGACTTTTATTGAATTTTGATTGGTTGGTTCGTTAAGTTGAGTGTCTAACTGATTATAATCTACTAAAGGGATTAGTTTCATGAAAACTTATGCCTTTTTATGTCCTTTTGTCTGAAGATTTAAAATATGAAAAAAAGGATGTACATTTGTTTACAGTATAAGTATAAAAGAGCTGAAAATTTGTTTTTCGGGAGCGATGTTTTTGAGGTTCTTATGGTCATTTAATAATTAGTTACTGAATGAAAACGGACAGAAAAAGTGAATTATAGATTAGCTCTGCTACCTGAAGTAACTAATTCTTTATTTAGAGTGATGACTTTTTGGTTCAAAGTTTAAACCCATGTCCAGATACAGTTACAGATACACATACATTTGTTAAACAGGTAAAGCTATATGTCTGTCTGTCTATCTGTCTGTTTGTCTATCTATCTGTCTGTCAGTCTGTATTTTTGTATGTCTGTCTGTTTGTCTGTGTGTCTGTCAGTCTGTTAGTCTATTAGTCTGTTAGTCTGTCTGTCTGTCTGTCTGTCTGTCTGTCTTGCCTGTGTCTGTGTGTCTGTCTGTATTTTTGTATTCATGTATGTCTGTCTGTTAGTCTGTCTGTCAGTCTGTCTATCTATATATTTATCTATCTGTCTGTCTATTTATTTATGTATTGTTAACATATCTATCTATCTATCTAACTATAAATTTACTTTTAGATTCGAGAAACTTTGAGATTGGTTAAAAGACATCCATATCCAAGTGTGACCTTATTTCCAGACAACCAACCCAGAATATACAGGTATATCAAGAGATAGAGGTTCAGACAGAGATAAAAGAGTTAGAGGTATAAAACCAAAAAGATGAATCCTCATATAAAAGTAACAGGATGCCTCTCTGTCAGTCTGTCTGTGTGTTTGTGTGAACCTTTAAATCGATATGGTTCTCCTTTACAGAGTAGTTTTCATAGTTGCAGATAACGTTATGATTTCTTTGGGAGAGGGACCGCGAGGGATAAGCAAGGATATTAGTTTCTTTCATATCCACAAACTACATGTTTGAATAGTAGTTAAAAAGAAAACCTGTGTTTTTATTAAATAGAAAGACAGAAAGACAGCTTATTATTTATATCTAGACGTAATGGTAGCCAAGGAGGCTGGTTTCCAAAATATCCCCAACAAACGACGGATTGGGGCATCTCCCCAAGGTAAAAATATTCAAAAATATTATCCTTTTATATAAAGTAGTAAAGTTTTTTTTTGTGTTAGCATAAGATATCTCCATTTTAAGACTAGGTACTTAACATATGTCCTGTAGTTGTTTTAGGCTATTATATTAAAGTCCTAGGATGGATTTAGGCTACTTTTCTACCCTTCCTTGACCCTTCTAATACATATGCTTGAGGGTGCCCTGGTAATTACCCCCCCCCCCCTAAAAATTGTATCCTCAACTAGAGGGTACCACAGGCTTCACAAATTTTTATGGGGGATTGCTATAGTCACCCCCTCAAATTTTTTGAAAACAATTATAATGTACCCATGTAATAATAAATATATAGATTAAAATCCAGACAACTGGTGGAGACCCTTTTCATCTGCTGGCAAATTGCTTTCTGTTCTTTTGTAGAAACTCGGCTATGTTTTTTATACTATTTTCAAAGAACCAATACAAAATCGGGACAGGGTCCCCGCCCTGTGAGCAAAGTTACATATATTTTATTCCTCCTCTATTCTTTTACTTTAATGTATGTTAAAATTTAGATGGGGTATGACAGGAGTCTCCCGTTCATCAGCGCCCCCAGTTAAAACAGAATGGAACTACTGTGGCACAGGAATAGATATAATATACTTGGATATTATGACAGGGAAAATTTAGTCGCAATTATAGGCTACTAATTTTCTCCAGTAGGAAATAGAGAGGGAGAAGGGAAAGGATATATATAATAGCCAGCTGGAAGGACAATTTTTTTATGCGAAAACATGGTGCAACATCCAAGTAATAATATATCCAATGGTCTAGGAATGGTGAAACAAGAACAGTATTATCCATCCTCCTGGCAGAATAACTATTGTACCAACCCTGCCGGGTTCAGCTTCACTCATTATTAACTTACAATAATTATTGTATAAAAACAAGGATGATAACATCCATAAGTAGCAATGATCAAAGTGTGTTATATAGTAAACAGATATATTGTGTTTACAGATAACTACCTCCCTCCCTTTTACAATGACCTTAGTCGTCCACTACTAAATTATTTTCTGCTACTTGGCTGTGTTAATAAAACCAACACCATTGGTTAATTTTCTATGACCCAATTGAGAGTCGACACTAGGACACTGCGATGGGGAGATAGTGCTTTAACCCCTTCCCCCTCTAATGTTTTACTCTAATATATACATAGTATATGTTAATATGCAGAAAATCATGAAACCTTTTGTATGTATTTCATACATTTAAGTATAGAGTACCTCCGCTACTTAGTAATATAAGTATATTTTTATACTTAATTTGTAATGTAATATATATAGTAATGTTTATGAGAATAACCAATAAGTAATTTATCTATCTGTCACCAACAGTAATGAAAAGCCTATTTAGTCAATCTCAAAAATAGCGCTTGATAAAAACTGCTTAATTCTGAGGTTTTATGATATCTTAAATTGCATAAGAACATCGTAATGAAAGGAGTAGCATTTTAAGAAGTCCATTTGATTAGTATGAGCGTTGTTTAAAACATTTTTTTTAAACATCTCTAATTCTAATAACACACAAAAGTTGCACAAGAAATGGTGCAGCGTATTATAGAGATTATCTTTTCTTTGTCAAGGTTACTACGGAATCTTGAGGGATAGGACAGTTGCTTAAAAATTGATGTACACCCCAATTATAAAAAACAAAATTACAAATCATTGGTGCATGGAAACACTTGTCAATTTCTAGTTTGTACCAACTAATCATGACTAAATAAATTTACCCAAAGTTTGAAGCCAACGAATTATTGAATGTGTTTAAAAAACCTTTAGGTTCAAATATAATTCACAACCCAATGTCCCCTCCCTCCCTGATGTAATGAGAAATTGATTAATTCCAGAGATCTTAAGGGATAAGACAACGAACAATGAATTAATGTAAATCCCCAATGATGATAAACAAAATTACCCAGTCTGTAAAATCATTGGTTCATCAGTTTGAACACTACTTGTTTTGAAACAACCCCATCTCAATTCAATAAAACATCAAAGCTTCTGAGACAACAAATAATTAGGTGTTTTTAAAACTGTGGATACTATTGCAGTTTACATTTTAATGTCCCCTCCCTCCCTGAACGTATGATACACAGCTTTTCGCGGATATTAAATTTATAAGATTAAAACTGCTAATTATTTCATTTTGATAATTGTGGAAAATTGTCTGTAATACGATGCTATACATAAGTTTTCAGTATGGCTCAGAACCGGTTCTAATACAGCGGATATTAATCGATTTCGAAACCATACTCAAAAACTGTTTTCTGCTATCTTAGCTTAATTTTTTTTTAGTTTTTAAGCATTTTTATATTTCATAAATTTGTATTTTAATATGTAACTTAAAACGCTTATAGTTATCATGTCTTTCATATAAATAAAAGTAAAAATAATTCAGTTTATTAAAAATCATTTTACATGATATATATTTTTTATAATTTTGTTACAATAATAAATGTTATTTGAATATATAATATTTTAAATCGATATAATTTGTCGTTAATTTAGTAGCTTTCTAAAGTGCCTTAGCAAAATGGGGATAGATGTCACTGCTTTTGGCCTACCTATTCTATTGATGTCAGAAAATACCAAATACACCATCTCTTTTCTATGGGGTTTTTTCCCCATCCCTTTCTCTTTCCCTCTACTATGACGTCAATAGAATAGGTAGGCCAAAAGCAGTCACAGGAATTCATTTATTGGTCAGTTCATTCGTCAATAGTATCCATATGGTCCATAATTTCCATAATGTCCACGATAATATCCTCCATGATGACCTCCATAATAACCTCCTCCGCCCCCCAACAGTCCTCCGAAAAGTTTGTTCAATAAAAATCCAGGTTCTGGCTCAGCCCCAGCTGATTGGAAGGTACCAGCCAGTACAAGCATAGCAAACAGGATAAGACTGGTAAATCTCATTTTCTAAAAAAAGATCATGATATAAAATTTACAGGAATTTGCAATCAAAGATAAAATGGTTCTCTTTTACAGCGGAGCTTCTTAAATGTCCAGGGAAGGTTTATAACTATTTTTTATCATATGAAAGTAAAAGGATGGCTATCCGTGTGTAGTGAAGAAGGATCTTTTTAACCAATGAATACAATTTTTTGAGTTTTAAAGTGAAGATTCTTATTTGTCCAGGAAAGGTTTATAGAAAAATAACCCTTAAAAATTCTATTTAAATTTTTAAAATTTAGAGGGTAAATCCCCCCACCCCCTATTTCCCTAAAAATATATCTAGATTAGTAGACTATCCTTTAAAGTTAAATCTTTAATGCTTTTAACGGAAGATTATAAAGATCTCCGCCCATTTCCTGGAAATTCAAAGAGAGGGAGGAGACATTGGAAAAAAAACTGTTGCCTAAAGATTAATAAAAAATATTCTTTTATTCGTTGGTAAAAAAATGTTTATTAAACTTGATTGATTGAAACTTGCAATGTCCAAACTTTTCAATAATTTTCATCTTTACAAATTTATTGCCCATTGTCTTATCCCCTAAGATCCCTGGAAAATCCTTGAAAAACCAAGATTCTGTTTTAATGTAAGTCTCAAAATTTTTGTTTCACATTTAAAAATCAGGAATCAGGTCAATAAATTAAAATGTATATACACAAAATTACACCTTCTGTAGATGAGGTCCATATTAGCAACCTAAATTGACAACACTTTTCCCCTGTCAATATATCGTATTCTATATCCTTCATTTTTATAATCTATGGTAAAATACTCTATTATAAACATAAGCTACCAATAAAAATGGGCGGAGTCCAGACAATAAGTCCAGGAACTTTGTACCGATTAAAATGGGCGGAGTTTAAACCTTAACTCCTTAACATTTATGATTAAAAAGGGAAAAATAAGAAGCGCCTAGAATTTTTTTATACAGTGTGTTTTTTTTATGAGAACTTTTTTGAAAGTGATATTATCCCACTTATAGTTTTCAGAATTTAATGATTTATGGCTTATTTTCTTCGTTTTTTAGGACAATTAATAGAACATCAAAAACATATTTTGGTTTTTATTTAGAAAGTACAGTAAAATAAAAAAATCAAAACTTAGGTGTCAACCTTTAATCCAGGTGTTCACTGCTCAGCGGTCAAACTATAACTAAGAATTTCCAAGAAATGGGCGGAGATTTTTATAATCTTCTGATAGCTAAAGCTTTATGTATAAAGAATCACCTTTAAGGGATAGTCTAATAATTTTACATATATTTTAAAGAAAAGTGAGGGGGGTGGATTGACCCAAAAGTTGAGATATACAATGTTATAAATTGGTACAGATACTATTGGGGACATGTAAAATCGTCATGTAAATAAAATCTTGGTTTTTCCAGAAAAGTATTATCTAAATTTTTAGGGGATCTTAAGGGAAAAGACAATAAACAATAAATTTATGTACTTACCCAATTATGATAGACTAGATTAACCCTTCTGTAGATTAAAATTATTTGGAAAGTTTGGACACCGCAAGTTTTAACCAACTTATAAAGATTTAATAAATGTTTTTATACCAAAGAATAAAAGAACATTTTTAGTTTTTTCCAATGTCTCCTCCTTCCCTAAGAATTTCCAGGAAATGGGCGGAGATTTTTATAATCTTCTGATAGCAAAAGCTTTATGTATGTAGATTCACCTATAAGGGATAGTCTACTAATTTCACATATATTTTGAAAGAAAATGGGGGGGGGGGGGGGATTGATCCAAAATTTTCAGTTTTTGAAAAGAAATGTAAAAAAATTTTTTTGGTGATTTTTCTATCAAATAGTTATGAACTTTTTTTGGACATACAAGAAGCTCCTCTATCAAGGAGAACCATATTGGTACAGTGGTTAAAGAGATCCCTCACTACACAGAGAAAGACATCATGTTACTTTCATATGAGAATAAATTGTTATAACCTTCCATGGACATACAAGAAGCTTCTCTGTCAAGGAGAACCATATTGGTTCAGTGGTTAGAGTGAGATCCTTAGATAGACATCCTGTTACTTGTATGTAAGATTATCAGTGTGCTTGAATATTATATTTTAAAATTTATTTATCTAGCAGAGTGTCCTTATAAGTTTAAAGGTATAAAAGGTTTAATTCTTAAAATTTGATTCAGTTACAAAATATCACCTAATCAAGACACATATAAGGTAACTTTTATTAGGGATATTTATTACTATTATAATCAGGGAGGGAGGGGTAATTAAAATCAAGCTGGTGGTTCCCAAAGTTTTAAAAATTATTATGAAACATTGGGGACTAGTGTAATAACCAGTTCAATGTCCCCTACTTTCCTATTTTTACACCCATAGTTTTATCTTCGACTACAAATGCTAAACTATACTTAAATATAATTTTTTTTTAGAAAATGAGATTTACAAGTCTTATCGTGTTTGCTGTGCTTGTACTGGCTAGTACCTTCCAATCAGCTGGGGCTGCGGCTAAACCTGAACCGCTGGGAGGATTTTTCGGAGGACATCATGGACATCACGGGCATCATGGACATCATGGGCATCATGGAGGATATCATGGTCATCATGGACACCATGGACATCATGGAGGACACCACGGACATCATGGGCATCATGGATTCTTTGGTTGAACAAACCTGTGTTTACTGTTTAGTGCCCTTGGAAAATGGGGAAGAATGTGACTGCTTTCGGCACACCTATTCTTTTGACGTCAGGAAATTCCCTATAACCCATCTCTTTTCTCTTTCCCTCCACTATGACGTCAATAGAATAGGTAGGCCAAAAGCTGTGACACCTATCCCAATTTTCCTAGTGGACTACTGAATGAACTAGCCAATAGCAGACTAAATTATCCCCCGTTTATATATCCACAATATCCTAAATCCATTTATATATTGAAATATTATTTAGTATTGTAACAAAATTATAAAAATATATATTAATGAAATAGATAAAAAAATCTGCATTATTTTTACTTTTATTTATATGAAAGACATGAAAAATTTAATACAATAGGATGATAATAAGCGTTTTAAGTTACATTTTAAAATACAAAGTTACAGAATAAAACAAGGATGACAACATCCATAAGTAGCGAAGCTCAAAAAACACTAATGGATCCTGTGAAATAGGAATCGAGAAAATCATGAAAACTTAATAAAACTTGGTGAAAATATGTTGGATGTAAAATTATTTAATCCCTGAAAATTTCAGCCCTCTTTTTTGAAAAGGAGTTGAGAAAAACATGAAAACTTTAAAATCTAGGAATCGATCTAGCACTCCGAATAACAGACAGACGGACAAAAAATGTATAGATTAGATGGGCATATGTCATAAGAATCTTCACTAAAAATTTCAGCTGTCTATCTTGAATAGGAGCCGAGAAAATCACGTTTCCCCCAAAGTGCTACGGACTGACTGACGGACAGACAAAGTGAATTGTAGAGTAGCTTTGCTACTAAAAATGCCTAAAAACTAAATTTAAGGTACAGAAATTTTAAGCTATTACAGCAGTATAAACAGTTTTCCAGTATGACTTCGGAACCGATTAATATCCTAGGTATTAGTGCAGATTCTCAGCCATACCTGGAAAATACCTCTTGGGGGCGAGGTGCTGCCTTAGGCTTGGGTCCTTCAGCAACAACCTTGATCCGTTCCTCGCTTGTAAAAGACTGCGGGGAAATACGTTCATGCGCCCAACGAAATATCCTAAATAATCATGTTATAATGACAGTATTTAAATAGTAATTTAATTTAAGTTTCAAGAGATTAATTTAGATGTTATTTCTTCTTTCCGGTGAAAATAATCCCTGCTTAAGGAATTAGGCTGAGTAAACAGTTTAATCAGTGATAGGATATGGAGATGTTTATTTATCCCTTTTTCCCTGTATCTGAAAGTGGTTTTAAATTAGTATCAGTTGGTTGGTTTGACTGTGTTCGCCCGTGGTGGTTTTCTGTCTGTCTGTGCCACACCTTGTTGTGAAAACTTGTTTCAGTTGTTAGATAGAAGCTAAAACTATCAGTTCACTTATAAAAATAAAAATGTCATTTAATGCAAATGAGGAGTTATGGTATGAGTTGGAAAGTCGTATGGACTTGCTGAAAGAAAATATGATTAGTAGAGCCATGGGTACTGATGATATTGAGCTCAAGAGAGCTCTCACCAGGAGCCTCTACCACCATGGTTGGTTGGAGTCTACGTTGCGTCACTGTCGCCCTACTATTGAGTGGTCAGCAGCTGCCCAGGCTGCCGAGCTGGCTGATGTGCTGCAGCAGATCAATCGGCACGAGGAGGAGTGCCGTTCTATCTAGATGAATCATCATATGATTTATTAAACTAGTGTAAAGTTTATTAGTATGCTGTCTAGTTTAAATAAAGTTTATGAAACCTTCCTGAAAATAAATTGTTTATTATGTGTGATTTAAGTAGTTGGATGTGTGTCTGTTGGTTGCTGAAGTCAACCTAGATATAAACATGTATGAGTTTTATCGTGCGAAATAAAACTATTTCCTTCATTCCGGTGATAAAAATCTCTGCTCCTTCCTGGTTATAAGTATATAGAGTTTTAAAAGACGTGTAAGTTTTAGTTATTCTTTCATTCCGATAAAAACAGTCTCTGCTCCATTCTAAAATATTAAAGTATATGGGTTTTTATATAGTTTTAGGGTAATTTCTTCATTCCGGTGAAGACAATCTCTGCTCAAGTCTAGATATGAACTTTTTATGAGTTTTAGCTTGCAGGTTTTAGATATTTTCTTCATGCCGGCGAAAACAATCTCTACTCAAGCCTGGGTAAAAACTTTTAATGCGTTTTAAACTTACAAGTTTTAGTTGTTGCATTTATTCCGGTGAAAACAGTCCTTGCTCAGGCCTGGATATAAACATATAAGTTTTAAAATACAGTATTTAAGATATTTCCTTCACTCCGATGCTGATAATCCTTGCTCTAGGTTGTGTATTGTAGATAAAGAGATTAAAATACAGGTCAAGATTATTAAAACCAGGGGTCGCTTAAAAGAACATCTTGAAAGCTGGAGATCTAAATAGAATATTACAGTAAATTACATATGAGGTTGGATGTACCTAAAATAGTTTTGTTAGATACCTATAAAAGATGTTAATAGAACAGATTCCTATCTATCTTCTAAATGTGGGACCTATCTATCATGTCCTTTGCTAAATACTATCTTTTCCTAAATGTCATGTTTTGATTATTCGCTACTTATGTATATTTTCATTCTCCTCGTCTTTTGGCTACTTATGATTTATTATAATCCTTCTCTAAAAAAAAGAAAAGAAAGAGATATATTTTGCAAGATTTGGGTACTTCCCTTAATCGAAGTACTCAAATCTTTGCGTTTGTTTAACAAATTTTAAAATGCGTCTTATGTCAATTTTATTTAATTCTTCTATTTTAAGAAAGAAACTTCTTAGTGTATTTCTTCTGTTTCTTGCAAAGGCTGGGCATTGGCATAGAAAGTGTTCCATACTTTCAACCATTTCTTCTTCTTCACATTGTTCACACCGGTTCTCGTTCGCCAGTTTCATGTTCTTAAGATGTTTGTTCAGGGTTGTATGTCCAGTTAATATTTGTGTCAGTGTTCCGGAGCCGTTTAATTTTGATGCGGCTCCGGCTCCGGCTCCGGCTCCGGCTCCCGGCTCCGGCTCCGGCTCCGGCTCCTACCGTAAAATTAATATATCATTTTTGTTTATTATTGAATTTGATAAAATGAAATAAATATTATAAAATATTTAACTTTTATTTGATTTAAGCTATATAAAAGTAGAAGGATGTGTGTCTATTTGTTAAGTGTTAGACATACAAAATTATCCCATTATAATAGAGTAGCTGCGCAATTTTGATATGATATATATAAACTTAAAGATAAATTAAAATAATTGTTTTCTTTAAAAAAAATATATTTTAGTAGGTAAAAAAATAATCATGAAGATGAAACAAAAAAAAACGCAATAAAAAATAATCTCAGTGATTCTATTTTTCTTTTTCTATAACACTGTTTGATTTGAGCAGGAGGAGGGCATTTATCGCGTCCGCCTTTAAATTGGATCTCAGGTAGGATTTCTGTAATCTCAGAGCTGAGAACAACCTCTCCACTGAAACTTGAGTTGATGGCATAGCCTTCAGTAATCTCGAAACATTCTTGATACAATCTGGATATTTCTCTATTGGATCTGGTTCAACTCTGAGCACTTTCCTATTCCTTTTGATTTGTTCTAAAGCTTGACGAACATTTGATCTTAATGTTTCTTTAGGCGTCGTTGGCCTTTTCTCTCTTTCAATATCCATGCTGTATTTCCTTCCCGATCTAAACAGAAAAAAATTGTTTTTATTTTTTACTTTATTTTGTATTTTGTAATTAATAATTATAGATCATAGCAACTACTCTAGACTTAAAAAAATTATCTAGGTACCTACTTGTTAAGATAAACTTTATTTTAATTTTTGATTGAATTTTCATTTTGTATTTAATAATCAGACAGATCATAGAAAAGAATTAAATAACCCTAATAATAACCAAATAAAATAGCTTGGACGTCCTTCCCTCTATGATGTCGTATAGATTACCCCCTTCCCCCCCAAAAAAAATTTAATATTCAATTTGTTACCTGGGGGGAGGAGTAATATTTCTCTCATAATCTGTGCTTGATGATGGTCGCCCAGTAGAACTAAATAGGAAAATGTTGTTTTTATTTAACTTAATTGAATTTTTTACTTAAAAAATCAGATGAAACAAAATCTAAATTGATCTAGGACTTGTAAAGTTATTTTCCTCTGTGAATCCCCCCCCCCTCCCCCCTGCAAAAATTAGAAACTTAAACGTACTAGCCTCTATAATGTAATTGTAAAGATTATCCCCTCCCCCCTCCAAGAAAAATACTTGGATATCATTATCCTTGACTCTAACTAAATCTAATACCATTACTAATAATGAAATAAGATGAAGGTTTAAGATATTCTCTAAATTAAAAAATAAAATCTATTTTCACCTCTCTGTTGGCTGTGAACTCTGCTGCATCCTGTCACTGTCCTCAAGCTCGTTGGCAGTAGAAACTTCAGTGTCAGGCAGTGATTCATTGTCAGAGTCATCCACACTTGTTCCATGATCCACCTCCATCATATATGCTCTACAGGAGCGAGCTAATTCAGGTTCACTGTCATAGTCAGATTCATCCACACTGGAGTTAAGATTGCCAGCATTTACCTCTGATTCATCATCAATCAAACCCTCAAGGCGTAGACAAAGGTTTATCACACCTTCTATACCTCTCTGTTCATGTTCGTCCCTAAGATATTGCATATAGTTTACATCTGTGACCACAGCTGCAAGGAGACAATCAACACCTAATAGCTCATCCTCTCTTCTTGTCATGGACTCTGAGATAACTTGGCCAAGTAGTGAGCCATGAGTAATGTAATGAATCTTAAGATTATTCCACTTATGATAAAAGTATCCAGGGGAGAGGTTCGCTTCCTGCAGTCTCTTTGTAAACTTGTAGGCATAAACCAGCAGGTCTCTAAGGCTTATGGCCTGTTTCCACTCTGAGTCAGTGAGGTGAAGTTTTGTGTTTCCACAATCCACCATATGTTGTATATGTGGACGTAGCTCTATAGCTCTATCCACCATTAAAAATGTACTACCCCATCTTGTCTCCTGGTCGACAACAGCAACTTTACCACACTTATCCTTGATAATTTGTGCTATTTTTGGAGTCCGTGCCTCCTTGGCAACACTGCGAATCTTTGCAACTACATTAGACAATTGTTTGTTTTTTAACCCATCACCAATAGCCAGCTGGAGTGTGTGTGCTGCGCATCTCATATGTTCTACATTTGGTGGGCAAACAGATTCAATTTCCAACTCCATGTTTGTGTCATCAGACAGATCATTATCATCAATGTCAGACCCAGAGTCAGAATCTTCGTCATGATCATCTCCACCAACATCATCAGATCTCTCAATAAGTGCTGCTAGTTTAAGATCAATGTTCATGGCTTCCACTGTTTTGATCATATTCCGTGCATTATCAGTAACACACAAAATGACATTTTTCAATGCAATTTGATAATCATCCAGGACTTCTACTATCATGTTCTTGATGTGTTCACCTCTATGTTCCGCTTTTGTGTCTAACACACTAAGAGTTTTTGTCTTAGCTATCTTATCTTTGGGGCAATAATAACGTACTGTTATGCCCAGGTAATTTGTTCTAATGCGGGTGCACGCGTCGAATTTCAGGAATAAAGGTAGATTCTTTATGTCCTCTATCAGTGTTTGTTTATATTCCTTTGCAGCAGTCATAACATAGCTTCGGATTTGGCCTGGGTCAAGTGACACCTAGGTAATGCATATATATTATTTTATTTCTATTTTTTTCAGTTTAATTTACAATGAAAACTTTATTGTAGAAAATTGAAATTTAGAACAGAAATATTCTAATCCCCCCCCCCCTATTTTTAAAAATTATATAAATAATAAGGGTACCTAGTTATTGTTAATATTACTTAATTAATACTTTAATAAGTTTAAACTTTAGATTAAATAAACTTTGATTAATAAACTTTTAAAGTGTAAACAAACGACTTTTGGATTTAAAAAAAACCTTTAGAGTTTTTTTAATTAACTTGTAAAGTTGTAATACCTACTAGAAAATTAGAATAGTAAAAAAATGAAATAAAGATAATAATATATTTAATTTCCTTGAGCTTTTTAGCCATCTCGCCATTTAGCATGAGAAATCCTGGCCTACTGAAGAATCTGAAACTCACGCAGTTATGAACTAAACAATTCACTATACCATTTTTGAAACTGCTTTCAGTCATTGAGACAGTACATAAATCTGACTTGTAGTAATTTTTCAACGAAGCTTGTTTCTTCGCAGGAACAGGAACCTATTTTTTTTATATACATATTACTATTTTATTTTTAAATTTAAGTTTTTTTTCTTCTCAGCTTAAGGTACTCAGCGAGTCAGCGGGGACATCCCCCCACCCCCCCAAATGAATTATATATTTTATTTTTTACCCCCTCCCACCCTCAAATAATATTTTTATAAAGCTTGGATGGACAATGATATCCTTGCCTCCATGATGTAATTGTAAAGGTTATCCCCCCCCCCCCAAAAAAAATAAAAATGCTTGTACTCTAAATTAATGTCAATAATAGTTATTTCTCTCATCTTATTATAATCAGCTGTCCGTGGATATAGAATGTAACTAAAACTAAAAAAACTGGTTTTAATCTTTGATTGTACATTTTTATATTCGTAGAAATCTGGATATAATATAAATAATGCTAGACATAGTTTTTTTTTGTATGGATGAGAACCGGTTACAATCCACCAGTTTCGAAAGAATAAGAGAAAAAAATGAGTAAATGTAAAACAATAAGATATTTTTTTAGTGATATGTATGTCCTTTGCCTTGTGTTTCTTTTTTTCAGCCTCTTCTTTGGCTTCCAACTCTTTAAATTCTTTAGCATGCAATCTCTCAATATGTCTCCTCAGGTTATAAGCTCGTGAACCTAAAAAAAGTAAAAAAAGTCAATCCTGGTTTGAATAGGAATAGAAAAAAATAGAAAAAAATCACATAAACTTTAAGAAATCCTGGAATCGATAGCACCCCAATAAATAGAGGAATCTTAATCAAATAAAAATTGTGTTGAATGTATAATTAACTATTGATTCAATCAAGGACAATGGAAGAAAAAAATAGATATTGAGCAGGGAAAGGACAATGGAAGAATAAGATTAAAAAGCAGGGAAAGGACAATGGAAGAAAAAAATGAATATTGAGCAGGGAAAGGACAAAGGAAGAAAAAGATATATTAATATTGAGAGCAGGTAAAGGACAATGGAAGAAAAGAAAGATTAATATTCAGTAGGGAAAGTACAATGGAAAAAAAAATTTATATTCAAGTTTAATTTCTAAATCTTATGCAATGCAATATAGTAGACAATTTAGAAAATACTAAAAAGATAAACCTACCCATCTCTTTGGCTTCAGATGTTGTAATTGTACTTCCACATACTCTTTCTTCTGTGTCGTCTGATATTTTTACCCTTATTTGACACACATATTTTCCATCTTCTTCAGTGAAAAAATTGTGAATTTTACTTTTAGATTCAGGTTTCTGTATTTTCCCCATTGTTAATACTTAATTGATTACATTCAGTTAGTTACAGCCTGAGCTGTCTGAAAAAAAATATGGTATTATCCTCTTAGGAAATTTTTCTATACATAATACTAGGAAATGATGACCTAAAAAATTTACCCAAGCCTCCAGGCCAATAATACTTATCACTTTATTACTGTGGTCTTAAAAAAATAAATGTAGTTATTACTTAGTTAACCTTTTATATGACAAAAAATGTAAAATAATAAAAGTCTGATCACATTATTGTAAATAAACTAATAATTACTATACTCCATCCCATGTGTTTAAATAACAGTGTAGTCAAATGAAAATCTATTTTTCGATACCAGTTTTAATTTTATAAGGTGTAACAAGTTAAATTTTTGAGAAAAATAGCATTGAAAAGTTAGTTCTGGTATCTATGTTCTAATATAATATGTTGCGGCATTCAGAGCACAGAGTTGCCAAATTATAATATTACTTTAAAAAAATCATTTTTAGCTAATCCGGAGCCGGAGCCGTTTTTAACGAAAAATACGGCTCCGGCTCCGGCTCCGGCTCCACCAAAAATGTTGCGGCTCCCGGCTCCCGGCTCCGGCTCCGGAACACTGATTTGTGTTATCATGTTCATGTTTCTTTTGGGCTGGTTTGCCACCTGTCTCCAGATTTTTGTGCTTACTTTAGGCATCATTTGTTTTGATTGTCTACAGTTACTTAGTCCTTCCCAGTATTTCTGCCACAGATTCATCCCCCAGTTCTTGATTTCCGCTTTTATGTTTGATTCTGCCATGGGGATATGTGTCCAGGTTCCCTGAACTTTCATATTCGCCCCTTCTCGTGCTTTCCTATCAGCGATCTCATTTCCATTGTGTCCTTGATGTCCTGGTATCCAGTTTATTGTAATCCTGTTGGTTTCTGCTAATTTGTTAACCATATTTTTAGTCTCTGCTGCCAGGTTTTCTTTTAGCCTGTATTTTCCCAGGGTCTTTATTACAGCTTGATTGTCCACGTAGAATTTTATGTTTCTGCCTGTTGTACCTGTGTTGACCAGTGTCAAGGCTGCTTCTTGTATTCCTAGTAACTCGGTCTGATACACCGTGGCCAGTGGTCCACTATTATTACATCCATATAGTCTTAAACCTGCTCCACTTATGACATATCCATATCCTGTTTTCTGTTCACTTTTGGAGCCGTCTGTGAAGACCATTATGTCTTCATTATCTATTCTTCCAGGTTTTAGTAGCTGTTGATTTATTGTCTCTCTCCTTTCTATGATGGTCTCAAAGTTTGTTGGTATGCTGATTGTGTAGTTCATCTTGTCTCTAGGGGCATGTATTAGTTTCAAATTCTTTGCCATATCCATGAGTGTCACAGCGTGGCTTTTTTTGCTTAGGAGTTGTCCTGGTTGTACTTTCCAACTACCATTGACAGCAAGTCTTTTGTATGTCACCATGGCTTGCGTCTTGATGAAGATGTCTATTGGTTGAATGCCCAGCAGGACCTCAAGCCCAGCAGTGGGCGTTGAGGTCATAGCATTGGATATTGCAACTAATGCTTTTCTCTGTACTTTCTTCAGTATGTTGTTTATTTCAGTTGTGTTTATAGCTGTTATCCATGCAAAACATCCATATGTGAGTGTTGGTCTGATGATACTGCGGTAAAGCCAGCGTCCTATTTTCTGATTGACTCCCCAGGTCCTGTTTAACATACGATTGCAGTGTAGCCATGTGTTGTTGGCTTTTTCTGCAGCTTTTTCCACATGTTTCCTCCAGTTTAGGTTATTTCTTATAGTCACACCAAGGTATACATATTCCGAAACCCATTGAAGTTTCTGTCCGTTCATTGTTATGTCTAGGTATTTTGGTTTCATGCCTTTCCTGCAGAAAAGCATGACTTTTGTCTTGGCTGGGCTAAAGCTAAGCCCGTGTTCTTCAGCCCATTCTTCTAGTGTGTAGATATCATTTTGTAAGTTTCTTACACAGTCCTCTTCTGTTTTGCCTACACTAATTACATGTGTGTCATCTGCATAAATGTTTCTTTTACAGGGGTGTATTTTTGGAAATCTGAGGTTTAGATTGTTTTTGGCCATGTTCCATAAATCCACAGATGCCACCCCTCCCTGCGGGGTGCCTCTGGTAGTTTGTTTACTCGCTGATTCTCCATTTATTGTTGCTGTAACTGTTCTACCTCTAAGCATCTGCTCGGTCCAGGCACAGGTTTCCCTGTCTGCTCCTATGTCTGTCAGGTTCTTAATCATGCTCTTGACTGTTAGCATGTTAAAAGCTGCGCTCATGTCGCAAAAGAGCACAGCAACAAAGTTGTTGTGCTCTAGTCCCTTTTCAATTGTGGCGAGTAGGGAGTGTATTGCATCCTCCGTCCCCACTGATTCTTTGTAGCTGTAGATGTTTCTAGAGAGTTTTTTTCTTATAACTTTTTCATTAAGATTCCAGTATAGGCATCTTTCTAATCCTTTCAGTAGGAAGGATGACAACGATAATGGTCTCTTAGATTTTGGGTCCGTATAGTCTTTTTTCCCAGGTTTGTCAAGGAAACAAACTCTCGTGTCCAGCCAACATTTGGGGCTATAACTCAGTCTTACGCTATGTCTGTATAGTCTGACTATGTCACCTGTAATTAAGTCCAGTCCTTTTTTTAACAAAACAGGGTAAATACCATCCCCCCCAGGGGATTTGAAATTACCAAAGCTGTTAATAGCAGCTCTAACTGATTCTTCATTTATCACACTATCCATATCTATCCTCCTATTATTACTTGTATGATCTATGGGTTCATCATTGTCACCTTCTGGTTCCTCCGGAAAGTGTTCTTCAAGCAGCACCTGTAGTGATTCACTTACTGTCTTCGTAAATTGTCCGTCTTTCTTTTTAATTGTTCCCATTTGCTGTTTCTTGCCCCTTTTGAAAATCTTTTGTACTTTTGCTGCCGTGTCCAGTTTTGTCATTTCTGTACAGAATTTTTTCCAGTCCTTACCCTTCTCTTTTTGAATTAGTCTAGCATGTCTGTTTCTTAATTGTCTGTACTCTTCCCATCTCTCATCTGTTCTTTCCCTTCTTACCCTTCTCCTAAACTTTTCAAGTTCCTTTTTAGATTTTTCTAATGTCTTTCTCCACCATCTAGGCTTCTCCTTTCCCTTTTTCTCTGACTCTTTGCAGCTCTCTTCAAATGCCTCTATTATGTCTTTCCTTAGGTCTTCTGCTTCATTATCTAATCTATCTCTATCTATTTCATCGCTATCTATTCTCTGTCTAACATTTCTCTTACTTTGTAATGCTTGTTTGTAGTTTTGCCAGTTGGTCTTCTTAACATTTCTGAAAATACTAGTATTAATATTTCAGCCATATTTCAGCCATACTGAAAACTTATGCATAGCATTATATTACAGACAATTTTCCACGAATGTCAAATAAAAAATCATAAAATTATTAGCAGATTTAATCTTATAATTATAATATCCTCATATCACACAATTAGGGAGGGAGGGAAAATTTGTACCCAGAGTATTTAAAAAGAAAAGCCTTGACATAGAAAAGATAATCTCTAAACCATTTTTGTGCAACTTTTGTCTATAATAAATGTTATAAACTCAAAAAAGGCTCCTTCAAACATGGCCTATACAAAATAGACTTTAATCAATACCTCCTTTGTTATTTTATAATGATACTTATTTACTAAACATGTAAGTATGTCCTCAAACATTATCCTGTATCTAAGCAGTTTTTCAACAAACTTACATACAATTTGGTTTCGACTGTTATACTTTTATATTCTGATTATTCAGTTCTGACACTCTACACACAGGGTGCGCCACATATAACCGGACTTTTTTTAAACGGCCATAGCGCCAAAACTTCTTGACCAATCAGGATGTTTGACCCCACTATAAAAAGCTTAGGTAATGACCTTTTACCACAAAAAAATCTTTGGGCGAAGATGGGCTCGTACTCCGAGCTGGCCGCGCTTATGTTCAACAAGGCAGATTCGAAGTGCGCCGGCGGTATAATCTGGATTCTCGACTAGAGCCCACTAAATCGGACCTCAACCCATCTGTAGATGAGGTAGAGTAATACAACTTGCTGGGGATACTGTTAGATACATAAGTAAGACACTAGAAAAGACTAGAGCTCTCTATCTAAAATGGCTTGGCTGTAGTACTCCGGCAAAGTGAAACGTGGCAGATTTAGAGATGTCAAAAACGTCAAAAATCGTGTAAAATCGAGAAAATTTCTTGGTTCTCGTCGTTAGAGACACATATGGAACCTAAAAACTCATTTTAGACTATGGATTGCGCTAACAACCCTAGCTGAATCTTTATACCATTTCCAAAAAGGTATAACACGTCATTCTAGCTCAACTGTGGTCCAAATAAGAGCCTCCGTGTCAAATGGTAGCTTGAAAGTCGGGTGAATATTGATCCTGCGGTTACTCACGTTCCTAAGGAAATGGGGCCTTTCAGCAGTCCGATCTTAATTCAATGGACTTTTGGGCCTGGGGCTACTTTGAAGCATGCACCAATAGACGTGCCCATACCAAAAAGACCTCCCTCATTGCCACTATCAAGGAGAACTTCGCCAGGTTGGACAGGTACATTCTGACCTGGGCATGCCGGCGGTTGAGGAGGCGGGTAGAGGTGGTGATTGATGCTGGCGACGATTTTTTTTCAATTATCTACTAGTCATATACCTAGTTTGCTTCCCAGTTTTTAAAATTTAATAAAATCTTTAAAATTCACGATTTTATGTTCATTTGTTTACAAAAAGTCCGGTTATATGTGGCGCACCCTGTATGTTAATGTTCTTTTGTCCTACAGTTTCAGAGTTTTTCTTTTATGGTTGTTATCATCCTTGTTTAAATGAATTCACACACATTTATCAAATTTAAAACAATATGAAAGGTAAATTAATAAAGATTTGGGGGGGGGGGATTACAATGGATTATAAATCTCCTCCCAACTTAAGTAGTATCATATTTTTAAGAAATTCACATACATTTATCAAAATATTTAAAACTAGTTTAAATTAAACAAAATGTACAAATTAGAAATCTCCGCCCATTTTGCTGTCATAGT
Source organism: Acartia tonsa (assembly GCF_053477335.1). Classification (NCBI taxonomy): domain Eukaryota; kingdom Metazoa; phylum Arthropoda; class Copepoda; order Calanoida; family Acartiidae; genus Acartia; species Acartia tonsa. The sequence goes on along the minus strand of NC_137267.1, from coordinate 5,154,691 downwards.
ATTTTATCAGGGAGGAAGCGGGAAATTAGGCTGTTTATTACACTAGTCCAAAAAGCTTTATAATAAAGTTTTTCTTATACGTTGGCTCAACAACTTTGGGAGTGTTAATAAATTTGGGTTGGTTGGTTCATTAAGTCCAGTGTCCAATCGTTTAAACAACAAGTTTTAATCTACAGAATTCTAACCACATTTTTTTACTACTTATATATGTTGATAAAATAAATGCACAAAATTTTTAGTTTTTTTAATTTTAATCTTTAGTTGAGCTTATCCTTAGATATATATAAACAACAGGATGTATGTATGTCTATAACTTATAATATGTTCCGATATAAAATTAGACCAAAGTGGTCTTACTTTACAGTGAAGCTTCATATTTACCTTCAACCCACCCCCTATCCCCATAAAAAAAACAAGGATGACAGCATCCAATAAAGCAAGTGTCAGAACTATTAGCTATTCAAAAAGTTTAAAAATCAACATGTTTAAAATGGATGTACGGACATTCTGGTAACGATTATAGAGTTGCTACGCTTTCTAAATCGTACCTAACTACTACAGGGATCACCATGCAAAGTTTGAAATCGATAAGACAATTCTAACATGTTTAAATCAACAATAACCGTTCCGGACGGACGGACCAACCCTAATCATAAAAAAGCTTCAGTTTTAAAAATATTTTTCAAATTGAAAGTAGAAATTCAAATCACAATTTTAATTTTGATACCATCACTCACAAAATTTTGATTAACCCTTTACAGTCGGGCCCCTTGCAGCACCTTAATCGGTCGTGGGGGGGGGGGCGTTCAACGCCCCCCCCCTATTATCTCAGTTCCTATTAGAGCTAGAGGGCTAATTTTTTTGTGCAAGTTCCCTGTTTGATAATGAATTTCCGACCTTTTTATAAGTCTAAGTCAATTTTCGCTTCCTTCACCCTTTTATTTAACAACCTTTGTTTTTATGTCTTTTTTTACTTAAAAATTTCAAACAGCTGTAATTTTCTTATTTTTGAAGCTAGAAGTACAATTTTTTCCGCAGCTGCCAGCCGCCGCAGTCGGCGGTTGGCGGGAAAACGGCGGCGGATCTTTATGAAATTTTAGAAAAGCTTAAGTTTAAAATTTGAAGTCTTTAAGTCAAAAATTGCGGCCACAGGAGTCTTTTAAAGATTTCTGAAGACCTGGAGGATCAGGACCTGGAGGATCATACCTGGAACCTTAAAGTCACTTGAACACCTGTATTTCATATAAGGATGTACTACTAGAGGATATTTTAGTATTTTGGTATGATAAAATGCTTTGTTTTAGTCAAAAAAAAAATTTCGCTGTGCCCGCCAGGATGGAGATATTCAAAAAATTCCAACTCTCAGTTATGTGTCATACCCATACTTAAAAAGTCACGCAGTTTGGGCTCTTTATCTTTCACACACAGAAAATGAGATAGAAAAAACTGGAGGGGGGGGGGGGGCGTTGGGGGCGTTCAACGCCCCCCCCCCCCGACCGTTAAGGGTTAAAAAGCAGCCTAAAAGCAGTACAAAGCCATGGATTTATAATAGCTTAAATTTCTTTTAAACATTTTTAGTAGCGAAAATACTCTGTCCGCCAGTCAGTCCGTAACGCAATAGGGGAAACATAATTTTCTCGGCTCCTATTAAATTTTTAGTGAAAATCTTTATGACATATGCTCACATAATCTATACATTTTATTGTCTATCTGTCTGTTATTTGGAGTGCTAGATCGATTCCTAGATTTTAAAGTTTTTATGATTTTCTTAACTCCTTTTCAAGACAGAGGACAAAATTTTCGGGGATTAATTAATTTTACATCTTACATATTTTCACCAAGTTTTATTAGGATTTGTCTAATAATTGGGGTGCTAGATCGATTCCTAGATTTTTAGGTTTTCATGATTTTCTTGATTCCTATTTCCCGAGATCCATTAGTGTTTTTTGAGCTTCGCTACTTATGGATGTTGTCATCCTTATTTTATTCTGGAAATTTTTATTTTAAAATGTAACTTAAAACGCTTATTATCATCCTATTGTATTAAATTTTTCATGTCTTTCATATAAATAAAAGTAAAAATAATGCAGTTTTTTTTATTTATTTCATTAATATATATTTTCATAATTTTGTTACAATACTATATAATATTTCATTACATAAATGGATTTAGGATATTGCGGATATATAGACAGGGGAAAATTTAGTCTGCTATTGGCTAGTTCATTCAGTAGTCCACTAGGAAAATGGGGAAAGATGTCATAGCTTTTGGCCTACCTATCCTATTGATGTCCTAGTGGAGGGAAAGAAAAGAGAGATGGAGTAAATAAACCGCCTAGAAAAGAGATGGGGTATAGGTAATTTCCTGACGTCAAAAGAATGCCGAAAGCAGTCACATTCATCCCCATTTTCCAAGGGCGCTAAACACAGGTACTTCAGTTTGTTCAACCAAAGAATCCATGATTCCCATGATGTCCGTGATGTCCTCCATGATGTCCATGGTGTCCATGATGACCATGATATCCTGGATGAGGTCCGTGATATGCTATGACCAGCGGTTCAGGTTTAGCCGCAGCCCAAGCTGATTGGAAGGTACTAGCCAGTACAAGCACAGCAAACACGATAAGACTGGAAAATCTCATTTTCTAAAAAAAAATTATATTTAAGTATAGTCAAGATAAAACTATGGGTGTAAAAATAGGAAGGTAGGGGACATTGAACTGGTTATTACACTAGTCCCCAATGTATCATAATAATTTTTAAAACTTTGGGTACCACCAGTTTGATTTTAATTAACCCTCCCTCCCTGATTATAATAATAATAAATATCCCTTATAAAAGTTACCTTATATGTGTCTTGATTAGGTGATATTTTGTAACTGAATCAAATTTTAAGAATTAAACCTTTTATACCTTCAAACTTATAAGGACACTCTGCTAGATAAATAAATTTTTAGTATAATAATCAAGCACACTAATATTAATCTTACATACAAGTATTAGGATGTCTATCTAAGGATCTCACCTAATCCAGACACATATAATGTAACTTTTAAAAGGGATATTTATTATTATTATAATCAGGGAGGAAGGGGTAATTAAAATCAAACTGGTGGTACCCAAAGTTTTAAAAATTATTATAAAACATTGGGGACTAGTGTAATAACCAGTTCAATGTCCCCTACCTTCCTATTTTTACACCCATAGTTTTATCTTTGACTACAAATGCTAAACTATACTTAAATATAATTTTTTTTTAGAAAATGAGATTTACCAGTCTTATCCTGTTTGCTGTGCTTGTACTGGCTAGTACCTTTCAATCAGCTAAAGCTGCGGCAAAACCTGAACCGCTGGGAGGATTTTTCGGAGGACATCATGGACATCACAGGCATCATGGACATCATGGGCATCATGGAGGATATCATGGTCATCATGGACACCATGGACATCATGGAGGACACTACGGACATCATGGGCATCATGGATTCTTTGGATGAACAAACTGAAGTACCTGTGTTTAGTGCCCTTGGAAAATGGGGATGAATGTGACTGCTTTCGGCATACCCTATCTCTCTTCTCTTTCCCTCCACTATGACATCAATATGATAGGTAGGCCAAAAGCTGTGACACCTATCCCAATTTTCCTAGTGGACTACTGAACGAACTAGCCAATAGCAGACTAAATTATCCCCTGTCTATATATCCACAATATCCTAAATCCATTTATATATTGAAATATTATATAGTATTGTAACAAAATTATGAAAATATATATTAATGAAATAAATAAAAAAAACTGCATTATTTTTACTTTTATTTATATGAAAGACATGGAAAAATTTAATACAATAGGATAATAAGCGTTTTGTAGGGTTGGGCCGGATACTTTTTTGGCCGGATACCGGATACCGGATATCCGGCTGATTTTAAATGCCGGATATCCGGCAAATATCCGGTTATCCTGCCAAATTACCGGATATCCGGCCGGATAACCGGCCAAATTACCAGATATTAAAGAAGCAAAAAAAAATTTTATCAGAAATATTATATAAATTTACATAAAGTTAAACTTGTTCAGAAAAAATGTACTTCTAGCTTCAATAATAAGAAAATTATAGCCATTTAAAATTTAAAAAGCAGATATTTTTGGTGTAAAGTATAAAAAAATATAGAGCCGGATATCCGGCCGGATAGTTTCAATATCCGGTATCCGGCCGGATATTGAAAATGGCCGGATATCCGGCCCAACCCTAGTTTTAAGTTACATTTTAAAATACAAATTTACAAAATAAAACAAGGATGGCAACATCCATAAGTAGCGGAGCTCAAAAACACTAATGGATCTCGAAAATCTTAAAATCTAGAAATCGATCTAGCACCTCAAATAACAGAAAGATGGACAAAAAAAAATTACATTAATTGAATATTTAACGGACCAACCCTAATCATAAAAAAGCTTCAGTTTTAAAAATATTTTTCAAATTGAAAGTAGAGATTCAAATCACAATTTTAATTTGGTACCATCACTCACGAAATTTTGAAAATCGGACCATAAACATAAAAAAAATGTATAGTGATTAAAAAGCAGCCTAAAAGCAGTACAAAAGCCATAGATTTATAATAGCTTAAATTTCTTTTAAGCATTTTTAGTAGCGAAAATACTCTGTCCGCCATTCAGTCCATGACGCAATGGGGGAAACGTAATTTTCTCGGCTCCTATTCAAGATAGATAGCTAAAATTTTTTGTGAAGATCCTTATGACATATGCCCATCTAATCTATACATTTTTTGTCCATCTGTCTGTTATTTTGGGTGCTAGATCGATTCCTAGATTTTAAAGTTGTCATGATTTTCTCAACTCCTTTTCAAGATAGAGGGCAGAAATTTTCAGGGATTAATTAATTTTACATCTTACATATTTTCACCAAGTTAGCGAAACTACTCTGTTCGCCAGTCAGTCCGTAACGCAATGGGGGAAACGTAATTGTCTCGACTCCTATTCAAGATAGAAAGCTGAAATTTTTAGTGAAGATTCTTATGACATATGCCCATCTAATCTATACTTTTTTTGTCCATTTTTCTGTTATTTGGAGTGCTAGATCGATTTCTAGATTTTAAAGTTTTCATGATTTTCTCAACTCCTTTTCAAGATAGAGGGCAGAAATTTTCAGGGATTAATTAATTTTACATCTTACATATTTTCACCAAGTTTTATTAGGATTTGTCCAATAATTAGGGTGCTAGATTGATTCCTAGATCTTTAGGTTTTCGTGATTTTCTCGATTCCTATTCAGGATTTACGGCTAAAATTACAAAAGATGGAATATACTCCTATTCTACAAATTTCCATTTTACATATTACACCGTTCTTTAGTAATTTTTTTCCTGAGATCCATTAGTGTTTTTTGAGCTTCGTTACTTATGGATGTTGTCATCCTTGTTTTATTTTGTAAATTTGTATTTCAAATGTAACTTAAAACGCTTATTATCCTATTGTATTAATTTTTTTATGTCTTTCATACAAATAAAAGTAAAAATAATGCAGTTTTTTTATCTATTTCATTAATATATATTTTTATAATTTTGTTACAATACTATATAATATTTCAATATATAAATGGATTTAGGATATTGTGGATATATAGACATGGGATAATTTAGTCTGCTATTGGCTAGTTCGTTCAGTAGTCCACTAGGAAAATTGGGATAGGTGCCACAGCTTTTGGCCTACCTATTCTATTGACGTCATAGTGGAGGGAAAGAGAAAAGAGATGGGGTAAATAAACCCCCTAGAAAAGAGATGGGGTATAGGTAATTTCCTGACGTCAAAAGAATAGGTATGCTGAAAGCAGTCACATTCATCCCCATTTTCCATGGGCACTAAACACAGGTACTTCAGTTTATTCAACCAAAGAATCCATGATGTCCGTGGTGTCCTCTATGATGTCCATGGTGTCCATGATGACCCCGATATCCTCCATGATGACCCCCATATCCTCCATGATGACCATGATATCCTCCATGATGTCCATGATGTCCTCCAAAAAGTCCACCCAGGAACGGTTCAGGTTTAGCCGCAGCCCCAGCTGATTGGAAGGTACTAGCCAGTACAAGCACAGCAAACACGATAAGACTGGTAAATCTCATTTTCTAAAAATAAGAAAATCATATTTAAGTATAGTTTAGCATTTGTAGTCAAAGATAAAACTATAGGTGTAAAAATAGGAAGGTAGGGGACATTGAACTGGTTATTACACTAGTCCCCAATGTTTCATAATAATTTTTAAAACTTTGGGTACCACCAGTTTGATTTTAATTACCCCTCCCTCCCTGATTATAATAGTAATAAATATCCCTTATAAAAGTTACCTTATATGTGTCTGGATTAGGTGATACTTTGTAACTGAATCAAATTTTAAGAATTAAACCTTTTATACCTTTAAACTTATAAGGACACTCTGCTAGATAAATAAATTTTTAGTATAATAATCAAGCACACTAATATTAATCTTACATTCAAGTAACAGGATGTCTATCTAAGGATCTCACTCTAACCACTGAACCAATATGGTTCTCCTTGACAGAGAAGCCTCTTGTATGTCCAGAGAAGGCTATAACAATTTATTCTAATATGAAATTAACATGATGTCTGTCTTTGTGTAGTGAAGAATCTCACTAACCACTGAACCAATATGGTACTCCTTGATAGAGGAGCATCTTGTATGTTCAGGGAAGGTTCATAACTATTTGATAAAAAAATCACCAAAAAAATTATATTTACATTTCTTTTCAAAAACTGAAAATTTTGGGTCAATCCCCCCCCCCCCCCATTTTCTTTCAAAATATATGTAAAATTAGTAGACTATCCCTTAAAGGTGAATCTTTATACATGAAGCTTTTGCTATCAGAAGATTATAAAAATCTCCGCCCATTTCTTGGAAATTCTTAGTTATAGTTTGACCGCTGAGCAGTAAACACCTGGATTAAAGGTTAAATTACAACATATGTGCTAAAGGTTAAACTTATATACAGCGAAATATTTTCAAGTGACAGCAAAAATGCCAGCTATCAGAAGACAAAAAGATAAGTTATTTAAAAAACGCATCAAATGCCCTAATGAAACTAATTTTAACGATTGGAGGGACTTAAATCGGCTTTACCAAAATAAATTAATGAAGGCAAAAAAAGATTATTATCACAATAAAGTTCTAGAATTATCAAATGATATTAAGAAAACTTGGACTCTTATAAACGCAGTTATAAATGGAAGAAAGCATAAGGAAAGTTTACCTAACATTTTTTATGATGACATAAAATCATATTCAGGGGCAAAGTCAATAGCTGATGTTTTAACGACTTTTTCTCAAGTATTGGGTCTAAAATTGCAGAAAATATACCAAATTCTGAATCTAATTTTCACAGCTTTCTTGGGGAGAAAAATGATACTAATTTCAATTTTGTTATTGTAACTAAAAAGAACTTGTTGTATGCTCTAAATAAACTTAAAAACAAAAAGAGTTGTGGGAAGGATAAAATCTCAATCTTTCTTATTAAAGAAGTTATAAATGAAATTATTAATCCATTAGTGCACCTTTTCAATTTATCATTAAAAACAGGATTCATACCACAAAAATACAAAATTGCTCGCGTAGTACCTTTTTTAATCGTCCAATTTCTATTCTTTCAGCATTTAGCAAAATTTTAGAAAAAGTTGTTGCATTACAAATTATCAAATTTTTATTAGATTGTAATATCCTGTATAAATATCAATATGGGTTTCGTCCTAATCATAACACAACACAGCCTTTATTAAATTTACTTAAGCATATCCAATGATGATAGACTAGATTAACCCTTTTGTAGATTAAAATTATTTGAAAAGTTTGGACACCGCAAGTTTTAACCAACTTATAAAGATTTAATAAATGTTTTTATACCAAAGAATAATAGAACATTTTTAATTAACAGTTTTTTCCAAGAATTCCCTAAGAATTTCCAGGAAATGGGCGGAGATTTTTATAATCTTCTGATAGCAAAAGCTTTATGTATAAAGATTCACCTTTAAGGGATAGTCTACTAATTTTACATATATTTTAAAGAAAATGGGGGGGGGGGGATGGATTGACCCAAAATTTACAGTTTTTGAAAAGAAATTTAAATATAATTTTTGGTGATTTTTCTATCAAATAGTTATAACCTTCCCTGGACATACAAGAAGCTTCTCTGTCAAGGAGAACCATATTGGTTCAGTGGTTAGTGAGATTCTTCACTACACAGAGACAGGCATCATGTTACTTTCATATGAGAATAAATTGTTATAATCTTCCTTGGACATACAAGAAGCTTCTCTGTCAAGGAGAACCATTTTGGTTCAGTTGTTAGAGTGAGATCCTTAGATAGACATCTAAATACTTGTATGTAAGTTTAATATCAGTGTGCTTGATTATTATACTAAAAATTTATTTATCTAAATTTAAGGTACAGAAATTTTAAGCTATTACAGCAGTATAAACAGTTTTCCAGTATGACTTCGGAACCGATTAATATCCTAGGTATTAGTGCATATTCTCAGCCATACTGAAAACTTATGTATAGCACCATATTACAGACAATTTTCCACGAATGTCAAATAAAAAATCATAAAATTATTAGCAGATTTAATCTTTTAATATCCCCAGAAAGCTGTCTATCACACAATTAGGGAGGGAGGGAAAATTTGTACCCAGAGTTTTTAAAAAGAAAAGCCTTGACAAAGAAAAGATAATCTCTAAACCATTTTTGTGCAACTTTTGTCTATAATAAATGTTATAAACTCAAAAAAGGCTCCTTCAAACATGGCCCATACAAAATAGACTTTAATCAATACCTCCTTTGTTATTTTATAATGATACTTCTTTACTAAACATGTAAGTATGTCCTCAAACATTATCCTGTATCTAAGCAGTTTTTCAACAAACTTACATACAATTTGGTTTCGACTGTTATACTTTTATATTCTGATTATTCAGTTCTGACACTCTACACACAGGGTGCGCCACATATAACCGGACTTTTTTAAAACAGCCATAGCGCCAAAACTACTTGACCAATCAGGATGTTTGACCCCACTATAAAAAGCTTAGGTAATGACCTTTTACCACAAAAAAATCTTTGGGCGAAGATGGGCTCGTACTCCGAGCTGGCCGCGCTTATGTTCAACAAGGCAGATTCGAAGTGCGCCGGTTGTATAATCTGGATTCTCAACTAGGGCCCACCAAATCAGACCTCAACCCATCTGTAGATGAGGTAGAGTAATACAACTTGCTGGGAATACTGTTAGATACATAAGTAAGACACTAGAAAAGACTAGAGCTCTCTATCTAAAATGGCTTGGCTGTAGTACTCCGGCAAAGTGAAACGTGGCAGATTTAGAGATGTCGAAAACGTCAAAAATCGTGTAAAATCGTGAAAATTTCTTGGTTCTCGTCGTTAGAGACACATATGGAACCTAAAAACTCATTTTAGACTATGGATTGCGCTAACAACCCTAGCTGAATCTTTATACCATTTCCAAAAAGGTGTAACACGTCATTCTATCTCAACTGTGGTCCAAATAAGAGCCTCCGTGTCAAATGGTAGCTTGAAAGTCGGGTGAATTTTGATCCTGTGGTTACTCACGTTCATAAAGAAATGGGGCCTTCCAGCAGTCCGATCTTAATTCAATGGACTTTTGGGCCTGGGGCTACTTTAAAGCATGCACCAATAGACGTGCCCATACCAAAAAGACCTCCCTCATTGCCACTATCAAGGAGAACTTCGCCAGCTTGGACAGGTACATTCTGACCTGGGCATGCCGGCGGTTGAGGAGGCGGGTAGAGGCGGTGATTGATGCTGGCGACGATTTTTTTTTAATTATCTACTAGTCATATACCTAGTTTGCTTCCCAGTTTTTAAAATTTAATAAAATCTTTAAAATTCACGATTTTATGTTCATTTGTTTACAAAAAGTCCGGTTATATGTGGCGCACCCTGTATGTTAATGTTGTTTTGTCCTACAGTTTCAGAGTTTTTCTTTTATGGTTGTTATCATCCTTGTTTAAATGAATTCACACACATTTATCAAATTTAAAACAATTATTAAAGATTTGGGGGGGGGGGGTACAATGGATTATAAATCTCCTCCCACCTAGTATCATATTTTTAAGAAATTCACATACATTTATCAAAATATTTAAAACTGGTTTAAATTAAACAAAATGTACAAATTAGAAATCTCCGCCCATTTTGCTGTCATAGTATTTTATCAGGGAGGAAGGGGAAATTGGGCTGTTTATTACACTAGTCCCAAAAGCTTTATAATAAAGTTTTTCTTATACGTTGGCTCAACAACTTTGGGAGTGTTAATAAATTTGTATTGGTTGGTTCATTAAGTCCAGTGTCCAATCGTTTAAACAACAAGTTTTAATCTACAGAATTCTAACCACATTTTTTTACTACTTATATATGTTGATAAAATAAATGCACAAAATTTTTAGTTTTTTAATTTTAATCTTTAGTTGAGCTTATCCTTAGATATATAAACAACAGGATGTATGTATGTCTATAACTTATAATATGTTCCGATATAAAATTAGACCAAAGTGGTCTTACTTCACAGTGAAGCTTCATATTTACCTTCAACCCACCCCCTATCCCCATAAAAAATAAACAAGGATGACAGCATCCAATAAAGCGAGTGTCAGAACTATTAGCTATTCAAAAAGTTTAAAAATCAACATGTTTAAAATGGACGTACGGACATTCTGGTAACGATTATAGAGTTGCTACGCTTTCTAAATCGTACCTAACTACTACAGGGATCACCATGCAAAGTTTGAAATCGATAAGACAATTCTAACATGTTTAAATCAACAATAACCGTTCCGGACGGACGGACCAACCCTAATCATAAAAAAGCTTCAGTTTTAAAAATATTTTTCAAATTGAAATTAGAAATTCAAAACACAATTTTAATTTTGATACCATCACTCACAAAATTTTGATTAACCCTTTACAGTCGGGCCCCTTGCAGCACCTTAATCGGTCGTGGGGGGGGGGGGGGCGTTCAACGCCCCCCCTATTATCTCAGTTCCTATTAGAGCTAGAGGGCTAATTTTTTTGTGCAAGTCCCCTGTTTGATAATGAATTTCCGACCTTTCATAAGTCTAAGTCAATTTTCGCTTCCTTCACCCTTTTATTTAACAATTTTTGTTTTTAGGTCTTTTTTTACTTAAAAATTTCAAACAGCTGTAATTTTCTTATTTTTGAAGCTAGAAGTACAATTTTTTCCGCAGCTGTACTTTGCATCTGCCAGCCGCCGCAGTCGGCGGTTGGCGGGAAAACGGCGGCGGATCTTTATGAAATTTTAATACCTTGTGTAGACATGTTAGAAAAGCTTAAGTTTAAAATTTGTCTTTAAGTCAAAAATTGCGGCCACAGGAGTCTTTTAAAGATTTCTGGAGACCTGGAGGATCAGGACCTGCAGGATCATACCTGGAACCTTAAAGTCACTTGAACACCTGTATTTCATATAAGGATGTACTACTAGAGGATATTTTAGTATTTTGGTATGATAAAATGCTATGTTTTAGTCAAAAAAAATATTTTCGCTGTGCCCGCCAGGATGGAGATATTAAAAAAATTCCAACTCTCAGTTATGTGTCATACCCATACTTAAAAAGTCACGCAGTTTGGGCTCTTTATCTTTCACACACAGAAAATGAGATAGAAAAAACTGGAGGGGGGGGGGGGGGCGTTCAACGCCCCCCCCCCAACCGTTAAGGGTTAAAAAGCAGCCTAAAAGCAGTATAAAGCCTTGGATTTATAATAGCTTAAATTTCTTTTAAACATTTTTAGTAGCGAAAATACTCTGTCCGCCAGTCAGTCCGTAACGCAATAGGGGAAATGTAATTTTCTCGGCTCCTATTAAATTTTTAGTGAAAATCCTTATGACATATGCTCATATAATCTATACATTTTATTGTCTATCTGTCTGTTATTTGGAGTGCTAGATCGATTCCTAGATTTAAAGTTTTTATGATTTTCTCAACTCCTTTTCAAGAAAGAGGGCAGAAATTTTCGGGGATTAATTAATTTTACATCTTACATATTTTCACCAAGTTTTATTAGGATTTGTCTAATAATTGGGGTGCTAGATCGATTCCTAGATTTTTAGGTTTTCATGATTTTCTCGATTCCTATTTCCCGAGACCCATTAGTGTTTTTTGAGCTTCGCTACTTATGGATGTTGTCATCCTTGTTTTATTTCGTAAATTGGTATTTTAAAATGTAACTTAAAACGCTTATTATCATCCTATTGTATTAATTTTTCATGTCTTTCATATAAATAAAAGTAAAAATAATGCAGTTTTTTTTATTTATTTCATTAATATATATTTTCATAATTTTGTTACAATACTACACAATATTTCATTACATAAATGGATTTAGGATATTGCGGATATATAGACAGGGGAAAATTTAGTCTGCTATTGGCTAGTTCATTCAGTAGTCCACTAGGAAAATGGGGAAAGATGTCACAGCTTTTGGCCTACCTATCCTATTGATGTCCTAGTGGAGGGAAAGAAAAGAGAGATGGGGTAAATAAACCGCCTAGAAAAGAGATGGGGTATAGGTAATTTCCTGACGTCAAAAAAATAGGTATGCCGAAAGCAGTCACATTCATACCCATTTTCCAAGGGCGCTAAACACAGGTACTTCAGTTTGTTCAACCAAAGAATCCATGATTCCCATGATGTCCATGATGTCCTCCATGATGTCCATGGTGTCCATGATGACCATGATATCCTCGATGATGTCCATGATGCCCCGGATGAGGTCCATGATATGCTATGACCAGCGGTTCAGGTTTAGCCACAGCCCAAGCTGATTGGAAGGTACTAGCCAGTACAAGCATAGCAAACAGGATAAGACTGGAAAATCTCATTTTCTAAAAAAAAAATTATCAATGGGTGAAAAAATAGGAAGGTAGGGGACATTGAACTGGTTATTACACTAGTCCTCAATGTTTTATAATACTTTTTAAAACTTTGGGTACCACCAGTTTGATTCTAATTACCCCTCCCTCCCTGATTATAATAGTAATAAATATCCCTTATAAAAGTTACCTTATATGTGTCTGGATTAGGTGATACTTTGTAACTGAATCTAATTTTAAGAATTAAACCTTTTATACCTTCAAGCTTACAAGGACACTCTGCTAGATAAATAAATTTTTAGTATAATAATCAAGCACACTAATATTAATCTTACATACAAGTATTAGGATGTCTATCTAAGGATCTCACTCTAACCACTGAACCAATATGGTTCTCCTTGACAGAGAAGCTTCTTGTATGTCCAGGGAAGGTTATAACAATTAATTCTCATATGAAAGTAACATGATGCCTGTCTCTGTGTAGTGAAGAATCTCACTAACCACTGAACCAATATGGTTCTCCTTGACAGAGAAGCTTCTTGTATGTCCAGGGAAGGTTATAACAATTAATTCTCATATGAAAGTAACATGATGCCTGTCTCTGTGTAGTGAAGAATCTCACTAACCACTGAACCAATATGGTTCTCCTCGATAGAGGAGCTTCTTGTATGTCCAGGGAAGGTTATAACAATTTATTCTCATATGAAAGTAACATGATGTCTGTCTCTGTGTAGTGAAGAATCTCACTAACCACTGAACCAATATGTCTTGTATGTCCAGGGAAGGTTATAACTATTTGATAGAAAAATCACCAAAAAAATATATTTAAATTTCTTTTCAAAACTGTAAATTTTGGGTCAATCCACCCCCCCCCCCCCCATTTTCTTTAAAATATATGTAAAATTAGTAGACTATCCCTTAAAGGTGAATCTTTATACATGAAGCTTTTGCTATTAGAAGATTATAAAAATCTCCGCCCATTTCTTGGAAATTCTTAGGGAATTCTTGGAAAAAACTGTTAATTAAAAATGTTCTATTATTCTTTGGTATAAAAACATTTATTAAATCTTTATAAGTTGGTTAAAACTTGCGATGTCCAAACTTTTCAAATAATTTTAATCTACAAAAGGGTTAATCTAGTCTATCATCATTGGATATGCTTAAGTAAATTTAATAAAGGCTGTGTTGTGTTATGATTAGGACGAAACCCATATTGATATTTATACAGGATATTACAATCTAATAAAAATTTGATAATTTGTAATGCAACAACTTTTTCTAAAATTTTGCTAAATGCTGAAAGAATAGAAATTGGACGATTAAAAAAGGTACTACGCGAGCAATTTTGTATTTTTGTGGTATGAATCCTGTTTTTAATGATAAATTGAAAAGGTGCACTAATGGATTAATAATTTCATTCATAATAATTTCTTTAATAAGAAAGATTGAGATGTTATCCTCCCCACAACTCTTTTTGCTTTTAAGTTTATTTAGAGCATACAACAAGTTCTTTTTAGTTACAATACCAAAATTGAAATTAGTATCATTTTTCTCCCCAAGAAAGCTGTGAAAATTAGATTCAGAATTTGGTATATTTTCTGCAATTTTAGACCCAATACTTGAGAAAAAGTCGTTAAACCATCAGCTATTGACTTTGCCCCTGAATATGATTTTATGTCATCATAAATATGTTAGGTAAACTTTCCTTATGCTTTCTTCCATTTATAACTGAGTTTATAAGAGTCCAAGTTTTCATAATATCATGTGATAATTCTAGAACTTTATTGTGATAATAATCTTTTTTTGCCTTCATTAATTTATTTTGGTAAAGCCGATTTAAGTCCCTCCAATCGTTAAAATTAGTTTCATTAGGGCATTTGATGCGTTTTTTAAATAACTTATCTTTCTGTCTTTTGATAGCTGGCATTTTTGCTGTCACTTGAAAAAATTTCGCTGTATATAAGTTTAACCTTTAGCACATATGTTGTAATTTAACCTTTATTCCAGGTGTTTACTGCTCAGCGGTCAAACTATAACTAAGAATTTCCAAGAAATGGGCGGAGATTTTTATAATCTTCTGATAGCTAAAGCTTTATGTATAAAGATTCACCTTTAAGGGATAGTCTACTAATTTTACATATATTTTGAAAGAAAATGGGGGGGGGGGGCCCGGGGATTGACCCAAAATTTTCAGTTTTTGAAAAGAAATGTAAATATAATTTTTTTGGTGATTTTTTATCAAATAGTTATAACCTTCCCTGGACATACAAGAAGCTCCTCTATCGAGGAGTACCATATTGGTTCAGTGGTTAGTGAGATTTTCACTACACAGAGACAGACATCATGTTAATTTCATAATATAATAAATTGTTATAACCTTCCCTGGACATACAAGAAGCTTCTCTGTCAAGGAGAACCATATTGGTTCAGTGGTTAGTGAGATTCTTCACTACACAGAGACAGACATCATGTTAATTTCATAATATAATAAATTGTTATAACCTTCCCTGGACATACAAGAAGCTTCTCTGTCAAGGAGAACCATATTGGTTCAGTGGTTTGAGTGAGATCCTTAAATAGACATCCTGTTACTTGTATGTAAGAATAATATCAGTGTGCTTGATTATTATATCAAAAATTTATTTATCTAGCAGAGTGTCCTTATAAGTTTGAAGGTATAAAAGGTTTAATTCTTAAAATTAGATTCAGTTACAAAATATCACCAAATCAAGACACATATATATAAGGTAACTTTTATTAGGGATATTTATTACTATTATAATCAGGGAGGGAGGGGTAATTAGAATCAAACTGGTGGTACCCAAAGTATTAAAAAGTATTATGAAACATTGGGGACTAGTGTAATAACCAGTTCAATGTCCCCTACCTTTTTTACATCCCTAGTTTCATCTTTGACTACTAATGCTGAACTATACTTAAATAAATTTTTTTTTAGAAAATGAGATTTACCAGTCTTATCCTGTTTGCTGTGCTTGTACTGGCTAGTACCTTCCAATCAGCTAAGGCTGCGGCTAAACCTGGACCGTTTCTGGGAGGACATCATGGACATCACGGGCATCACGGACATCATGGGCATCATGGACACCATGGAGGACATCATGGACACCATGGGCATCATGGATTCTTTGGATGAACAAACTGAAGTACCTGTGTTTAGTGCTTTAGTGTTTAGTGAAAATGGGGATGAATGTGACTGCTTTCAGCATACCTATTCTTGTGACATCTTTTCCCATTTTCCTAGGGCATTACTGAACGAACTAGCCAATAGCAGACTAAATATTCCCCTGTCTATATATCCACAATATCCTAAATCCATTTATATATTAAAATATTATATAGTATTGTAACAAAATTATGAAAATATACATTAATGAAATAAATAAAAACTGCATTATTTTTACTTTTATTTATATAAAAAACATGAAAAATTTAATACAATAGAATAATAAGCGTTTTAAGTTACATTTTAAAATACAAATTTACAAAATAAAACAAGGATGACAACATCCATAAGTAGCGAAGCTCAAAAAACACTAATGGATCTCGGGGAAAAAAAATTACTAAAGAGCAGTGTAATATGTAACATAGAATTATGTAGAATATGAGTAAAGTATATTCCCTCTCTTGTAATTTTAGCCGTAAATCCTAAATAGGAATCGAGAAAATCACGAAACCCTAAAAATCTAGGAATCGATCTAGCACCCCAATTATTAGACAAATCCTAATAAAACTTATTGGAAATATGTAAGATGTAAATTAATTAATCCCTGAAAATTTCTCCCCTCTATCTTGAAAAGGAGTTAAGAAAATCATGAAAACTTTAAAATCTAGGAATCGATCTAGCACCCCAAATAACAGATAGATGGACGAAAAATGTATAGATTAGATGGGCATATGTCATAAGAATCTTCACTAAAAATTTCAGCTGTCTATCTTGAATAGGAGCCGAGAAAATTACATTTCCCCCAATATGTTACGGACTGACTGGCGGATAGAGTAGTTTTGCTACTAAAAATGCTCAAAAACTAAATTTAATTTTCAAAATTTCGTGAGTGATGACTGATGGTATCAAAATTAGAATTGTGATTTGACCCTCTACTTTCAATTTAAGATTTGAAAAATATTTTTAAAACCGAAACTTTTTTATGATTAGGGTTGGTCCGTCTATCCGGAACGGTTATCGTTGATTTAAACAAGTTAGAATTGTCTTATCGATTTAAACTTTGCATGGTGATCCCTCTAGCAGTTAGGTACGATTTAGAAAGCGTAGCAACTCTATAATTGTTACCAGAATGTCCGTATGTCCATTTTAAACATGTTGATTTTTAAACTTTTGTAATAGCTAATTTTTATGTGAGAAAATATTTGATTAATGTGATTTTTAGAATATTGATTCCTAGGACAACAAAATACAATGTTATAATCGAAGCATCTCAATAGTCAAGTCCTAAAAATGTACATGTATGTCCTTAAACAAATTAATTATAAATTACAAATAAGTTTATATTTTAATCCGACTTTTATACATTTATATTCTGACACTCGCTATAATGGATGCTGTCATCCTTGTTTTTTTTATGGGGATAGGGGGTACGGTGGGTTGAAGGTAAATATGAAGCTTCACTGTAAAGTAAGACCACTTTGGTCTAATTTTATATCGGAACATATTATAAGTTATAGACATACATACGCCACATATATACGGACTTTTTCTAAATTGTAAACAAATGAACATAAAATCGTCAATTTTAAAGATTTTATTAAATTTTAAAAACTGGGGAGCAAAATAGGTATATGACTATTAGATCATTGAATAAAATCGCCGCCAGCATCAATCACCGCCTCTACCCGCCTCATCAACCGCCGGCAGGCCAAGGTCAGAATGTAACTGTCCAAGCTGGCGAAGTTCTCCTTGATAGTGGCAATGAGGGAGGTCTTTGTGGTATGGGTACGTCTATTGGTGCATGCTTCAAAGTAGCCCAAGGTCCAAAAGTCCATTGAATTAAGATCGGGCTGCTGGGAGGCCCCATTTCCTTTGGAATGTGAGTAACCGCAGGATCCAAATTCACCCAACTTTCAAGCTACCCTTTGACACGGAGGCTCTTATTTGGACCACAGTTGAGCTAGAACGACGTTCTATACATTTTTGGAAATGGCAGGAAGATTCATCTAGGGTTATTAGTGCAATTCATAGTCTAAAATGAGTTTTAAGTTCCATATGGGTCTCTGACGTCGAGAAATGAGAAATTTTCACGATTTTTGACGTTTTTGACATCTCTAAATCTGCCACGTTTCACTTTGCCGTAGTACTAAAGCCAAGTCATTTTAGATAGAGAGCTCTAGTCTTTTCTAGTGTCTTACTTATGTAACTAACAGTATCCCCAGAAAGTTGCATAACTCTAGCTCATCTACAGATGGGCTGAGGTCCGATTTAGTGGGCCCTAGTTGAGAATCCAGATTATACCACCGGCGCACTTCGAATCTGCCTTGTTGAACATAAGTGCGGCCAGCTCGGAGTACGAGCCCATCTTCGCCCAAATGTTTTTTTGTGCTAAAAGGTCATTACCTAAGCTTGTTATAGTGGGGTCAAACGTCCTGATTGGTCAAGTAGTTTTGACGCTATGGCCGTTTTAAAAAAGTCTCTGGATATGTGGCGCACCCTGTATATCTAAGGATAAGCTCAACTAAAGATTAAAATTGAAAAACTAAAAATTTTGTGCATGTATTTTATCAACATATATATGTAGTAAAAAAATGTGGTTAGAATTCTGTAGATTACAACTTGTTGTTTAAACGATTGGACACTGGACTTAATGAACCAACCAATCCAAATTTATTAACACTCCCAAATTTGTTTAGCCAACGTATAAGAAAAACTTTATTATAAAACTTTATGGACCAGTGTTAAAAACAGCCCAATTTCCCCTTGCTCCATGATAAAATACTATGACAGCAAAATGGGCGCAGATTTCTAATTTGTACATTTTATTTAATTTAAACCAGTTTTAAATCTTTTGATAAATGTATGTGAATTTCTTAAAAATATGATACTACTTAAGGTGGGAGGAGATTTATAATCCATTGTACCCCCCCCCCCCTAAAATCTGTAATAATTTACCTATCATATTGTTTTAAATTTGATAAGTGTGTGTGAATTCGTTTAAACAAGGATGACAACAACCATAAAAGAAAAACTCTGAAACTGTAGGACAAAGAAAAATTAACATATGTAGAGAATCAGAACTGAATAATCAGAATATAAAAGTATAACAGTCGAAACCAAATTGTAAGTAAAACTGCTTAGATACAGGATAATGTTTGAGGACATACTTACATGTTTAGTAAAGAAGTATCATTATAAAATAACAAAGGAGGTTTTGATTAAAGTATTTTTTGTATGGGCCATGTTTGATTGCGCATTTTTTGAGTTTATAACATTTATAATAGACAAAAGTTACATACAAATGGTTTAGAGATTATCTTTTCTTTGTCAAGGCTTTTCTTTTTAAATACTCTGGGTACAAATTTTCCCTCCCTCCCTAATTGTATGATAGACAGCTTTCTGAGGATATTAAAATTATAAGCACTTTTAACAGTTATAAATCTATCTCAACCATAACATTTATAAATTAGTAACTACTGCTGCTTCATAACGAAATATATTTCAAAGAAAAAAATCTTCATTATCAATCGCATCTGTAATAGAAAACAACAACATAAATAAATGAAAAAAAAGCATTAAGAATTATACAAAAATAGTCAAAATGTTAAAATATATCATAAAAAATAAAATTTTAAATTCACAGCTACTGTTTAGATCTTTACTATAACACAACCAAACAACAAATAAAGGAGAAGCGGTCAAACTGGCTGTGTAATAAGAGAGAGAAAGGGAAGGGTATATAGTTTGAAAAAAATATTTTTTAAAAACAATTGCAACTGCATTTTGAATCAAGTTCTACGATTTAACAATGGTTCAAATTTTCTAATATAAAATTTTTCTCGGGCTAATCTTATCCAAGGATTATTACTTTTAAGTTGCTCAAAAGGAACAAATTGTAAATGGCAAGGGTTGTGGCCATTTTGTGAAAAATGTTGTCCTACAGTTTTTACAGAATTTGGTTCAATTGAATTTTTGTGTTCTCTGAATCTATCCACTGCTTTACGTCCTGTCTGTCCAATATATTGTGGATGAGATTTACAATTTCCATTATCTTTAGTACAAGTTATACAATATATAATATTTTCCAAATTACAAGTCAAATTAGATAAAATGGGAATAGTTTCTTTTGTTACAGAAGATACAATGTTGTTAACAAATTTAGGTGAAAATTTACATAACATACAATCATTACCACAATGTTTGAAACCTATCTTATTTCTGGAAGGTCTTTTAGGAACTAAACTTTTTGGCAACTTTGCTCTAATGAGAAATTCTCTCAATTTTTTTGGTTTTGTCCAGCACACTATAGGTGGCTCTGGAAAAATCTTTTCTAATAAAGGATTTTGTGTCATGACTTTCCAGAATTTAAACAAAATATTTGAAATATGTGGCAACCGTGGATCATATTGTAAACTAAGAATTGGGCGGTTTACAATTTTTTTCTCTACTTTTTTCAAGGCAGTTGACCTATCAATTACAGAAACACGTTCAAAAGCTTTTAAAATGTAATTTGGTTTGTATCCACGGGTCAAAAGTAATTCTTTTAAAGTATCTAATTGTTTTACAAAATCTAAATTATCACTGCAAATGCGTTTTAATCTCAAAGCTAATGAATAAGGAATATTTTCAGTTATATGACTAGGGTGACAAGAAGATGTAAGCAAATAAGAACATTTTTTGCCAGGTTTAACAAATAAATCAGTTTTAATATAACCATTTTTATCTATTTATATCACAGTGTCTAAAAATTCTACAGATTTGGTCTCGAAATTGTAAGAAGCTTTAAATTTGAGATAAGAATCTCCATAGAATCAATATAATCCGAAGTGTTAAGAACGGAGCAGCCACCTGTCTTATCGTTCGGTTTAATTGTGATTTGGCGGGATTTTTGAAGTTGAATCAAGTCATTCATAGCACGCCTCTCTGATTCAGGCAAATTTGTATGAATTTTTTTTTAAATCCGTACCTAGGACACAAGCCAATGAACCATTTAAAAATGTGTTTAAATCTGCAGAAGGAGCGTTTTTTGGAAAACTAGTCTTAACCTTATGCCACGGCTTTTTACCTTGTGTAGGTTCTATCAAGGTTTTTTCCATGTCGTCCTCCTTGTGAAGATTTTCACGCCATCTCATAGATCTGCCTAGCTTCTGAAACCCAGCGTGAATATCTGTAGTGTTAACAGATTTCGGTGTCACTGCAAAATTTAGGCCACGGTTTAAAAGGTCAGACATTTCTTTAGTTAATTCTATATCACTGTAATTAGTAACCAAAGAGTTCAAGCTTTTATTCTGACGTTTTATCTTTCGTCTATATTTTGTTCTTTTCACACACTTTCGACACTTTTTAACTGTAGAATTATTATTTGCTGAGTCATTGTTTGACTGAAACTCACGAGGAATAGGCTTATTATTTTTCTGCAACAAGAAACACAACTTATTTTTATGGACATTGAAAAATTGTTTCTTTAATTTTAACTTATCACTGTTGACTTTTTCCTCCAAAAATAAATGTAAATTTGGTTCCGAAATTAATCCATGCAGAGAAATTTTTAGGCTGCGCAGATGTTTTTTACATGTATCCAAATGTTTACTTTCCTCGACAATGCCTATCTTTAAATTATCAAAGCTCACATTTTGTAAATTTGTTTGAAAGTTTTGAGAAGCCTCGTTAGAAAATCTAACATTATGGTTGGCTTTTATCACAGAAGTTGGGGGCAAAACATTAAAATTATAAGATTAAATCTGCTAATAATTTTATGATTTTTATTTCACATTCGAAGTCAAACTAGAAAACTGTTTATTTACTAAGTATATTTGCGATAACTTTTATTTAATAGATTCTTCCAATTTTTAACATTTACAAAATGGCCTGCTTTATTGCTTCAAGATCCATGTCAGATCTATATAGGAAATAAATGTCTATAAATGAGCTCAAGTCTTCCAAAGGATGAATGTTTATAACTCATAGTGCTCCAATAATCCATAATAAACTCTCATTGCCCAGAACAATAAGACCCAATATTTTACTTTATTAGGAATAAATTCATTTTTTTTATTTCATGTTGCTATTTACATAATATTGAAGTATTTAATTACTATTCTTAAAACAGAAAATTTAAATTCATAACATAGTAAATTCAAGAAAACTTAGTTTTAAAATAAATTGATTCTAGCGCCACTTTTAATGTGTTCAGATTTACAAACAAAAATTAAAAACATTTTAGCCCTTTCATGACGGTTATATAAAAAAATATATATTGGAAAATAAATTCCATAATTCAAATTGCATTTTTGAAAGAATGAAAAAAGCATTGTTATAAATACGTATCTGAAGATTAAATAAAGAAATCGGCGTTATCCTCTTAGAAATTTTTAAAAAATTTTTTTTAAATTTTGTACAAAGAAACATCCATAAACTTTGTGAAGTTAATAAAAATCTAATAAGATAGAAAATGTGGTTAAAACATTAGATGTCAATAGAAATATATACAGTAAACTTTAAACATACATCTCTAAAACCATAAAATCTAATTACTAAAACTTTAGCATAATGGACGGACTGACTGACAAAGTTAATTGAATATATGATGCTTTTTAGTCAGCGAAATCCTCACAGACAAATTTGCTTTTTATTTTTATTTTAAAGCAAAACATAATTCTGATTGTGTAACAGACAGACATACAAAGTTCATGTAAGATTTTCCGCTAAAATATTTTTTAGTAGAGAAGCTACTATATAATTTGAAATATCCCTCTGTTTTTTTCTAATAACTCGGACCCTAAGGCGGCCTAAGGCCGCTTTGTCACTTGTACTCCTATAATAGCTTAAATTTCTTTACCTTAAATTTAGTTTTTAGGCATTTTTAGTAGCGAAACAACTCTGTTCGCCAGTCAGTCCGTAACGCAATGGGGGAAACGTAATTTTCTCGACTCCTATTCAAGATAGACAGCTGAAATTTTTAGTGAAGATTCTTATGACATATGCCCATCTAATCTATACTTTTTTTGTCCATCTTTCTGTTATTTGGGGTGATAGATCGATTTCTAGATTTTAAAGTTTTCATCATTTTCTCAACTCCTTTTCAAGATAGAGGGCAGAAATTTTCAGGGATTGATTAATTTTACATCTTACATATTTTCACCAAGTTTTATTAGGATTTGTCCAATAATTAGGGTGCTAGATTGATTCCTAGATTTTTAGGTTTTCGTGATTTTCTCGATTCCTATTCAGGATTTACGGCTAAAATTACAAAAGATGGAATATACTCATATTCTACAAATTTCCATTTTACATATTACACTGTTCTTTAGTAATTTTTTTTCCTGGGATTCATTAGTGTTTTTTGAGCTTCGTTACTTATGGATGTTGTCATCCTTGTTTTATTTTGTAAATTTGTATTTTAAAATGTAACTTAAAACGCTTATTATCCTATTGTATTAAATTTTTCATGTTTTTTATATAAATAAAAGTAAAAATAATGCAGTTTTTATCTATTTCATTAATATATATTTTCATAATTTTGTTACAATACTATATAATATTTCAATATATAAATGGATTTAGGATATTGTGGATATATAGACAGGGGATAATTTAGTCTGCTATTGGCTAGTTCGTTCAGTAGTCCACTAGGAAAATTGGGATAGGTGTCACAGCTTTTGGCCTACCTATTCTATTGACGTCATAGTGGAGGGAAATAGAAGAGAGATGGGGTAAATAAACCGCCTAGAAAAGAGATGGGGTATAGGTAATTTCCTGACGTCAAAAGAATAGGTATGCTGAAAGCAGTCACATTCATCCCCATTTTCCAAGGGCACTAAACACAGGTACTTCAGTTTGTTCAACCAAAGAATCCATGATGCCCATGATGTCCATGGTGTCCTCTATGATGTCCATGGTGTCCATGATGACCACGATATCCTCCATGATGACCACGATATCCTCCATGATGACCACGATATCCTCCATGATGCCCATGATGCCCGTGATGTCCATGATGACCATGATATCCTCCATATCCCAGCGGTTCAGGTTTAGCCGCAGCCCCAGCTGATTGGAAGGTACTAGCCAGTACAAGCACAGCAAACACGATAAGACTGGTAAATCTCATTTTCTAAAAAAAAATTATATTTAAGTATAGTTTAGCATTTGTAGTCAAAGATAAAACTATGGGTGTAAAAATAGGAAAGTAGGGGACATTGAACTGGTTATTACACTAGTCCCCAATGTTTTATAATAATTTTTTAAACTTTGGGTACCACCAGTTTGATTCTAATTACCCCTCCTTCCCTGATTATAATAGTAATAAATATCCCTCATAAAAGTTACCTTATATATATGTGTCTTGATTAGGTGATATTTTGTAACTGAATCTAATTTTAAGAATTAAACCTTTTATACCTTCAAACTTATAAGGACACTCTGCTAGATAAATAAATTTTGAAATATAAAAATCAAGGATTATTATTCTTACATACAAGTAATAAGATGTCTATCTAAGCATCTCACTATAACCACTGAACCAAAATGGTTTTGCCTGACAGAGAAGCCTCTTGTATGTCCAGAGAAGGTTGTAACACTTTATTATAATATGATTTAACATGATGTCTGTCTTTTTGTAGTGAAGAATCTCACTAACCACTGAACCAATATGGTACTCCTCGATAGAGGAGCTTCTTGTATGTCCAGGGAAGGTTATAACTATTTAATAGAAAAATCACCAAAAAAATATTTTTAAATTTCTTTCCAAAAACTGAAAATTTTGGGTCAATCCCCCCCCCCCTCCCCATTTTCTTTCAAAATATATGTAAAATTAGTAGACTATCCCTTAAAGGTGAATCTTTATACATAAAGCTTTAGCTATCAGAAGATTATAAAAATCTCCGCCCATTTCCTGGAAATTCTTAGGGAAGGAGGAGACATTGGAAAAGACTGTTAATTAAAAAAAATGTTCTATTATTCTTTGGTATAAAAACATTTATTAAATCTTTATAAGTTGGTTAAAACTTGGGGTGTCCAAACTTTTCAAATAATTTTAATCTACAGAAGGGTTAATCAAGTCTATCATAATTGGGTATGTACATAAATTTATTGTTTATTGTCTTTTCCCTTCAGATCCCAGAAAATTTTAGATAATACTTTTCTGGAAAAACCAAGATTTTATTTACATGACGATTTTACATGTCCCCAATAGTATCTGTATCAATTTTTAACACTGTATATCTCAACTTTGAAGCATTTTGCAGCCATTCTTGCAAAGGGTAGAAGATTTGAGCATAAGAAAAATGCGCTAAAACCATTTTTAGATGTTGACACCTAAGTGTTGCATTTTTGATTTTACTGTACTTTCTAAATAAAAACTAAAATATGTTTTTGATGTTCTATTAATTGTCCTAAAAAACGAAGATTATAAGCCATTAATCATTAAATTCTGATAACTATAAGTGGGATAAAATCACTTTCAAAAAAGTTCTCATAAAAAAAACACACTGTATAAAAAAATTCTAGGCGCTTCTTATTTTTCCCATTTTAATCATAAATGTTAAGGATTTAAGGTTTAGATTCCGCCCATTTTAATCAGTACAAAGTTCCAGGACTTATTGTCTGGACTCCGCCCATTTTTATTGGTAGCTTATGTTTATAATAGAGTATTTTACCATAGATTATAAAAATGAAGGATATAAAATAAGATATATTGACAGGGGAAAAGTGTTGTCAAGTTAGGTTGCTAATATGGACCTCATTTATTGGTCTGATTGTTCATCTAGTAGAATTTTGATTGATTGGTTCATCATGTTGAGTGTTCAAACGTTTCAGCCCCTTATTGTAATCTACAGAAGGTGTAATTTTGTGTATATACATTTTAATTTATTGACCTGATTCCTGATTTTTAAATGTGACCCAAAAATTTTGAGACTTAAATTAAAACAGAATCTTGGTTTTTCCAGGATTTTCCAGGGATCTTAGGGGATAAGACAATGAACAATAAATTTGTAAAGATGAAAATTATTAAAGAGTTTGGACATTGCAAGTTTCAATCAATCAAGTTTAATAAACATTTTTTACCAACGAATAAAAGAATATTTTTAATTAATCTTTAGGCAACAGTTTTTTCCAATATCTCCTCCCTTTCTTTGAATTTCCAGGAAATAGGCGGATATCTTTATAATCTTCCGATAAATTCTTCAAAGATTTACCTGTAAGGGATAGTCTACTAATTTTTGATATATTTTAAAGAAAATGGGGGGGGGGGGGGTGGATTGACCCAAAATTTTCAGTTTTTGAAAAGAAATGTAAAAATATTTTTTTTTGTGATTTTTCTATCAAATAGTTACAACCTCCCCTGGACATACAAGAAGCTCCTCTATCGAGGAGAATCATATTGGTTCAGTGGTTAGTGAGATCCTTCAGTACACATGGATAGCCATCCTTTCATTTTCATATGATAACAAATATTTATAAACCTTTCCTGGAGACAGCTTCTCTGTCAAGGAGGGACATATTGGTTCAGTGGTTAGTGAGATCCTTCAGTACACACGGATAGCCATCCTTTCATTTTCATATGATAACAAATATTTATAAACCTTTCCTGGAGACAGCTTCTCTGTCAAGGAGAACCATATTGGTTCAGTGGTTAGAGTGAGATCCTTCAGTACACACGGATAGCCATCCTTTCACTTTCATATGATAAAAAATAGTTATAAACCTTCCCTGGACATTTAAGAAGCTTCGCTGTAAAAGAGAACCATTATGGTTCAGTGGTTATAGTGAGATCCTTAGACAGACATCCTGTTACTTGTATGTAAAAATAATATCACGTTATCAGTGTGTTAATTATTATATTTCAAAATTTATTTATCTAGTAGAGTGTCCTTTAAGGTGAAGGTATAAAAGGTTTAATTCTTAAAATTTGATTCAGTTTCCAAATATCACCTAATCAAGACACATATAAGGTAACTTATTTGAGTTATTTATTACTAGGAGGGAGGGGACATATGATTCTAAATTGAACCGGTACCCAAAGTTTTGACAAAACAAAATATCACTTGTTGACCTTAAAACATTGGGCACCTATATTGGTGGGACAGTAACCAAACTTTTCATTCAACCAATACTCCTAATTTACAGTTTTGTCAAGCATCATTGGGGATGTACATTAATTTATCATTGATTGTAACATCCCTACTATATAGAAGATTATAAATTTACAATATTTCTATAAAGAAACTTTTCTAATAATGATTTTTACACAAGAGCTCAATCAATGATTACACATATCTTGTAAATAAAATTACAATTAGGGGTTAATATGTTTGGACACAAATCAATAAGGAAAAAATTATAATAAAACTTTGGGGGCTAGTATAATAAACTGCCCAAATATCCCCTTCCTCCCTGTTTTCACACCCATAGTTTTATCTTTGATTGCAAATTCCTGTAAATTTTACAGCATGATCTTTTTTTTAGAAAATGAGATTTACCAGTCTTATCCTGTTTGCTATGCTTGTACTGGCTGGTACCTTCCAATCAGCTGGGGCTGAGCCGGAACCTGGATTTTTATTGAAGAAACTTCTCGGAGGACTGTTTGGGGGTGGAGGTCATCATGGAGGATATAATGGACACCGTGGCCATTATGGAAATGATGGACCATATGGATACTATTGATGAATGAACTGACCAATAAATGGATTCCATATTAGTAGCTGTCTATTGAGCCCTAGGAAAATGGGGATAGATGTGACTGCTTTTGGCCTACCTATTCTATTGACGTCATAGTAGAGGGAAAGAGAAAGGGATGGGGAAAATAAACCACATAGAAAAGAGATGGTGTATTGGGTATTTTCTGACATCAATAGAATAGGTAGGCCAAAAGCAGTGATATCTATCCCCATTTTGCTAAGGCACTTTAGACAGCTACTAAATTAACGACAAATTATATCGATTTAAAATATTATATATTCAAATAACATTTATTATTGTAACAAAAGTTATAAAAAATTATATACATATAAAATGATTTTTAAAAAACTGAATTATTTTTACTTTTATTTATATGAAAGACATGATAACAATAAGCGTTTTAAGTTACATATTAAAATACAAATTTATGAAATATAAAAATGCTTAAAAACTAAAAAAAAATTAAGCCAAGATAGCAGTAAACAGTTTTCGGGTAGGGATTGTAAGACACAAAATTGGAGAAACCTCTGACTTTTCTTGAAAACATTCCCAGCATATTTACGTATATAAAGCCATGGCCTTTGTACTGCTTTTAGGCTGCTTTTTAATCACTATACATTTTTTGATGTTTATGGTCCGTTTTTCAAAATTTTGTGAGTGATGGTATCAAAATTAAAGTTGTCAATTGACCTTCTACTTTCAATTTAAGATTTGAAAAATATTTTTAAAACCGAAGCTTTTTATGGTTAGGGTTGGTCCGTCCATCCGGAACGGTTATCGTTGATTTAAACATATTAGAATTGTCTTATCTATTTCAAACTTTGCATGGTGATCCCTGTAGTAGTTAGAAACGATTTAGAAAGCGTAGCAACTCTATAATCGTTACCAGAATGTCCGTACGTCCATTTTAAACATGTTGATTTTTAAACTTTTTTAATAGCTAATTTTTAATATTCAATTAATGTGATTTTTAGAATATTGATTCCTAGGACAACAAAGTACAATGTTATAATCGAAGCATCTCAATAGTCAAGTCCTAAAAATGTACATGTATGTCCTTAAACAAATTAATTATAAATTACAAATAAATTTGTATTTTGATCCGACTTTTATACATTTATATTCTGATTATTCAGATCTTACACTCGCTTTAATGGATGCTGTCATCCTTGTTTTTTTTATGGGGATAGGAGGTGGGTTAGCTGTCCAAGCTGGCGAAGTTCTCCTTGATAGTGGCAATGAGGGAGGTCTTTGTGGTATGGGTACGTCTATTGGTGCATGCTTCAAAGTAGCCCAAGGTCCAAAAGTCCATTGAATTAAGATCGGGCTGCTGGGAGGCCCCATTTCCTTGTGAGTAAAGTGAGTAACCGCAGGATCCAAATTCACCCAACTTTCAACTTTCAAGCTACCCTTTGACATGGAGGCTCTTATTTGGACCACAGTTGAGCTAGAACGACGTTCTATACATTTTCGGAAATGGCAGGAAGATTCATCTTGGGTTGTCAGTGCAATTCATAGTCTAAAATGAGTTTTAAGTTCCATATGGGTCTCTGACGTCGAGAAATGAGAAATTTTCACGATTTTTGACGTTTTTGACATCTCTAAATCTGCCACGTTTCACTTTGCCGTAGTACTAAAGCCAAGTCATTTTAGATAGAGAGCTCTAGTCTTTTCTAGTCTTATGTATCTAACAGTATCCCCAGCAAGTTGCATAACTCTAGCTCATCTACAGATGGGCTGAGGTCCGATTTAGTGGGCCCTAGTTGAGAATCCAGATTATACCACCGGCGCACTTTGAATCTGCCTTGTTGAACATAAGTGCGGTTAGCTCGGAGTACGAGCCCATCTTCGCCCAAAGGTTTTTTTATGCTAAAAGGTCATTACCTAAGCTTTTTATAGTGGGGTCAAACGTCCTGATTGGTCAAGTAGTTTTGACGCTATGGCATATTTAAAAAAGTCTCTGGATATGTGGCGCACCCTGTATATCTAAGGATAAGCTCAACTAAAGATTAAAATTGAAAAACTAAAAATTTTTTGCATTTATTTTATCAACATATTTATGTAGTAAAAAAATATGGTTAGAATTCTGTAGATTAAAACTTGTTGTTTAAACGATTGGACACTGGACTTAATGAACCAACCAATCCAAATTTATTAATACTCCCAAAGTTGTTGAGTCAAGGTATAAGAAAACTATATTAAAAAACTTTGGGGACCAGTGTAATTAACAGCCCAATGTCCCCTTCCTCCCTGATAAAATACTATGACAGCCAAATCGGCGGAGATTTCTAATTTGTAATTTTTTTTAAATTTAAACCAGTTTTAAATCTTTTGATAAATTTATGTGAAATTCTTAAAAATATGATAAAACTTGAGGTGGGTGGAGATTTATAATCCATTGTAACCCCCCCCCCCCCAAAGTCTTTAATAATTTACCTATCATATTGTTTTAAATTTTTTATAAATGTATGTGAATTCATTTAAACAAGGATGACAACAACCATAAAAGAAAAACTCTGAAACTGTAGGACAAATGAACATTAACATATGTAGAGTGTCAGAACTGAATAATCAGAATATAAAAGTATAACAGTCGAAACCAAATTGTAATTAACACTGCTTAGATACAGGATAATGTTTCAGGACATATTACAGGTTTAGTAAAGAAGTATCATTATAAAATTAATTAAATTCTATTTTGTAAGGGCCATGTTTGATTGCGCCTTTTTTGAGTTTATAACATTTATAATAGACAAAAGTTACATAAAAATGGTTTAAAGATTATCTTTTCTTGTCAAGGCTTTTCTTTTAAAAACTCTGGGTACAAATTTTCCCTCCCTCCCTAATTGTATGATAGACAGCTTTCTGAGGATATTAAAATTATAAGATTAAATCTGCTAATAATTTTATGATTTTTATTTTACATTCGAAGTCAAACTAGAAAACTGTTTATACTCCTATAATAGCTTAAATTTCTTTACCTTAAATTTAGTTTTTAAGCATTTTCAGTAGCGAAACTACTCTGTTCGCCAGTCAGTCCGTAACGCAATGGGGAAAAGTAATTTCCTCAACTCCTATTCTAGATAGACAGCTGAAATTTTTAGTGAAGATTCTTATGACATATGCCCATCTAATCTATACATTTTTTTGTCCATCTGTCTGTTATTTGGGGTGCTAGATCGATTTCTAGATTTTAAAGTTTTCATGATTTTCTCAACTCCTTTTCAAGATAGAGGGCAGAAATTTTTAGGGATTAATTAATTTTACACCTTACATATTTTCACCAAGTTTTATTAGGATTTATCCAATAATTAGTGTGCTAGATTGATCACTATATTTTTAGGTTTTCGTGATTTTCTCGATTCCTATTCAGGATTTACGGCTAAAATTACAAAAGATGGAATATACTCATATTCTACAAATTTCCATTTTACATATTACACTGCTCTTTAGTAAATTTTTTCCTGAGATCCAGTAGTGTTTTTTGAGCTTCGTTACTTATGGGTGTTGTCATCCTTGTTTTATTTTGTAAATTTGTATTTTAAAATGCAACTTAAAACGCTTATTATCCTATTGTATTAAATTTTTCATGTCTTTTATACAAATAAAAGTAAAAATTAATGCAGTTTTTTTTATCTATTTCATTAATATATGTATGGTCATAATTTTGTTACAATACTATATAATATTTCATTACATAAATGGATTTAGGATATTGTGGATATATAGACAGGGGATAATTTAGTCTGCTATTGGCTAGTTCGTTTAGTAGTCCACTAGGAAAATGGGGAAAGATGTCACAGCTTTTAGACCACCTATTCTATTTATGTCATAGTGGAGGGAAAGAGAAAAGAGATGGGGTAACTAAACCGCCTAGAAAAGAGATGGGGTATAGGGAATTTCCTGACGTCAAAAGAATAGTTATGACGAAAGCAGTCACATTTATCCCCATTTTCCAAGGGCACTAAACACAGCTACTTCAGTTTGTTCAACCAAAGAATCCATGATGTCCGTGGTGTCCATGATGACCCCGATATCCTCCATGATGACCCCGATATCCTCCATGATGACCACGATATCCTCCATGATGTCCATGATGTCCTCCAAAAAGTCCTCCCAGGAACGGTTCAGGTTTAGCCGCAGCCCCAGCTGATTGGAAGGTACTAGCCAGTACTAGCACAGCAAACACGATAAGACTGGTAAATCTCATTTTCTAAAAAAAAGAAAATCATATTTAAGTATAGTTTAGCATTTGTAGTCAAAGATAAAACTATAGGTGTAAAAATAGGAAGGTAGGGGACATTGAACTGGTTATTACACTAGTCCCCAATGTTTTGTGATACTTTTTAAAACTTTGGGTACCACCAGTTTGATTCTAATTACCCCTCCCTCCCTGATTTTAATAGTAATAAATATCCCTAATAAAAGTTACCTTATATGTGTCTTGTTTAGGTGATATTTTGTAACTGAATCTAATTTTAAGAATTAAACCTTTTATACCTTCAAGCTTATAAGGACACTCTGCTAGATAAATAAATTTTTAGTATAATAATCAAGCACACTAATATTAATCTTACTACAAGTATTAGGATGTCTATCTAAGGATTTCACTCTAACCACTGAACCAATATGGTTCTCCTTGACAGAGAAGCTTCTTGTATGTCCAGGGAAGGTTATAACAATTTATTCTCATATGAAAGTAACATGATGTCTGTCTCTGTGTAGTGAAGAATCTCACTAACCACTGAACCAATATGGTTCTCCTTGACAGAGAAGCTTCTTGTATGTCCAGGGAAGGTTAAAACAATTTATTCTCATATGAAAGTAACATGATGTCTGTCTCTGTGTAGTGAAGAATCTCACTAACCACTGAACCAATATTGTTCACCTTGATAGAGGAGCTTCTTGTATGTTCAGGGAAGGTTATAACTATTTGATAGAAAAATCACCAAAAAATTATATTTAAATTTCTTTTCAAAAACTGTAAATTTTGGGTCAATCCACCCCCTCCCCCCCCATTTTCTTTAAAATATATGTAAAATTAGTAGACTATCCCTTAAAGGCGAATCTTTATACATGAAGCTTTTGCTATCAGAAGATTATAAAAATCTCCGCCCATTTCTTGGAAATTCTTAGGGAATTCTTGGAAAAAACTGTTAATTAAAAATGTTCTATTATTCTTTGGTATAAAAACATTTATTAAATCTTTATAAGTTGGTTAAAACTTGCGGTGTCCAAACTTTTCAAATAATTTTAATCTACAAAAGGGTTAATCTAGTCTATCATCATTGGATATGCTTAAGTAAATTTATTAAAGGCTGATGATTAGGACAAAACCCATATTGATATTTATACAGGATATTACAATCTAATAAAAATTTGATCATTTGTAATGCAACAACTTTTTCTAAAATTTTGCTAAATGCTGAAAGAATAGAAATTGGACGATAATTAGTTAACTTATTTTTTTCCCCTGCTTTAAAAATAGGTACTACGCGAGCAATTTTGTATTTTTGTGGTATGAATCCTGTTTTTAATGATAAATTGAAAAGGTGTACTAATGGATTAATAATTTCATTTATAACTTCTTTAATAAGAAAGATTGAGATGTTATCCTCCCCACAACTCTTTTTGCTTTTAAGTTTATTTAGAGCATACAACAAGTTCTTTTTAGTTACAATACCAAAATTGAAATTAGTATCATTTTTCTCCCCAAGAAAGCTGTGAAAATTAGATTCAGAATTTGGTATATTTTCTGCAATTTTAGACCCAATACTTGAGAAAAAGTCGTTGAAACCATCAGCTATTGACTTTGCCCCTGAATATGATTTTATGTCATCATAAAAAATGTTAGGTAAACTTTCCTTATGCTTTCTTCCATTTAAAACTGAGTTTATAAGAGTCCAAGTTTTCTTAATATCATTTGATAATTCTAGAACTTTATTGTGATAATAATCTTTCTTTGCCTTCATTAATTTATTTTGGTAAAGCCGATTTAAGTCCCTCCAATCAGTAAAATTAGTTTCATTAGGGCATTTGATGCGTTTTTTAAATAACTTATCGTTTTGTCTTCTGATAGCTGGCATTTTTGCTGTCACTTGAAAATATTTCGCTGTATATAAGTTTAACCTTTAGCACATATGTTGTAATTTAACCTTTAATCCAGGTGTTTACTGCTCAGCGGTCAAACTGTAACTAAGAATTTCCAAGAAATGGGCGGAGATTTTTATAATCTTCTGATAGCTAAAGCCTTATGTATAAAGATTCACCTTTAAGGGATAGTCTACTAACTAATTTTACATATATTTTGAAAGAAAATGGGGGGGGGGGGGGGGTAGATATACCACGCTTTTCTGGGATCTTGCTGTGTCAAGTATCAACTGTTGGGAATATCAAAGGATGGCTCAATGCAAAATTTGAGCCGGATCCGGCGAAAACCGGCCGTGAATTTTATAAAAAAAAACGTTTTTTTCCGGTTTTTAGGGGGTATCTGTAAATCGATTCAGCTGGAGCAAAACTGGTTGGAGGTACAAAAAATTTTACTTCACATGAAATTTAGCCAATGCAATTGCTTACAAAAATGTACTTCATTGTCAACTTGATTGGACAACTCTTTCCCCTCCTAAATGTCCATTAAAACCTCGGAAACTGCAAAAATCGCCAAAAATCACGCCTTCGGCGGCGAATAACGGCTAAACGGTCGGCCGGAGGCGAATCAAACATAAGTAAAGAAATGTCTGCCTCAAAAAGTTGTTCAACATTAAAGAGATGCTTGAAGTCTCTAAAACGACTCCTTCCCCTCCTTTAAGGGTAAAAACTGAAAAAACGCGATTTTCAAAAGTATGCCCACTTTGTGGGTGTGGGGGGCACTGAACCCGTCACCCCAGGGTCACCAAATATAAAGTCTAGGCGGCCCACAATGCTGAATTTTCACCAAGTGAAAGTCTCGTGTCATTATCTCTTATGAGAAAAAAGTTATTATTTAATTAAAATTTCAAATTGTGATTTTTTGATGGATTTCTGTGATGAAATGACAGGCTGGTTAATTTTTAGGCCATTTTTTGCGGTTTTTGGGCCGTCACGCCCAAACGGTTTGAGATAATCTATCGGGACCTTTTGCCCAACCTAAGTCTGGTTATTTGTGAGGTCTAAGAAAAAAAATCCCGGTTTGGATGAAGCTCGACGTCGCTGTGCGCCATCAAAAATCACTTATCAGCTCATTTTGCCCCCTCTAACTCTCACCTCGTGCCATTTTTCTGTGTAAAGATTATGATTACAATCTTTTGCATAAGTCACATTCGAAGATTCTTATGACATATGCCCATCTAATCTATACATTGTTTTGTCTATCTGTCTGTTATTTAGAGTGCTAGATTGATTCCTAGATTTTAAATTTTTCATGAATTTTTCAAGATAGAGGGCTTAAATTATCAGGGATTAATTAATTTTACATCCTACATATTTACACCAAGTTTTATTAAGATTTGTCTATTAATTGGGGTACTAAATCGATTCCTAGATTTTTAGGTTTTTGTGATTTTCTCGATTCCTATTCTGGATTTACGGATAGAATTACCATATTCTACATATTTCCATCAGGTTTCATTAAAATTTGTCTATCAATTGAGGTGCTAGATTGATTTTTAGATTTTTAAGTTTTTGTGATTTTAAAGGTTGCATGATTTTTAAAGGTTTCATGATTTCCCTATTTTATCAAGCAAAATTTTTATTGTATTACACTGCTCTTTAGTAATTTTTTTCCCGTGACCCATTCATGATTTTTGAGCTTCGCTACTTTTGGATGTTGTCATCCTTGTTTTATTTTGTAAATTTGTATTTTAAAATGTAACTTACAACGCTTATTATCATCCTATTGTATTAAACTTTTTCATTTCTTTCATACAAATAAAAGTAGAAATAATGCATTTTTTTATCTATTTCATTAATATATATTTTCATAATTTTGTTACAATACTATATAATATTTCAATATATAAATGGATTTAGGATATTGTGGATATATAGACAGGGGATAATTTAGTCTGCTATTGGCTATTTCGTTCAGTAGTCCACTAGAAAAATTGGGATAGGTGTCACAGCTTTTGGTCTACCTATCCTATTGATGTCATAGTGGAGGGAAAGAGAAAAGAGATGGGGTAAATAAACCGCCTAGAAAAGAGATGGGGTATAGGTTATTTCCTGACGTCAAAAGAATAGGTATGCCGAAAGCAGTCACATTCATCCCCATTTTCCAAGGG
The DNA here is from genome assembly GCF_053477335.1 of Acartia tonsa. NCBI lineage: Eukaryota > Metazoa > Arthropoda > Copepoda > Calanoida > Acartiidae > Acartia > Acartia tonsa. The sequence continues at coordinate 5,118,615 of NC_137267.1, read as the reverse complement.
CACTAAACACAGCTACTTCAGTTTGTTCAACCAAAGAATCCATGATGTCCGTGGTGTCCTCTATGATGTCCATGGTGTCCATGATGACCCCGATATCCTCCACGATGACCCCGATATCCTCCATGATGACCACGATATCCTCCATGATGACCACGATATCCTCCATGATGCCTAAAAATGTACATGTATGTCCTTAAACAAATTAATTATAAATTACAAATAAATTTGTATTTTGATCCGACTTTTATACATTTATATTCTGATTATTCAGATCTTACACTCGCTTTAATGGATGCTGTCATCCTTGTTTTTTTTATGGGGATAGGAGGTGGGTTAGCTGTCCAAGCTGGCGAAGTTCTCCTTGATAGTGGCAATGAGGGAGGTCTTTGTGGTATGGGTACGTCTATTGGTGCATGCTTCAAAGTAGCCCAAGGTCCAAAAGTCCATTGAATTAAGATCGGGCTGCTGGGAGGCCCCATTTCCTTGTGAGTAAAGTGAGTAACCGCAGGATCCAAATTCACCCAACTTTCAAGCTACCCTTTGACATGGAGGCTCTTATTTGGACCACAGTTGAGCTAGAACGACGTTCTATACATTTTCGGAAATGGCAGGAAGATTCATCTTGGGTTGTCAGTGCAATTCATAGTCTAAAATGAGTTTTAAGTTCCATATGGGTCTCTGACGTCGATAAATGAGAAATTTTCACGATTTTTGACGTTTTTGACATCTCTAAATCTGCCACGTTTCACTTTGCCGTAGTACTAAAGCCAAGTCATTTTAGATAGAGAGCTCTAGTCTTTTCTAGTCTTATGTATCTAACAGTATCCCCAGCAAGTTGCATAACTCTAGCTCATCTACAGATGGGCTGAGGTCCGATTTAGTGGGCCCTAGTTGAGAATCCAGATTATACCACCGGCGCACTTTGAATCTGCCTTGTTGAACATAAGTGCGGTTAGCTCGGAGTACGAGCCCATCTTCGCCCAAAGGTTTTTTTATGCTAAAAGGTCATTACCTAAGCTTTTTATAGTGGGGTCAAACGTCCTGATTGGTCAAGTAGTTTTGACGCTATGGCCGATTTAAAAAAGTCTCTGGATATGTGGCGCACCCTGTATATCTAAGGATAAGCTCAACTAAAGATTAAAATTGAAAAACTAAAAATTTTGTGCATTTATTTTATCAACATATTTATGTAGTAAAAAAATATGGTTAGAATTCTGTAGATTAAAACTTGTTGTTTAAACGATTGGACACTGGACTTAATGAACCAACCAATCCAAATTTATTAATACTCCCAAAGTTGTTGAGTCAAGGTATAAGAAAACTATATTAAAAAACTTTGGGGACCAGTGTAATTAACAGCCCAATGTCCCCTTCCTCCCTGATAAAATACTATGACAGCCAAATCGGCGGAGATTTCTAATTTGTAATTTTTTTAAAATTTAAACCAGTTTTAAATCTTTTGATAAATTTATGTGAAATTCTTAAAAATATGATAAAACTTGAGGTGGGTGGAGATTTATAATCCATTGTAACCCCCCCCCCCCCCCCCCCCAAGTCTTTAATAATTTACCTATCATATTGTTTTAAATTTTTTATAAATGTATGTGAATTCATTTAAACAAGGATGACAACAACCATAAAAGAAAAACTCTGAAACTGTAGGACAAATGAACATTAACATATGTAGAGTGTCAGAACTGAATAATCAGAATATAAAAGTATAACAGTCGAAACCAAATTGTAATTAACACTGCTTAGATACAGGATAATGTTTCAGGACATATTACAGGTTTAGTAAAGAAGTATCATTATAAAATTAATTAAATTCTATTTTGTAAGGGCCATGTTTGATTGCGCCTTTTTTGAGTTTATAACATTTATAATAGACAAAAGTTACATAAAAATGGTTTAAAGATTATCTTTTCTTGTCAAGGCTTTTCTTTTAAAAACTCTGGGTACAAATTTTCCCTCCCTCCCTAATTGTATGATAGACAGCTTTCTGAGGATATTAAAATTATAAGATTAAATCTGCTAATAATTTTATGATTTTTATTTTACATTCGAAGTCAAACTAGAAAACTGTTTATACTCCTATAATAGCTTAAATTTCTTTACCTTAAATTTAGTTTTTAAGCATTTTCAGTAGCGAAACTACTCTGTTCGCCAGTCAGTCCGTAACGCAATGGGGAAAAGTAATTTCCTCAACTCCTATTCTAGATAGACAGCTGAAATTTTTAGTGAAGATTCTTATGACATATGCCCATCTAATCTATACATTTTTTTGTCCATCTGTCTGTTATTTGGGGTGCTAGATCGATTTCTAGATTTTAAAGTTTTCATGATTTTCTCAACTCCTTTTCAAGATAGAGGGCAGAAATTTTTAGGGATTAATTAATTTTACACCTTACATATTTTCACCAAGTTTTATTAGGATTTATCTAATAATTAGTGTGCTAGATTGATCACTATATTTTTAGGTTTTCGTGATTTTCTCGATTCCTATTCAGGATTTACGGCTAAAATTACAAAAGATGGAATATACTCATATTCTACAAATTTCCATTTTACATATTACACTGCTCTTTAGTAAATTTTTTCCTGAGATCCAGTAGTGTTTTTTGAGCTTCGTTACTTATGGGTGTTGTCATCCTTGTTTTATTTTGTAAATTTGTATTTTAAAATGCAACTTAAAACGCTTATTATCCTATTGTATTAAAATATTCATGTCTTTTATACAAATAAAAGTAAAAATTAATGCAGTTTTTTTTATCCATTTCATTAATATATGTATGGTCATAATTTTGTTACAATACTATATAATATTTCATTACATAAATGGATTTAGGATATTGTGGATATATAGACAGGGGATAATTTAGTCTGCTATTGGCTAGTTCGTTTAGTAGTCCACTAGGAAAATGGGGAAAGATGTCACAGCTTTTAGACCACCTATTCTATTTATGTCATAGTGGAGGGAAAGAGAAAAGAGATGGGGTAACTAAACCGCCTAGAAAAGAGATGGGGTATAGGGAATTTCCTGACGTCAAAAGAATAGGTATGACGAAAGCAGTCACATTTATCCCCATTTTCCAAGGGCACTAAACACAGCTACTTCAGTTTGTTCAACCAAAGAATCCATGATGTCCGTGGTGTCCATGATGACCCCGATATCCTCCATGATGACCCCGATATCCTCCATGATGACCACGATATCCTCCATGATGTCCATGATGTCCTCCAAAAAGTCCTCCCAGGAACGGTTCAGGTTTAGCCGCAGCCCCAGCTGATTGGAAGGTACTAGCCAGTACTAGCACAGCAAACACGATAAGACTGGTAAATCTCATTTTCTAAAAAAAAGAAAATCATATTTAAGTATAGTTTAGCATTTGTAGTCAAAGATAAAACTATAGGTGTAAAAATAGGAAGGTAGGGGACATTGAACTGGTTATTACACTAGTCCCCAATGTTTTGTGATACTTTTTAAAACTTTGGGTACCACCAGTTTGATTCTAATTACCCCTCCCTCCCTGATTTTAATAGTAATAAATATCCCTAATAAAAGTTACCTTATATGTGTCTTGTTTAGGTGATATTTTGTAACTGAATCTAATTTTAAGAATTAAACCTTTTATACCTTCAAGCTTATAAGGACACTCTGCTAGATAAATAAATTTTTAGTATAATAATCAAGCACACTAATATTAATCTTACTACAAGTATTAGGATGTCTATCTAAGGATCTCACTCTAACCACTGAACCAATATGGTTCTCCTTGACAGAGAAGCTTCTTGTATGTCCAGGGAAGGTTGTAACAATTTATTCTCATATGAAAGTAACATGATGTCTGTCTCTGTGTAGTGAAGAATCTCACTAACCACTTAACCAATATGGTTCTCCTTGACAGAGAAGCTTCTTGTATGTCCAGGGAAGGTTAAAACAATTTATTCTCATATGAAAGTAACATGATGTCTCTCTCTGTGTAGTGAAGAATCTCACTAACCACTAAACCAATATTGTTCACCTTGATAGAGGTGCTTCTTGTATGTTCAGGGAAGGTTATAACTATTTGATAGAAAAATCACCAAAAAATTATATTTAAATTTCTTTTCAAAAACTGTAAATTTTGGGTCAATCCACCCCCCCCCCCATTTTCTTTAAAATATATGTAAAATTAGTAGACTATCCCTTAAAGGCGAATCTTTATACATGAAGCTTTTGCTATCAGAAGATTATAAAAATCTCCGCCCATTTCTTGGAAATTCTTAGGGAATTCTTGGAAAAAACTGTTAATTAAAAATGTTCTATTATTCTTTGGTATAAAAACATTTATTAAATCTTTATAAGTTGGTTAAAACTTGCGGTGTCCAAACTTTTCAAATAATTTTAATCTACAAAAGGGTTAATCTAGTCTATCATCATTGGATATGCTTAAGTAAATTTATTAAAGGCTGATGATTAGGACAAAACCCATATTGATATTTATACAGGATATTACAATCTAATAAAAATTTGATCATTTGTAATGCAACAACTTTTTCTAAAATTTTGCTAAATGCTGAAAGAATAGAAATTGGACGATAATTAGTTAACTTATTTTTTTCCCCTGCTTTAAAAATAGGTACTACGCGAGCAATTTTGTATTTTTGTGGTATGAATCCTGTTTTTAATGATAAATTGAAAAGGTGTACTAATGGATTAATAATTTCATTTATAACTTCTTTAATAAGAAAGATTGAGATGTTATCCTCCCCATAACTCTTTTTGCTTTTAAGTTTATTTAGAGCATACAACAAGTTCTTTTTAGTTACAATACCAAAATTGAAATTAGTATCATTTTTCTCCCCAAGAAAGCTGTGAAAATTAGATTCAGAATTTGGTATATTTTCTGCAATTTTAGACCCAATACTTGAGAAAAAGTCGTTGAAACCATCAGCTATTGACTTTGCCCCTGAATATGATTTTATGTCATCATAAAAAATGTTAGGTAAACTTTCCTTATGCTTTCTTCCATTTAAAACTGAGTTTATAAGAGTCCAAGTTTTCTTAATATCATTTGATAATTCTAGAACTTTATTGTGATAATAATCTTTCTTTGCCTTCATTAATTTATTTTGGTAAAGCCGATTTAAGTCCCTCCAATCGGTAAAATTAGTTTCATTAGGGCATTTGATGCGTTTTTTAAATAACTTATCGTTTTGTCTTCTGATAGCTGGCATTTTTGCTGTCACTTGAAAATATTTCGCTGTATATAAGTTTAACCTTTAGCACATATGTTGTAATTTAACCTTTAATCCAGGTGTTTACTGCTCAGCGGTCAAACTGTAACTAAGAATTTCCAAGAAATGGGCGGAGATTTTTATAATCTTCTGATAGCTAAAGCCTTATGTATAAAGATTCACCTTTAAGGGATAGTCTACTAACTAATTTTACATATATTTTGAAAGAAAATGGGGGGGGGGGGGGGTAGATATACCACGCTTTTCTGGGATCTTGCTGTGTCAAGTATCAACTGTTGGGAGGGAATATCAAAGGATGGCTCAATGCAAAATTTGAGCCGGATCCGGCGAAAACCGGCCGTGAATTTTATAAAAAAACGTTTTTTTCCGGTTTTTAGGGGGTATCTGTAAATCGATTCAGCTTGAGCAAAACTGGTTGGAGGTACAAAAAATTTTACTTCAGATGAAATTTAGCCAATGCAATTGCTTACAAAAATGTACTTCATTGTCAACTTGATTGGACAACTCTTTCCCCTCCTAAATGTCCATTAAATCCTCGGAAACGGCAAAAATCGCCAAAAATCACGCCTTCGGCGGCGAATAACGGCTAAACGGTCGGCCGGAGGCGAATCAAACATAAGTAAAGAAATGTCTGCCTCAAAAAGTTGTTCAACATCAAAGAGATGCTTGAAGTCTCTAAAACGACTCCTTCCCCTCCTTTAAGGGTAAAAACTGAAAAAACGCGATTTTCAAAAGTATGCCCACTTTGTGGGTGTGGGGGGCACTGAACCCGTCACCCCAGGGTCACCAAATATAAAGTCTAGGCGGCCCACAATGCTGAATTTTCACCAAGTGAAAGTCTCGTGTCATTATCTCTTATGAGAAAAAAGTTATTATTTAATTAAAATTTCAAATTGTGATTTTTTGATGGATTTCTGTGATGAAATGACAGGCTGGTTAATTTTTAGGCCATTTTTTGCGGTTTTCGGCCCGCCACGCCCAAACGGTTTGAGATAATCTATCGGGACCTTTTGCCCAACCTAAGTCTGGTTATTTGTGAGGTCTAAGAAAAAAAATCCCGGTTTGGATGAAGCTCGACGTCGCTGTGCGCCATCAAAAATCACTTATCAGCTCATTTTGCCCCCTCTAACTCTCACCTCGTGCCATTTTTCTGTGTAAAGATTATGATTATAATCTTTTGCATAAGTCACATTCGAAGATTCTTATGACATATGCCCATCTAATCTATACATTGTTTTGTCTATCTGTCTGTTATTTAGAGTGCTAGATTGATTCCTAGATTTTAAATTTTTCATGAATTTTTCAAGATAGAGGGCTTAAATTATCAGGGATTAATTAATTTTACATCCTACATATTTACACCAAGTTTTATTAAGATTTGTCTATTAATTGGGGTACTAAATCGATTCCTAGATTTTTAGGTTTTTGTGATTTTCTCGATTCCTATTCTGGATTTACGGATAGGATTACCATATTCTACATATTTCCATCAGGTTTCATTAAAATTTGTCTATCAATTGAGGTGCTAGATTGATTTTTAGATTTTTAAGTTTTTGTGATTTTAAAGGTTGCATGATTTTTAAAGGTTTCATGATTTCCCTATTTTATCAAGCAAAATTTTTATTGTATTACACTGCTCTTTAGTAATTTTTTTCCCGTGACCCATTCATGATTTTTGAGCTTCGCTACTTTTGGATGTTGTCATCCTTGTTTTATTTTGTAAATTTGTATTTTAAAATGTAACTTACAACGCTTATTATCATCCTATTGTATTAAACTTTTTCATTTCTTTCATACAAATAAAAGTAGAAATAATGCATTTTTTTATCTATTTCATTAATATATATTTTCATAATTTTGTTACAATACTATATAATATTTCAATATATAAATGGATTTAGGATATTGTGGATATATAGACAGGGGATAATTTAGTCTGCTATTGGCTATTTCGTTCAGTAGTCCACTAGAAAAATTGGGATAGGTGTCACAGCTTTTGGTCTACCTATCCTATTGATGTCATAGTGGAGGGAAAGAGAAAAGAGATGGGGTAAATAAACCGCCTAGAAAAGAGATGGGGTATAGGTTATTTCCTGACGTCAAAAGAATAGGTATGCCGAAAGCAGTCACATTCATCCCCATTTTCCAAGGGCACTAAACACAGCTACTTCAGTTTGTTCAACCAAAGAATCCATGATGTCCGTGGTGTCCTCTATGATGTCCATGGTGTCCATGATGACCCCGATATCCTCCACGATGATCCCGATATCCTCCATGATGACCACGATATCCTCCATGATGACCACGATATCCTCCATGATGCCCATGATGTCCTCCAAAAAGTCCTCCCAGGAACGGTTCAGGTTTAGCCGCAGCCCCAGCTGATTGGAAGGTACTAGCCAGTACTAGCACAGCAAACAGGATAAGACTGAAAAATCTCATTTTCTAAAAAAAAGAAAATTATATTTAAGTATAGTTTAGCATTTGTAGTCAAAGATAAAACTATAGGTGTAAAAATATGAAGGTAGGGGACATTGAACTGGTTATTACACTAGTCCCCAATGTTTTTAAATAATTTTTTAAAACTTTGGGTACCACCAGTTTGATTTTAATTACCCCTCCCTCCCTGATTATAATATTTAGTAATAAATATCCCTTATAAAAGTTACCTTATATGTGTCTTGATTAGGTGATATTTTGTAACTGAATCTAATTTTAAGAATTAAACCTTTTATACCTTCAAACTTATAAGGACACTCTGCTAGATAAATAAATTTTTAATATAATAATCAAGCACACTGATATTATTCTTACTTACAAGTAACAGGATGCCTATCTAAGGATCTCACTCTAACCACTGAACCAATATGGTTCTCCTTGACAGAGAAGCTTCTTGTATGTCCAGGGAAGGTTATAACAATTTATTCTCATATGAAAGTAACATGATGTCTGTCTCTGTGTAGTGAAGAATCTCACTAACCACTGAACCAATATGGTTCTCCTTGATAGAGGAGCTTCTTGTATGTCCAGGGAAGGTTATAACTATTTGATAGAAAAATCACCAAAAAATTATATTTAAATTCCTTTCCAAAAACTGAAAATTTTGGGTTAATCCCCCCCTCCCCCCATTTTCTTTCAAAATATATGTAAAATTAGTAGACTATCCCTTAAAGGTGAATCTTTATACATAAAGCTTTAGCTATCAGAAGATTATAAAAATCTCCGCCCATTTCTTGGAAATTCTTAGTTATAGTTTGACCGCTGAGCAGTAAACACCTGGATTAAAGGTTAAATTACAACATATGTGCTAAAGGTTAAACTTATATACAGCGAAATATTTTCAAGTGACAGCAAAAATGCCATCTATCAGAAGACAAAAAGATAAGTTATTTAAAAAACGCATCAAATGCCCTAATGAAACTAATTTTAACGATTGGAGGGACTTAAATCGGCTTTACCAAAATAAATTAAGACATCATGTTACTTTCATATGAGAATAAATAGTTATAACCTTCCCTGGACATACAAGAAGCTCCTCTATCAAGGAGAACCATATTGGTTCAGTGGTTAGTGAGATTCTTCACTACACAGAGACACACATCATGTTACTTTCATATTAGAATAAATTGTTATAACCTTCTCTGAACATACAACAGGCTTCTCTGTCAGGCAAAACCATTTTGGTTCAGTGGTTATAGTGAGATGCTTAGATAGACATCTTATTACTTGTATGTAAGAATAATAATCCTTGATTTTTATATTTCAAAATTTATTTATCTAGCAGAGCGTCCTTATAAGTTTGAAGGTATAAAAGGTTTAATTCTTAAAATTAGATTCAGTTACAAAATATCACCTAAACAAGACACATATAAGTAACTTTCATAAGGGATATTTATTACTATTATAATCATGGAGGGAGGGGTAATTAGAATCAAACTGGTGGTACCCAAAGTTTTAAAAATTATAATAAAACATTGGGGACTAGTGTAATAACCAGTTCAATGTCCTCTACCTTCCTATTTTTACACCTATAGTTTTATCTTTGACTACAAATGCTAAACTATACATATAAATATGATTTTCTTTTTTTTAGAAAATGAGATTTTCCAGTCTTATCGTGTTTGCTGTGCTTGTACTGGCTAGTACCTTCCAATCAGCCGGAGCTGCGGCTAAACCTGAACCGTTCCTGGGAGGACATCATGGACATCATGGAGGATATCGTGGTCATCATGGAGGATATCGGGGTCATCATGGAGGATATCGGGGTCATCATGGACACCATGGACATCATAGAGGACACCACGGACATCATGGATTCTTTGGTTGAACAAACTGAAGTACCTGTGTTTAGTGCCTTTGGAAAATGGGGATGAATGTGACTGCTTTCAGCATACCTATTCTTTTGACGTCAGGAAATTACCTATACCCCATCTCTTTTCTAGGCGGTTTATTTACCCCATCTCTCTTCTATTTCCCTCCATTATGACGTCAATAGAATAGGTAGGCCAAAAGCTGTGACACCTATCCCAATTTTCCTTGGGCACTACTGAACGAACTAGCCAATAGCAGACTAAATTATCCCCTGTCTATATATCCACAATATCCTAAATCCATTTATATATTGAAATATTATATAGTATTGTAACAAAATTATGAAAATATATATTAATGAAATAAAAAAACTGCATTATTTTTACTTGTATTTATATGAAAGACATGAAAAATTTAATACAATAGAATAATGAGCGTTTTAGGTTACATTTTAAAATAAAAATTTACAAAATAAAACAAGGATGACAACATCCATAAGTAGCGAAGCTCAAAAAACACTACTTGATCTCGGGGGGAAAAATTACTAAATAGCAGTGTAATATGTAACATGGAAATATGTAGAATATGAGTAAAGTATATTCCCTCTCTTGTAATTTTAGCCGTAAATCCTAAATAGGAATCGAGAAAATCACAAAAACCTAAAAATCTAGGAATCGATTTAGCACCGCAATTATTAGACAAATCATAATAAAACTTGGTGAAAATGTGTAAGATGTAAAATTTATTAATCCCTGCAAATTTCTGCCCTCTATCTTGAAAAGGAGTTGAGAAAATCATGAAAACTTTAAAATCTAGAAATCGATCTAGCACCCCAAATAACAGACAGATGAACAAAAAAATGTATAGATTAGATGGGCATATGTCATGAGAATCTTCGCTAAAAATTTCAGCTGTCTATCTTGATTAGGAGCCGAGAAAATTACGTTTCCCCATTGTGTTACGGACTGACTGGCGGACAGAGTAGTTTCGCTACTAAAAATGCCTAAAAACTAAATTTAAGGTAAAGAAATTTAAGCTATTATAGGAGTATAAAACAGTTTTCCAGTTTGACTTCGAATGTGAAATAAAAATCATAGAATTATTGGCAGATTTAATCTTTTAATTTTAATATCCTCAGAAATCTGTCCATCATACAGATAGGGAGGGAGGGAAAATTTGTACCCAGAGTTTTTAAAATAAAAACCTTGACAAGAAAAAATAATATCTAAACCATTTTTGTGTAACTTTTGTCTATTATAAATGTTATAAACTCAAAAAAGGCGCTTTTAAACATGGCCCATACAAAGTAGACTTTAATTAATACCTCCTTTGTTATTCTATAAAGATACTTCATTACTAAACCTGTAAGTATGTCCTTAAACATTATCCTGTATCTAAGCAGTTTTTCAACAAATTTACTTTATACAATTTTCCCTCACTACCTGTCATTAGTAGTCTACTTACTCCGCCTATTTCTATGATCAGGATTTTTAATACATTCTAGTTTTCTCATGTAATGATTTACCTGAATTAGCCGTAATACCCAGCGCTCAGTCATGTAAGCCTCAGGTAATTCAACCTTTCACAATTTTAGACAAGGAACATAATACCCAGCGCTTGGCAGTAGTCAGTCAGCCGCATTTGTTTTAAGCTATTTTCTTTGGGGGTTGGATAAGGACGTCAAAGCTTTTTATTTTGAGGTGGGGGGTTAGGGTTTAAGGGGTTAATCTAATGTATTTTTTAAAATATTGATGGGGATAAATGAGGGGTTTAAAAGTTTAAGGGGGGATAAACACCACTTTACCCCAACACCTAGAAGTCTAAGGGGTTATTATATGAATTACATTATTTAAATATGAATTTATTCCATTTTAAAAAGTATTTTTTTAAATATATATATATATTTATTTATAAACAATTTCTAGGCGCTTCTTATATTTCCATTTTCTCTGTAAATCATAAATTTTAATTATTTAAGTTTTAGACTCCGCCCAGTTTAATCGGTATAAAGTTCCAGGACTTAATGTCTGGACTCCGCCCATTTTTATCGGTAGCTGATGTTTATAATAGAGGACTTTACCATGGATTATAAAAATGATGGATAAAGAATACATAAATATTTTGACAGGGGCTGCTAATATGAACCTCATTTATTGGTCTGTGTGTTCATCCAGTAGGAGGGGAGTGGATGGGGTAAAGGGGTTGGATCTTAAGCCAGCTGCAAGTAATATTATAGTACATAAAAAATCTGAGGCAACATCCCATGCAGTAATAATACATCGATTATTTTTTTAATTTTTAGTCTATTTCTTGTATCTTTGAATAAAATTAAATTGAAATAGTGAGAATAGGTAGAATGCAATGATATGGCAGCAGCGCGTCAGTCACGACTAAGCCTCAAATTTAGTTCTGTTTGAATAATTAAAAAATTTAAAAAGCGAAACTGCCTTATTTGGTTCAGGTTTAGACCTTCATCTGCTTTTAAATTGTATAAGGTTGTTTTTCCTGAAGCTTACAGATGACTGACGCGCGGCTGGTAAGTTTAAATTAGAAATAAAAGTTTTTATTTATAATAGCTTTTATATAATTAACTTTGTAAACATGTAAAAGTTTTAACCATCCATTCAAGATTTAATAAATGATTTTATACTGACGAGTAAATTTTAAATTTGACAGTTTAAATTGAATTTTTAAACAGTTTTGTCTATAGTTCAATATCTCCTGCCTCCCTCAGAATTTCCAAGAAATAGGCGGAGATTTTTATAATCTTCAGTTAAAAGCTTTAAAGATTAACCTTTAAGGGATAGTCTACTAATTTAGATATTTACTAGTTGCTTCGCCCCTAGCCTCTAGGGGATTGCGAGGGAGATCTGGAAATTGGCGTAAAACAACTCATAGACATTCAATTAAAGCTTTCCTGAAAAGAACAATCAAGACTAGCAGTTTCCGAGATCTTTAGCTTCAGACATAAAAGCTTACTACCTTATATTGAAGGACTATCGGCTGTAGCCTCACTGTAAATGAGAACCATATCGATTTAGCAGTTACCGACATCTTTCGCTACAGACAAAAAAGCTTACTACTTTATATTATAGGATATAGGGAAATAGGGGTTGGGATTGACCTACTATTTCAGGTTTTGCAAAGAAATGTTTTTTTGGGTGATTTTTCTATTCAATATGTTAAGCACCTTCCCTGGACATTTAAGAAGCTCCGCTGTAAAAGAGAACCATTTTGGTTCAGCGGTTATAGTGGAATCCTTAGATAGACATCTTATTACTTGTATGTAAGAATAATATCAGTGTAATTGATTTTTATATTAAAAAAATATTTATCTAGTAGAGTGTCCTTTTAAGGTTAAGGTATAAAAGCTTTAATTCTTAAAATTTGATTCAGTTTAGAAATATCAAGTAATCAAGGCACATATAAGGTAACTTATTTGAGTTATTTATTACTAGGAGGGTGGGGACATATGATTCTAAATTGAACCGGTACCCAAAGTTTTGAAAACATTCGTGGACTTCAAAATATTGTGCACCTTTATTGATGGGTCAAAACTAAGAGTAACCAAACTTTTTATTCAACCAAAACTCCTAATTTACATAAGGTATAGTTTTGATAAGAATCATTGGGGATGTACATTAATTTATTGTTGATTGTCCCATCCCTACTATATTGAAGATTATAAATTTACAATATTTCTATAAAGAAACTTTTCTAATAATGATTTTTACACAAGAGCTCTAAAATAAGACAGATGCCGATAAATTGATGTTTATCCCCAATGATTACACATATTTTGTAAATAAAATTACAATTAGTGTTTAATACGTTTTGAGACAAATCAAATTTCTATTCAGCCCCTAAAGTGAAAAAACTTATCATAAAACTTTGGGGACTAGTGTAATTAGCAGTCCAATGCCCCCACCCTCCCTGTTTTAACACGCATTGTTTATCTCTCATTACAAATTCCTATAAATTTTACATCATTATCTTTTTTTTGGAAAATGAGATTTACCAGTCTTATCCTGTTTGCTGTGCTTGTACTGGCTGGTACCTTCCAATCAGCTGGGGCTGAACCGGAACCTGGATTTTTATTGAACAAACTTTTCGGAGGACTGTTTGGGGGCGGAGGAGGTTATCATGGAGGTCATCATGGAGGATATTATGGAGGTCATCATGGAGGATATGATCGTGGACATTATGGACACCGTGGCCATTATGGAAATTATGGACCATATGGATACTATTGACGAATGAACTGACCAATAAATGAATTCCATATTAGTGGCTGTCTATTGTGCCCTAGGAAAATGGGGATAGATGTGACTGCTTTTGGCCTACCTATTCTATTGACGACATAGTAGAGGGAAAGAGAAAGGGATGGGGAAAATAAACCCGATAGAAAAGTGATGGTGTATTGGGTATTTTCTAACATCAATAGAATATGTAGGCCAAAAGCAGTGACATCTATCCCCATTTTGCTAAGGCACTTTAGACAGCTACTAAATTGACGACAAATTATATCGATTTAAAATATTATATATTCAAATAACATTTATTATTGTACCAAAAGTTATAAAAAATATATATATCATGTAAAATGATTTTTAATAAACTGAATTATTTTTACTTTTATTTATATGAAAGACATGATAACAATAAGCTTTTAAGTTACATATTAAAATACAAATTTATGAAATATAAAAATGCTTAAAAACTAAAAAAAAATTAAGCCAAGATAGCAGTAAACAGTTTTCGGGTAGGGATTGTAAGACACAAAATTGGAGAAACCTCTGACTTTTCTTGAAAACATTCCCAGCATATTTACTTATATAAATCCATGGCCTTTGTACTGCTTTTTAATCACTATACATTTTTTGATGTTTATGGTCCGATTTTCAAAATTTCGTGAGTGATGGTATTAAAATTAAAGTTGTGAATTCACCCTCTACTTTCAATTTAAGATTTGAATAATATTTTTAAAACTGAAGCTTTTTTATGGTTAGGGTTGGTCCGTCCATCCGTAACGGTTATTGTTGATTTAAACATGTTAGAATTGTCTTATCAATTTCAAACTTTGCATGGTGATCCCTGTAGTAGTTGGGTACGATTTAGAAAGCGTAGCAACTCTATAATCGTTACCAGAATGTCCGTACGTCCATTTTAAACATGTTGATTTTTAAACTTTTTGAATAGCTCATAGTTCTGACACTCGCTTTATTGGATGCTGTCATCCTTGTTTATTTTTTATGGGGATAGGGGGTGGGTTGAAGGTAAATATGAAGCTTCACTGTGAAGTAAGACCACTTTGGTCTAATTTTATATCGGAACATATTATAAGTTATAGACATACATACATCCTGTTGTTTATGTATATCTAAGGATAAGCTCAACTAAAGATTAAAATTAAAAAAACTAAAAATTTTGTGCATTTGTTTTATCAACATATATAAGTAGTAAAAAAATGTGGTTAGAATTCTGTAGATTAAAACTTGTTGTTTAAACGATTGGACACTGGACTTAATGAACCAACCAATCCAAATTTATTAATACTCCCAAAGTTGTTGAGCCAACGTATAAGAAAAACTTTATTATAAAGCTTTTGGGACCAGTGTAATAAACAGCCCAATTTACCCTTGCTCCCTGATAAAATACTATGACAGCAAAATGGGCCAAGATTTCTAATTTGTACATTTTGTTTAATTTAAACCAGTTTAAAATATTTTGATAAATGATGTGAATTTCTTAAAAATATGATACTACTTAAGGTGGGTGGAGATTTATAATCCATTGTACCCCCCCCCCCCCCAAAGTCTTTAATAATTTACCTATCATATTGTTTTAATTTTTTTTTATAAATGTATGTGAATTCATTTAAACAAGGATGACAACAACTTAAAAGAAAAACTCTGAAACTGTAGGACAAACGAACATTAACATAAACCAAATTGTAAGTAAAACTGCTTAGATACAGGATAATGTTTGAGGACATGCTTACAGGTTTAGTAAAGAAGTATCATTATAAAATTCTATTCTATTCTATTTTGTATGGGCCATGTTTGATTGCGCCTTTTTTGAGTTTATAACATTTATAATAGACAAAAGTTACATAAAAATGGTTTAGAGATTATCTTTTCTTGTCAAGGCTTTTCTTTTAAAAACTCTGGGTACAAATTTTCCCTCTCTCCCTAATTGTATGATAGACAGCTTTCTGAGGATATTAAAATTATAAGATTAAATCTGCTAATAATTTTATGATTTTTATTTCACATTCGAAGTCAAACTAGAAAACTGTTTATACTCCTATAATAGCTTAAATTTCTTTACCTTAAATTTAGTTTTTAGGCATTTTTAGTAGCGAAACTACTCTGTTCACCAGTCAGTCCGTAACGCAATGGGGGAAACGTAATTTTCTCGGCTCTCCTATTCAAGATAGACAACTGAAATTTTTAGTGAAGATTCTTATGACATATGCCAATCTAATCTATACATTTTTTGTCCATCTTTCTGTTATTTGGGGTGCTAGATCGATTTCTAGATTTTAAAGTTTTCATGATTTTCCCAACTCCTTTTCAAGATAGAGGGCAGAAATTTTCAGGGATTAATTAATTTTACATCTTACATATTTTCACCAAGTTTTATTAGGATTTGTCCAATAATTAGGTTGCTAGATCGATTCCTAGATTATTAGGTTTTCGTGATTTTCTCGATTCCTATTCAGGATTTACGGCTAAAATTACAAAAGATGGAATATACTCATATTCTACAAATTTCCATTTTACATATTACACTGCTCTTTAGTAATTTTTTTCCTGAGATCCATTAGTGTTTTTTGATCTTCGTTACTTATGGATGTTGTCATCCTTGTTTTATTTTGTAAATTTGTATTTTAAAATGTAACTTAAAACGCTTATTATCCTATTGTATTAAATTTTTCATGTCTTTCATACAATTAAAAGTAAAAATAATGCAGTTTTTTTTATCTATTTCATTAATATATATTTTCATAATTTTGTTACAATACTATATAATATTTCAATATATAAATGGATTTAGGATATTGTGGATATATAGACAGGGGATAATTTAGTCTGCTATTGGCTAGTTTGTTCAGTAGTCCACTAGAAAAATTGGGATAGGTGTCACAGCTTTTGGCCTACCTATCCTATTGATGTCATAGTGGAGGGAAAGAGAAAAGAGATGGGGTAAATAAACCGCCTAGAAAAGAGATGGGGTATAGGTTATTTCCTGACGTCAAAAGAATAGGTATGCGAATGCAGTCACATTCATCCCTATTTTCCAAGGGCACTAAACACAGCTACTTCAGTTTGTTCAACCAAAGAATCCATGATGTCCGTGGTGTCCTCTATGATGTCCATGGTGTCCATGATGACCTCGATATCCTCCACGATGACCCCGATATCCTCCATAATGACCACGATATCCTCCATGATGTCCATGATGCCCGTGATGTCCATGATGTCCTCCAAAAAGTCCTCCCAGGAACGGTTCAGGTTTAGCCGCAGCTTCAGCTGATTGGAAGATACTAGCCAGTACAAGCACAGCAAACACGATAAGACTGGAAAATCTCATTTTCTAAAATAAAGAAAATCATATTTAAGTATAGTTTAGCATTTGTAGTCAAAGATAAAACTATAGGTGTAAAAATAGGAAGGTAGGGGACATTGAACTGGTCATTACACTAGTCCCCAATGGTTTATAATAATTTTTAAAACTTTGGGTACCACCAGTTTGATTCTAATTACCCCTCCCTCCCTGATTATAATAGTAATAAATATCCCTCATAAAAGTTACCTTATATGTGTCTTGTTTAGGTGATACTTTGTAACTGAATCTAATTTTAAGAATTAAACCTTTTATACCTTCAAACTTATAAGGACACTCTGCTAGATAAATAAATTTTTAGTATAATAATCAAGCACACTAATATTAATCTTACATACAAGTATTAGGATGTCTATCTAAGGATCTCACTCTAACCACTGAACCAATATGGTTCTCCTTGATAGAGGAGCTTCTTGTATGTCCAGAGAAGGTTATAACAATTTATTCTCATATGAAAGTAACATGATGTCTGTCTCTGTGTAGTGAAGAATCTCACTAACCACTGAACCAGCATGGTTCTCCTTTACAGAGGAGCTTCTTGTATGTCCAGGGAAGGTTATAACTATTTGATAGAAAAATCACAAAAAAAGTATATTTACATTTCTTTTCAAAAACTGAATTTTTTTTGGTCAATCCACCCCCCCCCCCCATTTTCTTTCAAAATATATGTAAAACTAGTAGACTATCCCTTAAAGGTGAATCTTTATACATAAAGCTTTTGCTATCAGAAGATTATAAAAATCTCCGCCCAATTCTTGGAAATTCTTAGCAAGGGAGGAGACAAAAAAACTGTTGCCCAAAGATAAATTAATAATGTTCTTTTATTCGTTGGTATAAAAAAATTTATTAAATCTTTATAAGTTGGTTAAAACTTGCGGTATCCAAACTTTTAAAATAATTTTAATCTACAGAAGGGTTAATCTAGTCTATCATCATTGGGTATGTACATATATTTATTGTTCATTGTCTTTTCCCTTAAGATCCCCGAAAATTCTAGATCATACTTTTCTATAAAATCCAAGATTTTATTTACATGACAGTTTTAAATTTATTGGGTCACATTGAAATAGAGATTTTTTAAATAACCTTTTTAAATGGATATAGAATATACGTGGATATATTGACAATTTGTTGTCAATTTAGGTTTTTAACATCGACCTCATTTTTGGTCATCAAATAGGAGCGAAAGGGATGGGGTAAAGGGGAAGGATGGAGGGTGGTATCGTTATTTTAGCAACTGCGAGTATCACTTTATTAGAGTACATAAAAATCTGGTGCAACATCCATGTAATAATATATCGATTCCTATTTATTGAGCTAGGTGGATCTTTTATATGCATAACTATTCATGTAACAAATAGGGAAGGAGGACACATTTGGCTGTTTTATATTTACATTTTCTTATTCGTTTATACTTTATCAACTTTGAGGACTTTTATTGAATTTTGATTGGTTTAATTGTTTATAAAGTTAAGTGTCTAAACGTTTAAACAATTAATTTATATCTAAAGAAGGGGTAATTTTGTTTATCATCATTGGAGATGTACATCAATTTATTGTTCATTGTCTTATCCATTCAGATACCTGCATAGTCGTGGCCTAAAAATTACATAGTATCTACTTATTCTCACTATTTCAAAAAGTAAAATTTCAAATAAATCAATATACCAGTAAGCATATTATTTTGATGTTGCATAAGCTTTTCATGTACTCTCATAAATTGATACTCGCATCTGGCTAAAATACCCCCCATCCACTGATCTCCTACTGTCTGAACAAACAGACCAATAAATGAGGTTCATATCAGCAATTCCTGTCAATCTATTTATATCCATCATTTTTATAATCCATATGGTTTAATACTCAAAGATAAACATCAGCTACCGATAAAAATGGGAGGAGTCCAGATATTAAGTCCTGGAACTTTGTACCGATAAAAGTGGGCGGAGTTCAGACCTTAAATTACTAAAATTTATGATTAATAGGGAAAAGGGAAAAGTAAGAAGCGCCTAGAAATCAAAAGCTACTGTGAAAATACGAAGAAGCACTCATTAAATTTGACATGTCTACATGACATTTTGCTCTATCGAGATTTTTGTAAAATCCAGGTAAAAAAAAAAATTCGGATTTGTAAGTAAACTGTACACTCATACCTATAAATGAACCACAGAAAATCACCTTAACTTAAATTTTTGTATGTCTATAGGGGCACTTGAGTTAGGGGGATGGGAGAAGTGACCCACCCCATTTTCAATTTTAGTTTTGAAATAAAAATTAATATTTTATTTGTTTTTTTTTTCTATGACGATTTCTATTCGGAGGATGGTTAGTACCCTTTATCAAAATAGATTAAACCTTCCCAGGATCCAAATTGCAAGAGAGAACCATATCGGTTTAGTGGAGAGGGAGATCTTTTGTTACTTTTATTACAACTGCGACCCTAGCAACAAGGGTAGGACAAGCAGTAAAATGGTAGATGGTAGACTTTAAAATTAAATTGCTAAAAAAATTACAGGTCATGTGTAAGCATTAAATGGTGAATTGGTTCAATGGTTAGAAAATAATATTAAGATGGGATGGAAGGGGGGGGGGTAGAGCTACAATTGATAATTAATCTTTGCCTACATCAAGGGTATTTACAAAAATATATTTAACATACATTTATCAAAAATTTAAAACAATGATAGGTAGATTATTAAAGATTTGGGGTAGGGGAGGTACAATGGATTATAAATCTCCACCCAAGTAAAGTATTATCATTTAAAAAAAACTCACATACATTTATCAAAAGATTTAAAACTGGTTTAAATTAAACAAAATTTACAAATTAGAAATCTCCGCCCATTTTGCTGTCATAGTATTTTATCAGGGAGGGAGGGGACATTGGGCTGTTAATTACACTAGTCCCAAAAGTTTTATAATAAAGTTTTTCTTACACATTGGCTTAACAACTTTGGGAGTGTTAATAAATTTTGATTGGTTGGTGCGTTAAGTCCAGTGTCCAAACGTTTCAACCACAAGTTGTAATCTACAGATTTCTAATCACATTCTTTTTGACTACATATACATGTTGATAAAATAAATGCACAAAATTTTTAGTTTTTTAAATTTTAATCTTTAGTTGAGCTTATCCTTAGATAAATATAAACAAAAGGATGTATGTATGTCTGTATCTTAAGATAGGGTTTTACTGACATTCCATAATTTTGATTCCATAATTTTTGAAATTCGGACCATAAACACCATAAAATGTAAAGCGATCAATAAAAATTCAATAAGAAGTACGACTAAGTTTTTGAGCCAATAATTTTGTCATAAAACTTTAGGTACCGGTCCAATGTTCCCTCACTCCCTGATATTATTAGTCTTCTTACTCCACCTATTTCTATAGTGAGGTTTTTTTTATACATTCTAGTTTTCTCAAGATATGATTTACCTAGATAGGCAAGGAAGATAATACCCAGCGCTAAAATCGAACCAAAAATACCAAAGATATATGGAAATATGTAAAGAATAATAAAGATGTATCTAGATATACCTGTATAATGTTTTATACTTAATCATGCTCCATAATAATGGGAATGTTGACAAAAAGTTTCAGCCATTTATCTGTATTGGAGCAGAGAAAATATCTTTTCCTCCAAAACTTTGAAAAATAGAAAAAAAAGCTAAAAAACCTGCATAAAAACAATCCGACCGACATGCATGTATTATACTTAATCATGCTTCCTATTGAGGGGAATGTTGACAAGAAATTTCAGTCTTATATCTTTTATAGAAGCCGAGTAAATTATGTTTCACCAAAACGTTTCAGACATACGGACTTTCAAATTATGGAGTAGCTTCGCTACTAAAAACTTTAATTTTAAAACACAAATATTAATAAGGCTATAGTGAGTCACATAATCAAAAAAAATTATTTTAATTAATCGACTTTTTAATTTCTATTTAAACATGAATGACAACATCCAAAGCTAGTCCCTCATCATAGAAAAGCTTTACTTTTAACAATTCTCAATACATGTATGTAAAAAATTACTATTATTTTTTAATTTTCTTTTCAAAGAATATTTGTTCTTTTTGGATAGCCTAACAATTTTAAGACGTGTATCTCCTTAAAATAAAAAAAACTGGTCAATATGTATTTAGTCTATTTATTAATAAAATTTAAACTTGATTTGCTAAATCTTTTGCAATATATTTTTTTATAGAAGTGAAACCATGAAAATGAAAAAAAAGTAATAATATAGTAATCTTTATTTAATATAAATATTTTTAAAATTTTTGTAAATATCATGTAATTAACATCTAAAATAAATACATCTATAATAACAATTAAACAATGACCAGTAAATGGTGGCCAAATTTTAAAGTTCATCAATAGAGATGAAACCATCATTGTTAATGTCGAGCTTACCAAACTCCTCATACAAATCCAACTCTGGGAAGGTCCAGTAGAACTCGTTCCTGTCAATCTGACCATCCCCATTCCTATCAACATCCTCCCCGTTCGCCAGAGCATCTTGCACTGCATACTCAACAACTGCTTCAAATGCCTCGGGTCCGGCAAGGTCAGCTGCTCGGGCAAGAAGATCACCTACTTGGTTGTTGGCCACGGCTTGGTCAAGCAGGGCTTCGGTTAATTCTTGCTGGGATGCTGCTGGAAGGCTGCGGTAGTGTTCCAGTTCATCTTTGGGCTTCTCCTCTTCTACCGGACTGTCCTCAAAAACTGGATAGGGAATAGGGATTCTGAATGGAAAAGGGCGGAAGAAAGGTCTATATTCAAAGGGACGGGGAACAAATGGATAGCCATAGGGATTGTTGAAGAAGCGTCTGAAAAAAGGTGGGATGAACAGATCTGCAAACGCAGGGAAAGGTTCGTCAATGTGACCTGGAAAATGAGATCTTTTTTTGTCAGCTGGATCAACAGTAGGATCAACAGGATCAACAGGATCAATGGGATCAATGGGATCAATGGGATCAATGGGATCAATGGGATCAACGGGATCAACGGGATCAACGGGATCAACGGGATCAACGGGATCAACGGGATCAACAGGATCAACGGGAGGATCAATAGGCGGATCAACTGGATTAACAGTTGTAGTGGAGGGTTCTCTGAGCAGCAGTGATGAGAGCACCACACCTGCAAGGGCTGAGAAGGGATCCAACGGTGGAAGGCCAAAGAATGTTCTGGCTTCAATATTGGATGGGTCTGCAGTAATTAGGCTTCTGTAGTACTGTTCGGCATTTTGGGGGGCTGGGACTGGAAGATTAGATCTTTTTTTGTCAGCTGGATCAACAGGAGGATCAACAGGATCAACAGGATCAACAGGATCAACGGGATCAACGGGATCAACAGGATCAACGGGATCAACAGGATCTACAGGAGGATCAACTGGCTTAACAGTTGTAGTGGAGGGTTCTCTGAGCAGCAGTAGTGGGAGCGCCAGACCTGCAAGGGCTGAGAAGGGATCCAACGGTGGAAGGCCAAAGAATGTTCTGGCTTCAATATTAGATGGGTCTGCAGCAATTAGGCTTCTGTAGTACTGTTCAGCATTTTGGGGGGCTGGGACTGCCAGGCCGACAGCCGCCAGGGTTAGCAGATGAAACACACGCATTTCTAGACAGGAAAGATTATTATTCAGATGTCATATATAATACTTGCAACTGCGCCCCTAACATATTGGGCTCTGTATTTGAAGGGCCAGGAAAAATAACTTAATACTTTATATAATTGGAGAATGGAATAACTATTGCTCAAATAACCTTTGTTATTAAATTGGTCAATTGATTAGATACTTTACTTAAATTAAATTATTTAAGATGAAATATAATTGTTTGCTTACCTAGTGTGTGCCTTCAGCTGTATAATAAGAAACTGATACAATGTGAAGCTAGAGCGGTCAATTTATACCCTGCAACCTGTGATAATCCTCTTCTCTTTTTTAATTTCCCAATCTTTATCTTATGGCTTAGACAAGCTGTAAGTAAAAGTGGGTGGAGCAGGCTAAGAGACAGGTCAAAATTTAAGGTTAAGAATAATATGGGAGGGGGGGGGGGGGGGGGGGAGTACTATGATATAAATGTTACTTTTAAAATATCTTTAAAAACCTTGATTTTTTATGAAAGAAAATTATTCCAAATTTAAGACTTGATCTCATATAAAATTTTAAAACATGCTTCAAATAGTTTCTATCGCTTAAATATCAGTTAATATCACAAAGGCAAGCCTCATAATGGTTAAGGCATTAAAAAGTTATTTTCTACAACAGTTTTTCTATTTTGAAGATTATAGATGTACATAAGTATTTTATTAAGATTTAAATGTAGGTTTCCCTTTATCCTTATAATAAAGTAAAAGGATGTTTGTTTGTTTGTTTGTCTGTTGCTGAACCGATATAGTTCTCCTTTACAGGGTGGCTTCTCATAGGTCCTGGGAAGGTTTATAACTATTTTGTGGGAGGGCACCACCCTCCCAAAAGAAATCGCCCCCTCTCAAGGAAAAAGAAACACATCTTTTCATTCTGAGGAGGGTTACATGAGGAGTTTCAAAGTTTGAGATGGGGGGGGGGGGGGGGGGTTGGGGTAAACACACCCACAATAGGGGTTATTATACAAATTACATTTTTATAAAGATGAATAGATAAACACTTTTAAGAAAAGATATAAATTTTGATTGAAAATTGAAACAAATGTATCTAAACAAATTCTAGGCTCATTTAAAATTTCCATTTTCTCTGTTTTATAGTCATAAATTTCAAGGGTTTAAGGTTTAAATCCTGCCCATTTTTATCGGTACAAATTTCCAGGAATTAATGTCTGGACTCCGCCCATTTTTATCGGCAGCTGATGTTTATCCTTGAGCATTATACATATGGATTATAAAAATAGATATAAAATACGTGGATATATTGACAGGGGAAAAAGTGTTGTCAATTTAGGTTGCTAATATGAACCTCATTTATTGGCCTGTTTTTTCATCCAGTATGAGGGGAAAAGATGGGGTAAAGGCGGTGATGGGGGGTTGCCATCCCCGGCTACGTGATTAATTTTGCCACTAAATACTTTGATATTTTTAAAACGTTAAACAAATGACCCAACAATTAAAGTATTAGAGGGTCATGTTTTCATGTTATTTTTGTTGTATTATATTGAATATTCCTTGTTTAGCGGTTACCGAGATCTTAAGCTCTATACGTACAGATAGATTACTAACCTCAACAACTCACTTTATCTACTAATAATATGTTTTTAAAAGCGAAGCTTTTCTATAATTAGGGTCCATCCGTCTGTCCATGACAGTTAGCTTTGTACGTAAATTTAAGCACGTTAGAATTGTCCAATTGATTATACTTTACATGATGATTCCTGTTTTAGTTAGGTAAGATTTGAAAAGCGTAGCAGCACCATAATCGTTAATAGAATGTCCGTACGTTCATTTAAACATGTTGATTCTTAACTTTTTTTAACAACAAGTTTTATGATAATCCGATTAATCTGATTTTTTTAGTACTGATTCCTAATACAACAAGGTACAATATTATAAGCGAAGCATCTCTATAATCAAATCCTTCAAAACTGTAAGTATGTCCTTAAACAGTATTTTGTATTTAATAAGTTTTGCAACAAATTTACGTATAATTTGACAAAAAATTTTATATTTATATTATGTATATTAAGAGTTAATGTTCGTCTGTCCTACCGTTTCAGAGATTCGCCATTATAGATGTCTTCATATTTGTTATTAATAAACATTATAAATTTTTAAAACTAGGATAGGGAAAAAATTATTTTTACAACAGATTAATTAGGCATAACTTTATTGGAAAAAAATCATGAAACCATAAATATGATTATTTATGTGTTTAAATATTTACATTTAAGTAAATACTGGATACACATTGATAGAGGGAATGTTAAAAAACGAGTATGACAACATCCATAAAAGCGAAGCTCTTAAACACTAGGACAAACAAATATTAACACTTGTAGAATGTCAAAACTCATTAATCAGAACATAAAAGTCGAAAAAATTGTAAGTAAATTTGCTAAAAACTGCTGAAATACAGGACAATGTTTAAGGACATACTTACATTTTTAGGAATCAGTATTCCAAAAATCAGATCAATCGGATGATAATATCACATACAAATTGCAAGTCAGAATAATCATCACAAGATATTCTAAAAGCTTCCTTGCAACTTTTTTGAGATATTTAGGCTAAAAAAACTTTACTACTTTATATTATAAAGGGCGTGCAAAATAAAGTTCGAACATTTTTAAAATTCAAAGTACAGTTAGGGAACTACTACTGATTTAAAACTTGACTTGCGAGTAAATCATTTAAGATAACAGTATAGAATGTGCAGAAAGAATAAGTTTTTTTTTCTAATATGTAAATTTAGATAAAACAAGATCTTAAATCTTTTGGTAAATGTACATGATTTTCTTAAAAATATGATAAGATATAAAATGGGCGGAGAATCATAATCCATTGTAGCCTATCCCATCCCAACCCAAATCTCCAATTTCCAAATTCCCATAACATTTTACCTGTCTTAATTAAAGGGAGGTGTGTAAGATAAAGTGGAAGGCAGGTGTGTTGACTGCAAAGTATTGACCTGTCCTTATGTGTGAGTATATAAGTAACAATTTTATATTTTATCATCAGTCCTTCTTGGTTGGTTCAACTTGCAAGTTTTTCAACATCTAGAAGGTAATATTATCTTTTCTGTTTAATTTTCACCAGCTGTTATGCCTTTAGGGGCACTTGATTGGGGATGAAGAAATAAACTTTCCCCCTACTTTCAATAATATTTTTAAACAGAAAAAAATTGAAGAGGGGGATCATTTTTGCTAAGGGCAATTTTAAGTGTTAAAATTGTTTTTAAAAATTGCCCTGGACCTATAAGTAGCTTCAATGTACAGGAGATCAAAATCTGTTCAGCTCTTACTACTTTATTTTATATGATATTAGGTATCATCTATTTACAATATATACTTAAAAAACTTATCCCCTCTTATTTCCCATAATTTTAAAAATTAGGGGGGGATTCGATACTCTTTAGGTAAACTGTGATTGAATCAAGCTTTTAAAATTTTTGTATTTCTAGGATGAAAGTGTTTGTACTTGCCCTGTGCATCTCAGGAGTGCTGTCAGCTCCCTTCATTCCTGGAGGCGGTGGATTTGGTGGAGGCGGCGGTTTTGGAGGTGGCTTAGGCGGAGGATTTGGAGGTGGAGGTGGATTTGGAGGAGGTGGTGGCTTGGGAGGTGGTGGATTTGGAGGAGGATTTGGTGGAGGTGGTGGATTTGGAAGAAAGAAGCGTGAAGCTGAAGCATTCCTTCCTGGAGGCGGTGGATTTGGAGGTGGCGGCGGTTTTGGAGGTGGTCTTGGTGGAGGATTGGGAGGTGGTTTTGGAGGTGGAGGAGGGTTTGGAGGCGGTGGTGGCTTGGGAGGTGGTGGATTTGGAGGAGGATTTGGTGGAGGTGGTGGATTTGGAAGAAAGAAGCGTGAAGCTGAAGCATTCCTTCCTGGAGGCGGTGGATTTGGAGGTGGTGGTGGGTTCGGAGGTGGACTAGGTGGAGGATTAGGAGGTGGCGGTGGATTCGGAGGTGGACTAGGTGGAGGATTGGGAGGTGGTTTTGGAGGTGGAGGAGGGTTTGGAGGCGGTGGTGGATTGGGAGGAGGAGGCTTTGGAGGAGGATTTGGTGGAGGTGGTGGAATTGGCCGCTAAGTACAAATATTTATTTACTCAAAAAATTATTATATTTAAAAAGATTTATCTATCTAATTATTAAATTTTCATTATTTATTTGTATTGGTTACTTTAGATAGTATATTTAAAATAAATTATAGAACAAAGACAATAATATGCTTTTTTAATGAAATGATCTTTTTATATTAATTCATAAAAAGGACGCGCACCAACTATTCTATTCCCCAACAAGGAGCATCAGCTACCGAATATTTTCGTTTAATGCATAAACATCATCAGGGTCTAAACAATATTAATTTTTTTTACAAAAAAGTATAAGAAATGTTTATATACACAATAACATAACAAATCATTTTAGCAAAATGGTCAAAATTTAAAGAAACAAGGACAATTATATCGACAAAAAACGTAGTAACAACAGGACTATGTAAATTTAAAATATGTAATAAAAAATTTCTATAAAATAAAACAACTTAGGTACATGGTTATTTATATACATTTTTTCACATAAAATTTAGCAGTATCTTCGTGCATTGTCAAGAAATGAATCTTTTTATATAAATCTCATCTTTTTTTTTTATAAATCTCATTAGACACCTCACTGTATATTTGCTATTTTTAAAACAAAATGTTAATAGAAATTAAATTCATTTTAACATATAACTTTAAAAATCAAAAACATTTTATAAAATACTGCATTAAAAAATCATAACCATAACTTATTAGTAGCGAAGCCACTCTGTAATTCCAAATGTCCGTATGTCTGTCCATAATTAATGAATTGGAAGAAACGTGTTTTTGACAGCTCCTATGAAAGATATAAGGCTGAAATTTCTTGTCAACATTCCCATCAATATATAATAGAGACGGCGTTCTAAAATTATTCCGCTAGTGGGTAGAATGAATATTAATATTTTTCTTCCATTGGCCTATCCCTGTATATTAATCCTTTTCTTCCATTGTCCTATCCATGAATATCAATCTTGTTCTTCCATTGTCCAATCCCTAATATCAACCCAACTACAAAAAAAAGTTTTTACACATAAAGATTACTACAACTTTAGTTTCGTTTTTTCATCATTTTTAAAGATTAAATGTCCCTCTTTCACTTCCCTTTCCTTCCGTCTTTTTTAATTTTATTGTTTTTATTTAAAATCGTATTCATAATTTTGTCTCTCTTTCTTTAAAATATTTTAGGATCCTAGTATTTTTTGTTTCAAATTATCGCCCTGAAAGGGTTAAAATGTTAGTTAAATGTTAAATATTAGTTTAATATCTGAGCACATTATGGACGCGTCGCTAGTATCAAATTATTTTAGAACTAAGTTTTCTTTGATTTACTATTTTATAAATTAAGATTTTCTATTTTATGAATAGAAATTTAATACTTTAATGTAGTTCAAATAGCAATATGAAATAAAATAAATGAATTTATTCTTCATAGAGTAAAATAATGGGTCTTATTGTTCTGGTCAATGAGAGTTTATTCTGGATTATTGGAGCACTATGAGTATTAAACATTCTACTTTTGGAAGACTCGAGCTCATTTATAGATGTTTATTTCCTATATAGATCTGTCATGGATCTTGATGCAATAAAGCAAGCCATTTTATAAAAAATCTGTAGAAAATTATTCATAAGGTAAAAAACTGAAAAAGTAGTTGCTCATATATGTATAGAATAATTAAGTATATTCTTAAGTATTCTTCTGTAAAAGATAGAAGGCTGAAACTTCTTGTCAACATTCCCATAAATATGGAGCATAATTAAGAAAAGTATTCATGGAGGTCGGATTGCTTTTAAGCAGCTTTTTTGCTGCTTTTACTTTTTATAGCAGATTTTCTCAGCTCCTACAAATCATAAATTGGTGAAACTTCTTGCCAATATTTCCTTTATTATCCACCTTAATTAGGCATAAAAAAATTTTGGAGGGCTGACTGCTTCTAAGCAGCTTATTAGCTGCTTTTTCTTTATATACATTTCAAAGACATAAACCTTATTTTTTAAGGTTTCGTGATTGTAATTTGTTTTTGCAAATTCTCTCTCTTTCTTTTCTTTGTTATGATAACAGCTAATCTGCTTTATAACTCACTTTGTCCGTTTGTCTATTTCATAATGGATTTATAGATTTTGTGATTTTGTTTTCATCCTTGTTTTATTTAAATATTTGCAAACTTTTTTCCCTATGTCGATAAAAGAAATGCTGCATTTTACTGTTTCCAGGTTTTTCTTCTTAATTCTAACAGGGATAAGGGATAGGAAACCTGGCAATAAATTAGGTCCCAGCCTGCACAGTGCGTATGAAGGTGCTTTGACTTTTGTGTCAGAACTTAAATTGGGACATAGTGCATTTCATTACCCTAGGTTAGGTAACTTCATTTCACCTTTCAATAAAATTTAAAATGCAGCCGTTTTTGAGAAAATTAGATTTGAAAATTTCAAGTTCAATTTTCATCCACTAGGAGTTACCGCATAATCATGACAAGAAAAGCAAAGATTATTTATTTAAAATTTTGAACAACTTTGCTTTTATAAAGTCTGTCATAAAACCTCTCTATATATGATTTATTTCAGGCTGAATTTATGTGACCTTAGCAAAGCAACTGATAAAAATGGCCATGAATCAACTCACTCCAGGAGTGGTTTTATGAAGTACTTTATAAAAGCAAACTTGTTCAAAAAACGGCTGCATTTTAGATTTTATTGAAAAGTGAAATGAAGTTACCTAACCTAGGGTAATGAAATGCACTATGTCCCAATTTAGGTTCTGAAACTAAAGTCAAAGCACCTTCATACGCACTGTGCCTGGTTTTGCTAGGGATAATGCAACATTTATCATTTCCTAATTAAATGACTTAGAGGCAGGCTCCTATTGGCTATCGCTCTAAACCAATAGTGTTTGGTAATTTGGGCTTGTTTTGTACCAACCAATAGGCAATTGAAGGCAGCCAATATAAAAAAACGGGGCAAAGTGCGCATCATAGAAAAATTTCAAAACATAAACAAATTTCTACTTCTAAAATTAATAATAATAAAACATAAACAAGTGATGTTTGAACACAACAGCTTATTTTCAAATCTGCTTAGAGTAACACAATCAGATAAGAAACCTATAGAAAAAAAACAAAATGGAGGAATTATCTTTTTGGAATGTAAGTAGCTAAGAATTTTAATTTGGTAGTTTATAAAGAAACTGTTGTATTTGGTCCATTCAAATTTTAAAAATTTCATGAAGAAATGATAACCCCCTTAAATGAATACGAACACATAACTAGTTCTATATATAAATAAAAGTGTACTCACATTTTTTATATTATTTTTATTAATTTTGCTATAATTTATTAAACAATAATTTGATTATTTCTGTTTATTTTAAGCCTAAAATTAAGTTTTTGAAGAAAAATTTTAATTATGTCTAATCTTGGCAAGGAACAGTTAATTGATAGACAGAGGTACTTATTCACTTATACTTGATTTATTTATTTCCGACTTTGAATTTTAGTAAGCAATGATAACAAAATATTTTAAAATTCCATTTTACTCATAAATAAAATGCAAACAGCACACCCTAAACAATAAGCTGTCCAAAAAAAATCAAATTAGTACAGTAAACAATATGAATTTTTTAGGCCTAGGCTTGAAATAGGCCTGAAATAATATTTTCCTACGTTTCCCATCCCTTATCCCTGAATTCTAACAATTAAAAATAGTAAATCTTTTTCTCGTATTCATTTGAATCCGGTGGATAGGAACCGGTTCTCATGAATACGAAAAAACTATGTCTAGCATCGTATTATATCCAGTTTTCTACGAATATAGAAATGTACAATCATAAGATTAAAACTAGTTTTTTTAGCCCCGTGGTGCCGAAGGCACCGGCTAAAAAAACTAGTTTTAATCTTATAATTGTACATTCTATATCCGCGGAAAGCCGTTTATAATACGATACGAGAAATAACTAATCTTTCATTTGAATTATCATACACATAAAATTATATCAAAATACTTTATCTCAAATCCCACACAACAAATCATCAGGAAGTATAGCCATTAAAGGAAGCCTGCAAGAAATACCACGCTTTAACTGCTGAAAGACAGCCACAAGTAGACCCAATACCCCAAATTTGAAACCTTTAGCTTCTATAACAAAAAAGTTCTAGGCATTTTAAAATGACATTTGTACAATGAAACTTTTGAAAGAATTTCATTGCTAATGTTAGAAATTTTTAAATTAAACTACGTGGCCTAGAAACAAAATTAGAATCTTATTTTTGTCAAAAATTTAGGTTGCAAGTAACTAATTATATTTTTACAATAAAAATACCCATTTTTATAGTCAAAATCATAAAAAAAAAAGTTTAACTTGCGTTGTACCGAGGGTACTGTAGCCAATCAGAAGGCTGAATCAGCTAAGCAACCAATTACAGCTGAGCTTGTATTAGTTTCCCCCTTTGTTTCCGCTATGATTTTCGTTTACAAATGCAATTTAAATCAAATTTTTTTCATAGATTTTGACTATGAAATCTGGTGTTTTTATTGTAAAAATATAATCAGTTACTGGCAATCTAAGTTTCTGACAAAGATAAGGTTATAATTTTGTGTCTAGGCGACAAAATTTAATATTGTTTTTTCTTTTATGAGTATTGGAAATCTTTCAAATTTTCATTGTACATAAAATGCTATTTTAAAATGCCTATAACTTTTTTGTTATTGAAGCTGAAGACTTTAAATTTGGGGTATTGGGTCTACGTGGTATTTCTTGCAGGCGTCCTTTAATTGAGGTAAACTATTTACAAAAATTCATTAAATTTTTATTAGAAGTTAAAAAACATAATTCTTAAACAAAGGTTTGCTGTCTAGATATAAATTAAGTACATTAAGACTATGGCTCTATTTTCTTGAAATAATGTTCCAAAAAGAGGAATTCTGAAATCATCTACATATTTTTTTACACAACCAACAAGTACTGCCAGTATCTATTTTCTTGTAATCTAGCAGACTATTAATTCATAACACAACTTTCATGATAACATATTCAGGTTTGTTCTTCACATTTTTAAAAGTATGGTGATTAATAAAATATTTAAAAGTTCACTTTGTATTATGTAGAAAAACAAAATATTTTTGTTTTAAAGTTATTCCTGCCAAAATAGAAGACGACTTGTAAAAGCATCTGATCAATTATTCTTAATCATAACAGTTTTCTATGTTTTCATTATCATTTACTTATATCAAAATAGTTTATGCTGATAGCTAAAATCAAAGTGTGACCCAGCATTTATTAGTTTTTTAGTCATTTCTGAGGCTAGAAACAAAATATTTTGAAACAGAAAAAGTCCCTGATTCTACTCCTAAAGTACCACGAAGCCGTAGTTCTGATTCAATAAATCTTTTACTCCCATTCAATATTAGCTATATAATAGTATGTGGGGTAGCTAATGGTTTTTAGATAATTTTAAATCATCCAGAGGTGCAAGTGTAAGTACAAGTTCCCGCTATGGTCTAAGATAAAAATGTCCAAAACTGACCCACCCTAATATGCATTGGTATAAATGTTAAACCATATTGAATGAAATGCAGGGTGTCTGCGGGTGTCTAATGAGATTTATATTAAAAAAATCATTTCATTAAAAAACATATTATTGTCTTTGGTCTATAATTTATTTTAAATATATTATCTAAATTAACCAATACAAATAAATAATGAAAATTTAATAATTAGATAGATAAATCTTTTTAAATATAATAATTTTTAGAGTAAATAAATATTTGTATTTAGCGGCCAATTCCACCACCTCCACCAAATCCTCCTCCAAAGCCTCCTCCTCCCAATCCACCACCGCCTCCAAACCCTCCTCCACCTCCAAAACCACCTCCCAATCCTCCACCTAGTCCACCTCCGAATCCACCGCCACCTCCAAAACCACCTCCTAATCCTCCACCTAGTCCACCTCCGAACCCACCGCCACCTCCAAATCCACCGCCTCCAGGAAGGAATGCTTCAGCTTCACGCTTCTTTCTTCCAAATCCACCACCTCCACCAAATCCTCCTCCAAATCCACCACCTCCCAAGCCACCACCGCCTCCAAATCCTCCTCCACCTCCAAAACCACCTCCCAATCCTCCACCTAGTCCACCTCCGAACCCACCGCCACCTCCAAATCCACCGCCTCCAGGAAGGAATGCTTCAGCTTCACGCTTCTTTCTTCCAATTCCACCACCTCCACCAAATCCTCCTCCAAATCCACCACCTCCCAAGCCACCACCTCCTCCAAATCCACCTCCACCTCCAAATCCTCCGCCTAAGCCACCTCCAAAACCGCCGCCTCCACCAAATCCACCGCCTCCAGGAATGAAGGGAGCTGACAGCACTCCTGAGATGCACAGGGCAAGTACAAACACTTTCATCCTAGAAATACAAAATTTTAAAAGCTTGATTCTATCACAATTGATGGTGCTTTCCAAAGTTTACCTAAAGAGCATCGAATCCCCCTTCCCCTAATTTTTAAAAAATATGGAAAATAAAAGGGGATAAGTTTTTCAAGTGTATATTGTAAATGGATGATACCTAATATCATATAAAATAAAGTAGTAAGAGCTGAGCAGATTTTGGTCTCCTGTACATTGAAGCTACTTACAGGTCCTAGGAAATTTTTAAAAACAATTTTAACACTTAATATTGCCCCTAGCAAAAATTATCCCCCTCTTAAATTTTTTCTTTTTAAAAATAATATTGACAGTAGGGGGGAAGTTGACTTCTTCATCCCATATAAAGTGCCCCTAGAGGCATAACAGCTAGTGAAAATTAAACAGAAAAGATAATATTACCTTCTAAATGTTGAAAAACTTGCAAGTTGAACCGACCAAGAAGGACTGATTATAAAATATAAAATTGTTGCTTAAATACTCACACATAAGGACAGGTCAATACTTTGCAGTCAACACACCTGCCTTCCACTTTATCTTACACACCTCCACTTATACCTTATTTATGACAGGTACAATGCCATGGAGAAGAAATTTATGAGGAAAAAATTAGATGGGCAAATTTAGATCAGAGATTTGGGGTGGGAAGGGGTTGGTGTGTAGCTACAATGGATTATGAATCTCCGCCCATTTTAAGCATATTATTAAGAAAATCATGTACATTTATTAAAAGATTTAAATCAGGTTTTAACTAAATTCTAAAAAAAATGGATTTTTTTCCTAATAAAGCTTTGATAATTGAAATTATGGTTTGACTCGACACTGTCAAATACATTTTCATAAATTTTTCTTCAAATATTACAAAATTGCAAAGTTTAAAACAAAAATGCACATTACTTTAAATGAAAGAAAACAATTTTCAGTATTGCTTTGCAGCCGATTTAGAGCCGGTTTTAAGCCATGCTAAAAATCATGTATAGCATCGAATTACAGACAATTTTCCAGAATATTATATTACATAAAGTAGTAAGGCTTTTTTGTCTGTGTCTTAAGATTTTAATAATTGCTTTAGAAAAGCTTTACATAGGTCTCAGGATGGTTAAGGCTAATTTTTAGATTTAAGTTTTATAATTCCTATTTTTCTGTTTTTTTATTGCCCAATACAAAGCCCTTAGATGCTAGGGACAAAATCGCTAGTTCAAATAAAAGTTGTGAAATTATTCAAGTTTTGTTCGCCAGGATTTTTGGAAAGCTGTCTATAATACGATGAGATAAATAACTATTGCTTTGTATTTTTTCTGTTTATAAAATTCAAATGTCTCCTTTATACTCTCTGACTTAAAAATAAAGTAAAAACTAGGTATCTTTTTTTTAAATTCAAGTCATTACATGGGGGGGCTTTAAAATTCATAATACTTGTCCAAGGGGGTTCATTTTTAATAAATGCAACTGCACTACTTGAATTTCAACAAAGTCAGAATAAAAAATCACATTGCATAGACTTAGTAGATATATTCACGTAAAATCACAGACCGGTTGACAAAGCAAGGTATAGAGTTGCTTCACTACTCGAATTTATAAATTTATACATTTTTTGTATTTTTAAAAGCAAAGTTTTTCTATAATTTGGGTCGGTCCATCCGTCTGGAACGGAGATCTTTTTTCGTTAATTTAAGTATGTTAGAATTGTCCTATCGATTTCAAACTTTGTATGGTGATTCCTGTAGTAGTTATGTACGATTTATAAAGCGTAGCAAATCTATAATCGCTACCGGAATGTCCGTACGGCCATTTTAAACTTGATGATTTTTAACAACAATTTTTAAATATTTCCTCAATCAGTACTCTGTATTTAATAAAATAAATTCACTTACAATTTTGTTTAGACTTATATATTCCAATTTTTTTCTTTCTATTTTTTATTTCATTTTCTTATTCCTTTATTATAAAATTGTAACCTGTCCTCTGATTATAACAGAGGAACTAACATGAGTTTATAATCCTTTTTTCATATACCTGTGTTATTTCTAAACATACACTTTACTCATTTAGAAATGTGTACAGTGTTATTCAATAATCAACATTTATCTCAATATTAATTCAAAGTATATTGATGGATATAGAGGGCTAAAATAACAATTATCAACATCCACCCTCTTTACCTTTCTACTGTATGAACCAACTGGCTAATAAATAATTTAATGTTAGCAACCTTAATTGACTACAATTTTTCCCCTGTCATAATATCCACGCATATTCTATATCTATTAGTATATAGCAATTTAATCTCTTTTCAGGGGATAAAATATAAATTGGTCAGTTTAATTCTACATTACAATTTTTTTCCATTATTCATATTTTTAAAGTTTTAATCTTATCCTATTTTGTATTAAGTTTTCCTTTTTTTAGGTTGTAGCTTAAGATTTCAACAACTGAATTGATTGGTTGCTCTATTATAGGTAAGCTCTACATGGTGTTAAGCTATTTTCTCGTATTCATTCGAATCCGGTGGATAGGAACCGGTTCTCATCCATACGAAAAATATGTCTAGCATCATATTATATCCAGCTTTCTACGAATATAAAAATGTACAATCACAAGATTAAAACTAGTTTTTTTAGCCCCGAGGTGCCGAAGGCACCGGCTAAAAACTTATAATTGTACATTCTATATCCGCGGAAAGCCGTTTATAATACAATGCAAGAAATAACTATTCTAGCCCCTGGCATTACCGCTAGTACCATATAAAGTAGTAAGGTTTTGTTTGTTTTAATTATCTATCTCGATAAAAACTGAAAAAAATAGATAGTATATTTGTATTTTATATAGAGATAACTTCCTCCCTCCCTTTTCCAACGATCTTTATCGTCTGCTAGCAAATTGATTCCTGCTGCTTTAAATTTATTTAAAATCTGATATGAGGGGATATTATATTGGTACTACGTCAAACACTAGATACGTCAAACAGTAGATGCGTCAAACGCTAGACAGACAAACAGTAGATGCGTCAAACGCTAGACAGACAAACAATAGATACGTCAAACCCTAGACTACGACAAACAGTAGAATTTTCAATTTCGCGACAAACAGTAGAATTTTTAAAGTGCGACAAACACTAGAAGCGACATACACTAGAATTTAAACTTCTATAATATATAAACACTAAATTTATATTAATATCTTTTTAAGTTCATTAATACTAAATTTATATTACTATCAATGTAGGGATAAGATAATGGCCAAAAATCTAGGTACATCCCCTGTAGCATAAAAGTAGTGGTTGAAACGTTTGATCACTCAACTTATTAAACCAACCAAATAAAATTCTCTAAAGTACAAAAAGTTGTTTAGCCAACGAATAAGAAAACGGTCTTTTAAAACTTTGGGCACTAGTATAATAAACAGCCCATTGTTCCTTCTTTCTCTGCTTGTCCTTTCCCTACAGAAAATGTGATATAGCAATGAAAAGGTGATTTTGCAATACAGTTTAAAAAAACCTGCATGTTACATTTTTTTGTATTTATAATCCTTACCAGTTTTGATATTAAAGATACATTAATGTAGGTTTATTAAACTAAGTCTAGTATAATTAAAGATATAAAGAATATTATAATTCGGGTAATCTAATAACTATTTTGAAATAACATGTTTATAACTATATTTTTTACAGTTGCTTTGTTTAAAGGACACCTTTGCAGGGCCACCCTTATAAGGTTTTTAGTAAACCTTCGTCTTAGGGGAAAAAAAGAGTACTTTAACTTGTATTAGGATGGCAGCGGAAAAAGTAAAAGATCCCTGCCTAGTGTGCAATGAAACTGTTGCCAGAAAGACGGGAGGAGTCCAATGTAATTTTTGCGAACTCTGGGCACATCCAAAATGTGTTAAATTAGTGTGCAACACCTAAAGGCATTAGCTGAACAGCCTGGCATGACATGGACCTGTGAACGTTGTCGCACTTTATCAATGAAACTTCAAAAACAGATAAAAGCACTAAACCGCAATCAACAACTACTGGACGAGAGGATAACTAAAAATACAAATGCTATTGCTGATAACAAAAACAGTATTACAAGCTTAAATAAAAAAGTTGAGAATATTGACAAGGACGTGATTGTTAATAACAGCATAGCAAAGTTCAGTAAGGAGTTAAAGGAGAGGAAAAAGAAAGAATATAATGTAATCCTACACCAGTTTGAAGAACCACCAAATACCCTTGACACTGGTTTTGAAAAAAAGGAATGGGACATTGTACAAGCAATTCAACTTTTTAAATCAATTCAATGTCCATGTACCAGTAATGATATCAAGTTTGTCTTCAGACTAAAAAGTAACAATAGTGAAGATATGAGCACTAGACCACTTCTAGTTGGTTTTCGAAGCACAGATAGAAGAAACAAAGTTCTCTCAAATGCTTACAAACTAGCTGAAATGGAATCCAACGTCAGTATCATACCTGATCTCACACCTTTACAAAGAGATGAAGAAAAAAAACTTAGAGAAAAGGCCATGGAATTGAATGAAAACATGGAAATGGAGGAAAGTTTAAACTGGGAATGTAGGCTGGTGGGCATGAAAGGCGAAAAAACGCTAATAAAATCACGGAGACAGAAGCCAGAAAATGTTGCTCCACCCCTAGGGCCAAGGGGCAGAGGAAGAGGTCGGGGAAGAGGACGTGGACGAGGCAGGGGGAGGGGAGGACAGATAGCCAGTCAGAGAGAAATTCCCCGCCAAGATACAGAACAAACCACCACCACACAAGGATTCATGAACAGCTCAGTGATACTACCAATGAACGGAGAGGAGGAGACCAGCGAGGAGGAGGAGGTGGACGAGGACTTCCCCCCTGTCTCCCAAATCCAAACCCTCAACCTGGACGAGGATCAAACCACACCAAACCTTCGGAAAAGGGACAGGACAGAGTCTCAAAGCCCCCAGGACCATGTAAAAAAGAAGAATTAGAAACATTAAAATATATTTATCTTAACGCAAGAAGTCTAATATCTAAACTATGTGATCTTGAACTTTTATTAAGTGAACGTGACCCTGATCTTGTTTTTATATGTGAAACATGGCTCAATGAAACAATCAATAATTCTACCCTTAATATTACTGGCTACAATTTAGAACAGGAACTTCGTATTGACAGAAAGGACACAGTAAATGGTATTGGAGGAGGTATTCTTGTTTACTCCAAACCTGGCATTGTAATACAACCTGTTCCAGTTAACAAAAATTTTATTCAATTTTGTCAATTTAAAGTTTTATCCAAGGAGAGTTCAAGTGATAAAAATCATACCTTTACAGTTATATATAGATCTCCAAATTCCAAAGAAACCAATAATGAGCTGCTTTTAGAATTAATAAATGATGTGTCTGATAACTCAACTCTGATTGGAGATTTCAACCTACCTGGCATCAACTGGACAAATGGAACCTGCGACAGAAAATCCTCACCTTTTTTTGAAACCTTTGCCAACAAAGGACTGGAACAAATGATCGATTTCCCAACACATGTTAAAGGTAACACTTTAGATCTTCTTCTTACTAATGACCCTGAAAACATTATCTCGGTGGAAAGTCTGGGCAATCTAGGCAACAGTGATCATTGTATAATTGAGGTAGAAATGTTATACAAAGCAAAAGTATCTGAAAATGAAACCTTGTTTCCAGACTGGCAGAACTGTGATACTGAAGGTCTCCAGAAGCATTTTGATAATGTTAATTGGAACAATTGTCTTTCTGGAAAAGATGTAGAATCCCAAAGGCTGTGTTTTAAACAAATAATCAACGAAGGAGTTGACAAGTATGTGCCCAAGAAAAAAAGAAGCAGACAAAATAACTGTGTTTGGATGGACAAAAAGGTAAAGAATCTTATAAATTACAAAAAAAGACTTTTTAAACTTGTCAAAACTAATAGATCTGAAGATAATGTAAACAGACTAAGATTAGCCGAAAAAAAGTGCAAAAATGCAGTTAGAAAAGCAAAAAAGAATTATGAAAAAAAACTCTCTGCTAATGGTTCAAATGTCAAAAAATTTCATGCCTATATAAGAAGCAAAATTAAAATCAAATTTCCAGTCGGTCCCATTAAGAAAAATGGAGAAACAATCACTGATAACAAAAAAATGGCCAACCTCCTAAATCAATATTTTGGAACAGTTTTTACAAAAGAAACAAATGAACCAGCCCCAAACTGTCATATCTCTAGCAATATCAAACTTGAAACTGTTGTTATAACACAAAGCAAAATTATTGAAAAGATTAAAAAGCTGAAAGTTAATTCTTCCCCTGGTCCTGATGGTATCTCTGTCAAACTACTTCAAAGCCATGTTAATAGCTTATCTTTAGGATTGGCGATAATCTATGATTATTCTATAAGAACAGGCAAAGTTCCTAGCGACTGGAAGCTAGCAAATGTCACCCCAATCCACAAAAAAGGCTCTAAAGGTAATGTTGAGAATTACAGACCAATATCACTGACATCCATCCCATGCAAAATTCTCGAGGCTATTATTAAAGATAATATTGTGGATCATCTTTTAACGAACCTTCTTTTGAAATCAACACAACATGGTTTTATCAGGAACAAGTCAACTGTAACAAACCTTTTAGAATTTTTTGAATATGTTTCAAAAACTGTAGATGAAGGAAACAGTGTTGATGCTATCTACCTTGATTTTTCAAAGGCATTCGATAAAGTACCCATAAACAAACTCCTCATCAAACTGAAAGCTCATGGAATAGAAGGTTGTTTATTAAAATGGATTGGGGACTGGTTAACAGACAGAAAACAAAGAACAGTGATTAATGGACAATTTTCAGATTGGATAGCAGTTTTATCTGGAGTCCCTCAAGGGTCAGTTCTAGGACCAGTTGCCTTTATTATATTCATCAATGACATTGATTTTTGTATTAACAGACAACTAGTTAACAAATTCGCTGATGATACCAAAGTTTGTACCAAAATACTAGACCTAAAAGACGCCGAAGACCTCCAACTCTGCCTAGACAACCTCCTTTGCTGGTCCAAAAAATGGGGTATGTCATTTAATGTTGAAAAGTGCTCTGTAATCCATTTTGGGAATAATAATCCAAAATTTAGTTACAAAATGTCTGACACATCTCTCAAGGAAACATGTTTAGAACGAGACCTAGGTGTTTACATTTCTCCAGACTTGAAGCCCAGCGAACAGTGTAAACTAGCTGCCAACAGAGGTATACATGCACTGTATCAGGTACAGAAATCATTTTTATACAGAGACCATAAAACATTTGTTAACATTTATAAACAATATGTTCGTTGCCACTTAGAGTATGCCTCACCTGCCTGGAATCCATCTAATCTAGCTGATATTGACAAACTTGAAAATGTGCAAAAAAAAGGCTGTCAACCTCGTCCAGGGATTAGAAGGATTGACCTATGAAGAAAAGCTTAAAAAGCTTAACCTAGAAACATTGAGAGTCAGACGAATAAAGGCAGATCTCACCCTTGCATTTAAGATCATTAGAGGATTTTCCGACGTTGATAAAAATACATGGTTTCATCTAGTTGATCAAAATAACAG
Source organism: Acartia tonsa (assembly GCF_053477335.1). NCBI lineage: Eukaryota > Metazoa > Arthropoda > Copepoda > Calanoida > Acartiidae > Acartia > Acartia tonsa. Next base: position 5,077,726 of record NC_137267.1, on the reverse strand, counting down.
AGTTACCCGTTTATCCTCCTGTCAATACAATCTTAAAACACAAAAATCAAGAACAGAACTGAGAAAAAACGTTTTCTCTAACAGAATAATCAACTTTTGGAACTCTCTACCAACAGAAGTGAAAATGTGTGAAAGTGTTAAACAATTTAAAGAAAAACTAAAAACACTTACAATTGATGCTTGAATCCAGTGAAAATGACGCTTTTAAAAGTTAAAAATTTTGTTAATAGACACTTGATTCCTGAGACAATATGATATTCCTTTAATGGACCTCTTGGTCCGCATGGAATTATAACAATCAAATCAATCAAATCAAATCAATCAACAAAGGAAGATATAAATGGGCGGAGTAATATGTGACATTAAGGATGAGCCAGTTTTATGAGCATTAATTGTTTGACCATTTATGACTTCCCCTTACTAAACTTTTTCAACAGCGCAGCTATTTGGTAATACTAGTATGTCTATTTCACCTAGGCCATGAGTTAAATCAAATAAATTTGATAAATATAAAATAATTTCAACTTTATTGAATTTTTTCATTTTAGATTCGTACTTACACTACTTTTTTAATACAATGGGTTTAAAAATAAGAAAAACTTTGAAATAGATTTTGAACATACTTGCTTAAAACCGTAAAATGCTTTTATCTAAACTTTTTTTTGTTTAGGGATGGAGATATTTCTACAATTTTTTTTATTCATTTATTTATTATTGCTGCACTACTTACATATGTTATTGTCCTTGTCTTTGAATCAGTACAGCGATTCATCTGGGGTCATTTAGGGGTTAAAAAAGGGAAAGGCAGGCTTTCCTAATTTAAATTTGAATGGAGGTGTTGTCATCCCTCTACAAAAACCCCTACCACAGGCACTACTTTGAATAGTTATCGCCTTATTATTTTAGTCATTAATAGATAATATAAATTTGAGGCAGGTTATTGACAAGATTCAAGTACTAAATACCAATTTCATTAGAAACAATGAACAATCACATAAATGTCTAAATATTTGGGCTCGGCAGCTGTATTCAACCAAAGTTATTGAAGGGGTTGTTTTATTGGAAGGGTGGAGATACCATCCACAAAATTATTTAAAAACCTTACCTGGACCTATATGAAGCTTCACTGTAAAGAAGAACCATATCAGTTAAGCGGTTAGTGAGATCCTTTGCTTCAGACAAAAAGTATATTACTTTACATAATAGCGAAATTCTAGCGTTTGTCGTATCTATTGTTTGTCGCCTTTAGAAAAAATCTAGCGTTTGTCATATTCTAGTGTTTGTCGCATTCTAGCGTTTGTCGTATCTACTGTTTGACGTATCTAGGGTTTGTCTGTCTACTGTTTGTCTGTCTAGCGTTTGTCGCATCTACTCTTTGACGTATCTAGGGTTTGACGTAGTACCATAAATGGTACTACGTCAAACCCTAGATACGTCAAACAGTAGATGCGACAAACGCTAGACAGACAAACAGTAGATGCGTCAAACGCTAGACAGACAAACGATAGATACGTCAAACACTAGACTACGACAAACAGTAGAATTTGCCATTTCGCGACAAACAGTAGAATTTGTAAAGTGCGACAAACACTAGAAGCGACATACGCTAGAATATAAACTTTTAAAATATTTATAAATTTTTTCGTTCATTAATACTAAATTTTTATTTCTATTAATGCAGGGATCTAACTGGATAAGATAATTGCCGTAAATCTATGTACATCCCCTATAGCAAAAAAATAAGTGGTTGAAACGTATGAACACTCAACTTATCAAACCAACCAATCATAATTCATTAAAGTAACAAAAGTTGTTTAGCCAACGATTAAGAAAACGTTCTTATAAAACTTTGGGGTCTAGTGTACTAAACAGCCCATTGTCCCATCTCGCTCTGCTATCATTGTCCCTTCCCTGCAGAAAATATGATATAGCAATGAAAAGGTGATTTTGCAATACAGTTAAAACTAAACCAGCATGTGTTATTTTTTGTATTTATAGTTATTAACAGTTATAAGATACACCAAAGAAGGTTTATTAAATTAAGTCTTATATAATTAAAGAGATAAAGAATTTTAGTAATTTAAATATAATTATTTTTAAATGGCATGTTTGTATAAAGTTTTTTTTACAGTTGCTTTGTTTAAACATCAATATAAATGGGCGGAGTAATATACACTTAGGATGAGCAATATTTTATGAGCATTATTTATTTGACCATTTATGACTTCGCCTTGCAACACTTTTTCAACAGCGCAGCTATTTAGTAGTAAGTGTATGTATGTTTGTATCTGACAATCCGTTGCTTGACTGAAACGTTTTTCAGAAATCTATTTCACCTAGGCCGTGGGTTAAATCTAATAAATATAAAATAATTTCAATTGTAATGAAATTTTTCTTTTTAGATTCATACTTACAATACTTGTTTATTACAAGAGAAAAAAATCTTGCTTTAATGTTGTTGCACTACTTACATATGATATTGTCCTTGTCTTTGAATCAGTGCAACGATTCATCTGGGGTAATTTTGAGGAAAAATAGGGGAATGCAGGCAATACTAATTCAAATTTAAATGGAGGTGTTGTCACCCCTCTACAAATCCCTACCACAGGCACTACTTTAAATAATAATCACCTTATAATTTTAGTCAGTAATAGGCAATATGATTTAAATTCCATAAAATTAGTTAAAAACCTTCTGGACCTATATGAAGCTTCACTTTAAAAAAGAACCATATCAGTTTAGCAGATAGTGAGATCCTTTGGTACATACAAAAAAGATTATTTTATTTTCTTTCTAAGATTTAAAAAGAAAAAAAAATATTTTTTTTTGGGGGGGGGGTTAGATACCTTCCACAAAATTAGTTAAAAACCTTCCCTGGACACACATAAAGCTTCACTGTAAATGAGAACCATATCGGTTTAGCGGTTAGTGAGATCCATCGCTACAGACAAAAAAAGGCGTATTACTTTACATAATAGGATTAATTCTAGCGTTTGTCGCCTTTAGAAAAAATCTAGTGTTTGTCATATTCTAGCGTTTGTCGCATTCTAGTGTTTGTCGTATCTAGCGTATGTCGTGTCTATGGTTTGTCTGTCTACTGTTTGTCTGTCTAGCGTTTGTCGCATCTACTGTTTGACGTATCTAGGGTTTGACGTAGTACCGCGATAAATAACTGTTACTGATTTTACGTTTGGGATGGTTTAAAATAGGGCTGTCGCAAATGTATAGCAAAATATTTTTTGCCTTCCCCGAAAGTTCTTAGGATTGTATCCCGCTATAAAAGTATGAGGCGGTTTTAGTCCACTTCTCCATTTATATAAAAAAAATCTCAATGCCAGACAATGGCTCTTCTGTACAGTAAAGCCTTTTATATTTCCAGGGAAGGTTTGAAACTATTTTGGGGGAGGGTTTTTCGACCTACCCAAAGGAAATCACCCTTTTTAAAAATATCCCCTCCAAAATTTGTTTTGTTTTTTACTTTTCCCCCCTACCATAGAGTCGTCTAGGGGTGGAGCCGATGGCATATATGTAATCCTAGACAAAGAAGATTAAAATCATTATTCTAATTATGAGGCCCAATAAAGCTGACCGAAAATGGGCGGAGATTTTATATCCCCTTTTTTAATATTAGTTAAAGGATTAAATGTTCGAATAAGGTTCTTTTACATTTGTCACAGCAAATTATGAGGCTAGCTAAGGCAAAAATCTAATGTTATTTTACATTAATAAAAACTAAAGAAACCACTTAATTTTTCCATATTGTGATTTCATAAAAAACCTGGCTTAAAAAAGGGTATTTGGTAAAAAGGGATGACCCAATGTTATATAAATTGAGGGCAAGTTAGTTTATATATCAGTTATCTCTATAAGCTGGTATATATTAGATCTCATACAGGTAAGATTATTTTGTAAAATTAATATAATTTACAGTGTATATATATATTTTAGGAGGGAGGGAGGGGGACATAGGACTAAAAACTACCTTTGTACCTTTGTGTACCATTAATATATATTTTGATTGGTTGGTTTAAAACAAAACTTTCAACTACTAATATTACTAGCTGTCTAGTGTCTATAGTAATATAGCAAAATTGACCTATTCTATTGACGTCATAAAATACCATATACACCTTCTCTTTTCTGGGGGGATTTTTTCCCCCTTCCCTTTATGTTTCCCTCTCAATAGAACAAGTAAGCCAAACGCGGCGACATCTATATGCACTTAGCTAGGGCACTATAGACAGCTATCTAATTTTAATCTACATTAGGTGTATTTTTGTATAGGGATATTGTGGATATATATCAATTTATCATTCATTGTATCATCCCTTAAGGTATCTGAGAATGTAATTTAAAGTATAATAGCAATTTCTTTCTTAAATAGGGTAAATACAATTTTTGAGATTTTTAGGTTAGGTTTTCTCTCTCTTAAGGTTTAAATAGGTTTATTATTTTATATTTTTAAGATATTAAGAAATTATTTTTATTAATTTGATTTTTTTTTGTAGGATGAGGTCGTTTCTTTTACTCTCAGCTGCGGCTGTAATCCACGCCAATCCCATTCCGCAGCTGCCACTTGTAAACGGCTTTGGGCCGAACCAAAATTTTGACGCAATCCCCTATGGTCATGGTCCAGCTGACATTGCTCAGTACCGAACTCTGTTTGGCTTGCCCCCACTGGACCCATATTCTGCACTGGCTGGCCTTCTCCTTTCATCTTACCTGCTGGATGGAAACAACCAGAGGACCAAAAGATCTGCTGCTGTTGATGATGGCCAGCCTAAATCCTACACTTATGTAGCTAATGGTCAAACCCACCATGTAAAATATAAGAAAGGGCCGGGCGGTTTCTCCTACCAATTTCATACAGTGCCAGTTGGCGTGGCTGCTGCTTCACCTGTTCCTGGGGCGGCTGCTGCTTCACCTGTTCCTGGCCCTACTGTTCTTGCAGATGCTCCCGCCAATGTAGCCGCGTCCCCACAGCCTGCACCACCGGTGCCATCACACGTTCTGCCACAGCAAGTTCATACAGGAGCACAGCAAGTTCATCCAGGAGCACATCAGGCTAATACAGCACCACCTGCAGAATTAATTGCCCATATAAATGCAATCCAAGAACAGCTACAACAATTGTCTCAATTCTTTTATTTTGGTTAATCTGTTGTTAACTTTGAATATATTACAATTTGTGTTTATTTAATCATATTGCAAAAAGAATTTATTATATTGACAAAATTATGTATTTAATAAATATTTATATTTTTGAATTGTGTTTTAGCTTTATTCTATTTATGAATCTGTGTAGTGTATTAACTTTTATTTTTAGTTTTTTAGTTTTGTCATAAGATATTTTTTGATATTAATTAGTTTTATTTGTCTTTATAAGGTTAAATAAAGCTATAGCTTTCCAAAAAAAAAACATGTTTGAATTCGATTTTTTTCAGATTTTAATCAGACATACATTTGAACTTACTTTTAAGTATTTTAAAGTAAAGATAGAATAATAAATCTTTGAAAATAATAAAAGTCATAATAAAGAAAACATTTATTTAATACAAAATTCATACTTTACACCAAGACATAAAAATACACTTACATATCTTAAAATACTTTCATAAATAACATTTATTCAACTCAAATACAATTTTTTAAAACATCTAATTCTCACCAGTTTTGATAGTTGTATGTAATTGCTTTTAGATAAAACTTATTTGCAAGAAAATAACATAATTCAAGTAGATACTATGGAAAAATATAACAATTTATAGTTTAAAATACTAAAACTAATTCAAGTATTTAGAACTATCTTGAAGTATAAATAGAAAAAATACATCTACCATAAGAATAAATGTCATAAAAAGGCAAACATTTATTTATACACAACTCATCTTTTACACCAAGACACAAAAATTCACTTACATTTCTAATACATTATACATACATACTAATTTAATATTGGTTAAACGTAAGCATGAATAAAATCTTCAGAATTAAAAAAAAAAAAATATTAAATACTCAGAGATATTGATAGTTGCATGTAATTTCTTTTAAATCAAACTTATTTGCAAAAAGAAAAATAACATAATGAAAGTAATATTGATACAATATATACGTTATTGTTAAATCATAAATAATTACCAATTATTAGATCAATGTTCATTTTAAAAAGATTATGATTAATAGGGCAACATAAAAAAATAATAATTCTTATTTTAACATAACTAGCGGCTACGCCCCTAGAGGCCTCTAGTGGCACTTTAAATGTTTGGTGTTTTAAACAAAAATAATGCGATACCCTGCAATGTTGAGAAGGAGTCTCTATCAAATTTCTACCATAATTTGCAATGTTAGTAGGAGACTCTATTCGAGAAGAAAAAATTCCAATTTATTGGAACACAGTAATAGTGTCTGACTGATTATGACGTAACAAAAAAAAATTAGCCAATGAGAGGCCGTTATTGACCAATGGTAAAATTTATAGTGGCCCCTCATTGGCTAATTTTTTTTGTTACGTCATAATCAGTCAGACACTATTACTGTGTTCAATTTATTGTGATTTCTCTTGGAAGGGTGGTGGTACCCTACCCCAAAATAGTTATAAACCTTCACAGGATTTATAAGAAGAAACCCTGTTAAGGAAAACCCGATCGGTTGAGCAGTTAGCGAGATACTTTGGTACATAAACACAGACAGACATCCTGTTACTTTAGTATAAGGATATTATATACATACAATATAAGTAAAATTACAATTATTAGAATAATTTTTCAACATGACAATCCTGTCAAGAGGTTAATGTCTTTTTAGTAACAATTTCAGAGTAAATTTAATTTTATTTTAAGAATGCATTTTTGATTTTCTTTATCACGTTTGTGTTGGAAATGTAATCAAAAACATTTTCTGCCAAATCATGGAGTCCAAATACTGACAATCCTAACCAGAGCCCCAAGCTGCTTCCAACATCAATGATGAATTGAAAAAGGTTATAGTTGTGCATTTTCTCATTTACAATAACTTTTGGATCAAAATGAATAACAGCTCTACCATAAGGACCACTAAAATCAAATGATTCTATTTCTTCAACAGTAAAACTTGTGGCCATACAAGATGATTTTCTGCATAGAACTTCTAAGTCAGTTGTGATGAGTTTTCTGGTGGTAAAAAAATATTCATTCCAAGATCTAGGAATTTCTTTAAAGAATTCAACTGAATATGTTTTGTTACATACATTGTTTTCTGATAGCCATGGTGCAATACAATCAAGTTTCTTACCTTGAACTGTGTCTTGAATTTTTTCCTCAACGCATCTTCCAAACTGATGCTTCCTTAGCTGATGACTGCTTATCAAGCAAGATGAACTGATAACCACTTTCACATTAAAGTTGTGTTCTTTGTATGGTTGTACAATTATTTTGTTCCCCACATGGGATCTATAATCCAGTGAGAAGAATGTTCTGTATTGCTTATCTGTGATGAACACTCTGAAATCATCAAGATTAATGATTTTTACTGGTTTTTTAGGGTCAAATTGTGCAATCTCTTGACAAATGCCAAATCTTGGTAGCAGTGTTTTTGTGGCAATGATGTCATGTGATTTCAAAAACCATGGATTAAACACCTCATTTATAGTTTCATTGAAAGTCATGTTCAAGAATGTTCCCCAAGACAGGCATGGCTTCCCATGACATTTGGTTTGCCCTTGAAATATTTTATCCACATTTAGGTAACCCAACTTGGTTAACATTTCTATGTTTGTCTGATTCAGAGGACAAATTGTGATTAGAGGTAGATCTATTTCACTGATATCAATCTCCTTAGTTGACACAACTATTGATGGATAAATCAAGTTCAGTATTGCTTCTCTGTATTGGATGAAAAACATGGTTGTTGAGATAAAAAGCACTAAAGCTTTTAGAACTCTTCTCAAATTCATTTTAGGAATAATTCTGTTAAGCACTAGAAACTTTGAAAGTCAAAAGTTAAGTGAAACCATAATTTGTTATAAGTTATACATTTTACTATGGTTACTAAAGTTATGCTATGTGTCAATAGAGTTGTGACTAATACAAAATTACATTGATATTAAGATTTAATGTGTCAACAAAATAATGCAGTGCTTGAATTATACTGTATGATATAATTATACTTTAAAGAAAAACCTTTAAGTACAAATTCACATGAGACAATTTTCTTTTAAAAATATCTGCAATATTACTAGCATTTTAATTCAATAATGAAAATATTGTGTTGACATAAGTGCTTACATAATAAAACTTGTTTAAACAACTAATTCTATGGCCTTTCAAAAAACATTTCAATATTGAACATAATTGTATGCTTTGTTTATTTTAAGGGTGGAATCCAATAAAGTTCACCAAACATAAATTTGTTACTCATTTACTATTTTAAATAAATGAGAATAAAATATTATTTTTATATGAAAGAGCAACAAACTTGATTTTATAACAAGCAGATAACATAAACTAAAACTGATAATTAATATACAATACATTCTCTTGAAAAAATATTTAAATTTGTTGGATTTGAAAAAAACGTATTAGATTTTTGAGTAAAACAGATATTTAATAATTTACATTACAATACACATATCTACCTAATAAACTATAACAACAATTTACATTCATGAATTACTTTAAATATCAATACAAATACAAATCATGTTTAAAAAACATAAAAGATTCAATCATTACAAAGTCCTAACCTTTAAATATTTTTTTGATGATATTACAATTCTATGCAGAGATTCAATTTTAAAACTCCCTTTTCAAAGCAATTAAAGTCACAAAAATAGCAAAATTCATCTTTAACACTAAGTCATAAAAATTCACTTAAAAAGAAAAGATAAAAGAATTTAACCTAAGTGAAAACCATTTACATAATGAAGTAGTTAGTATCTAAATTGAATAACTTAAACAATTCATTTAATTTTAAATAATAATGTACAGTGGGACAAGAATCTAAAGAAACTAAATCTCATTCATACATAACAAAAATTAAAATAATAAAGATAGTTATAAATGTAACAGTCTTGTTCAAATATTTCAGTTAATCTTAGTAACTTTGTAGCAAATTTAGTTGGATTGTCTTATTTTAGAATGCACTTTTCATATTTTTGAACGCCTTTGAGTTGGAAATGTAATCAAAGACATTTTCTGCCAAATCATGAAGTCCAAATATTGACAATCCTAACCAGAGCCCCAAGCTGCTTCCAACATCGATGATGAATTGAAACAGGTTATAGTTGTGCATTTTCTCATTTACAATAACTTTTGGATCAAAATGAATAACAGCTCTACCATAAGGACCACTAAAATCAAAAGATTCTATTTCTTCAACAGTAAAACTTGTGGCCATACAAGATGATTTTCTGCATAGAACTTCTAAGTCAGTTGTGATGAGTTTTCTGGTTGTAAAATAATATTCATTCCAAGATCTAGGAATTTCCTTGTAGAATTCTGATGAAAATGTTTTGTTACATACATTGTTTTCTGACAGCCATGGGGCAATGCAATCAAGTTTCTTATCTTGAACTGTTTCTTGAATTTTATCCTCAATGCAATTTCCAAACTCATGATTCCTTTCCTCAGCAGTACTTATCAAGCAAGATGAAGTGATAACCACTCTCACAATATAGTTGTTTTCTTTGTATGGTTGTGCAATTATTTTGTTTCCCATATGGGATCTATAATCCAGTGAGAAGTAGGTTCTGTATTGCTTGTCTGTGATAAATATTCTGAAAGTATCCAAATTGGTGATTTTCAGATCAGTTCGAGGATTAAAGTTTGTAATTTCTTGACAAAGTCCATATCGCGGCAATAATTTTTTTGTTGCTACACCTTTAGTAAAGGGATAAAAATCTGGATTGAACACCTTATTTACAGTTTCATTGAAAGTCATGTTCAAGAATGTTCCCCATGACAAACATGGTTTCTCATGACATTTTGTGAAACCTTGAAACACTTTGTCCCCACTTTGGTAACCCATCTTGGCCAACATTTTTGTGTTTGTCTGGTTCAGAGGACATATTGTTATCAGAGGTAGATCAATTTCACTGATGTCCATCTCTCTTGTTGTTACAACTGTTGATGGGCTGATCAAGTTAATGATTGCAATCCTAAGCTGAAACAAAAACATTACAATTGAGAAAAGTAAAGTTAGTAACTTTAGTTTTCTTCTGATTTCCATTTTAACAAGTTTTTTACTGAAAAAAGTATTTGGTTTTTGGATTATTTCCAATAATTTCTATGGTAACTAAATGTTTACATATTTTAGTGTTAAGAAGTAATAGGGTTGTGTCAGATTTATAAAAATGTTATTCTTGAATCTATTATCCAAAATTCTATTCTTATAATACCATGGACCTGCAAGCCTTTTACTTGTAGTGACAGAAAACTAAATTCTTTTATAAATTGAAGGTTTAATCTATTCACTTTAACTAAGGAATAAAGGTTTATATATTAACATTAATTGTAGCTCTGCTAATTGACTCAACAATCTACTGCAGACTTCTTAAAATAGTATTTTGTCTTTTGGTAATATTGTGAAAAAGAAATTCCACAATAACTCTAGTTTTGTTGAAAATTCAATAGACCATCTATTGATTATTGGCAAATATAACAATTAAAATTATTTTTTACCCATTTTTCATATAGATTATGGGTATGAAAGAACATAACAAGGCACTATCTGTTCAAAAAATGGAGTTAAGTTTGATACTAATTGAACAGATATTTTAAATTAAGATAGGTAATAAGTAGCAAATATTAATCTGAGAAGTACAAGTGAGATAAAAAACTTAAAGATTAATTTTCTTACTATTAGATATTCTTTACAATATGTTTTAAGGTATGATTTTTTAATTTACTAGCGGCTTTGAATTGAAATGAGTATAAAATAGCCTTAAACCATACAAAGGTTTAAATCTAAAAATACATTAGCCTGAAAATAGCCCCGAAACTATGTGAAGCTTCCCTAAAAATGAGAACTCAATCAGTAATCAAAATATTAAGCTTCAGACAAAAGACTGAGAAATGAAGGACATCTAATCCACAATGACCTCCATTATTTTGAAGCAAAAAAGAGTAAAATTTTGTATAGTTATGCAAAGACAGGGTTAAAGTGATCGCGAAGCTAATTTTTCAAATTGCATTTTTATTTACTTTTTCTTATGTTTTAAGTAATTTTCATTGAATAATGCCTTAAAAATTCCATAAAGGTAGAAATAAATTAATTAAGAATGCCGAGATCCACTTCTCACAAAAATACCACAACAATCTGTGCACTTATAAGACTAAGGAAAAATCACCCTTTTCTTTGCTTACACATAAAAACAACGAAATTTATACTACAAAAATTTTGTTGTACTACACCTCTTTTGAAATAAATGTTCAAACTTGGTTTACAATTAAATATAAAACTTGCGTTAATTTCGTAAAATCAGTTACCAAATATTGATATATCTATGCAGGTACACTAACATATGAAAAATTGTTGAAATCTTCAGAAAATACATGATTTAAGAATAAAATTGGGCAAAAAGAATAAACAAATATCATTTGCTATACATATCTAGCAAAAAAATTAGCAGTCTTACTAAAGGTTTTCCATAAACAAAAGCAATCTTTTTTTTCTCCCAATTATCGGAAAAGAGTCAAATTTTTCTAAATACCTGCCTATATTTAAACCCTAGATATCCAAATTTTGTTTTTTATTTAATTTTTTTAAAGCCTTAAATTCATATTCCTACAATCAATATACATAAGTTTCAACTAAACATTATTTAAATGAAAAATCCATATAAAATAAACATTCAGGGCCCATTATTTTAAGTAGTTGTCTGTTTCATTCAACAGAGTTGGGGATTTAAAACAAAAAGGTCATCAATTAAATAAAATCTGGCTAATATATAAGTTGATTTTAATTAATTTTTATCCAGTAATATCACTGTTTCATTCACACAGAGTTGGGTCTTTGAAACAAAAAGGTTGTTTATCATTGAAAATCTTGATAACATAGATCATACTTTTCAAGGACGTCCAAGCATTTTTATTGGGGGGGGGGGAAGCATTAAAAATTACAATTTCTGAGATGCCTACAGCATCACAAAGTTCATTTTGGGGGGAGAAATCTTTATGTCATAGAGTTAGTGACGTCTAAGCTTTTTTATTTTAAGGGGGGTAAAAATTAAAAATTTTGGGGATGCCTACCCCTTTATCCTCCACCCCCTAGGACGTCCCTGGTGATATTATGTAAAATCTCGACAACTTGGTTAAACAAGTTTATTAATTTATTGATTTATAATCATACAGATTTTGTTTATAAACCCAACTTATAGCCGTTTGTATTTCCCTCTTTCTTTCTTCGTCCCCTCTCTTACCTGTCATTGTACAAATGGTACCAACAAATTTTGTTAAGTTGAAATATAGAAACCAAACATTTTTGAATATTGTAAAAGTTGCAGTCCCTTCAGTGTATTTTAAGTTATAAGTTTGGACCAATATAGGACAATTTCAACAACTATAATAAGTAAATAATTGTATTCCCATAACTGAAAAGACATGTTATTTTATAAACTGACTTGATTTAATATCTCAGGAACCATCTTTACGTAATTTTGTTTAGTATTAAAATAAAGCCTTGCTTTAATTATTGTACATCCATATACAACAGATTTATATATAAATTTATTAAAAGAATAGAATTTGTGTGCTCTTTATCCTATTCCATGTTTTGAAGAATAAACTTTAATACAATCAAGTTCTGTGGTGTCCGTACTCTGTCTGTGTGTATGTGTGTGTGTGTTTAATTCAACCTGTCTGTACTCAAAAAACGCCTATCTTAGAAAACACTTACAGCAAAACCTTTAATTAATTCACATTTTAAAGTTTGTTTCTTTTAAATATCTTCTATAAATTTTAGTTAATTAATTAAATATAATCTAAGCAAGAATTTTACCCCAAAATAAAATAAAACCTTAATATCTGTAAAAACTTTCTCAATTGATAATAAAACTTTAAAATCCCCCAGTTATGTGGGGGCCTATTCGTATTTTTAGCTCTGCAGTATGATTCCAAAAGAGAGTACAAACACACAGACAAACATCCTGTTACTTTATTAGTAACAGGATGTTTGTGTGTCTGTATATTTGTGCCAAAGGATCTCGCTGCAATCAGGTTCTTCTTAACATGGTAGATTCTCATAGGTCCCGGAAAGATTTGTAACTATTTTGGGGGAGGGTACCACCACCTTCCTAAGAGATTGAGAAATCACAAGAAAACAAAAAAATTATGTTTCTTGATTTAACAAAGAGCATTCAATGAAACATAAATGTCAAACGCAACATAGACATATTTTAAATATAAAAAAAACATTTAAAGTACCATTAGAGGCCTCTAGGGGCGTAGTCACTAGTTAGAGCTAAAAAGCTTGGACTTTATCTTAACAATTTTTAATAAATGAATGTGTCTTTATACAAAATGAATATAATTAAGTCATATTAATGATATCAAAATATATTCTTATTAATATATTGATTGCTAAATATAAAACAATGCTTTGCTTTTTAAAATGTTTTTAGAAAAGCATTTTCTGAGATAAGCATTTTTTGAGATAGGCGTTAATTAAGATGATACATTATTGATGGTCCCGAGAATAGCTTAATTTTATAGTTTCAATTATAATATTATCAATTGCCTGTATGTATCCTGTTCAATGGTTATATTACATTTTATCATACATATACAAAGCAATTAACTGATTTTAAATGATTTTTAACGTCACATATCTAAAGCCATGTAGATATGTAGAATTAGATATTCATATAAATTTTTAAATAAAGGAAAAAATGAAAATCCAGGTACCATTATCAGTGTTATTCATTACCATATATGGCTTTATTTCTGTGACCATCGGAAGAAAATTTTAAATCTATCCGTAGATAACAATTTCAACATTTTTTGGTTAGTTTAATACGGTATGTAACAAAAGCTTTTATTTTACTATAAATTTGCAAGTAAACTTCAACTAAAAGATTGTTATTTGTCGATTTTGATAGGTTTTTAGATATGTATAATAAAACACAAAATACAACGATGTTTTCAAGGGAATAAATTCGTTTTTTTAAAGTTTGATTTATTTTTAAATGGGAAGTATTTAAGACTTAATTCTCAAAAAAGTAATCTTAAAAAACATTAATCAGTGACATATATCAACTTAATTCCAGCTTCGTGAACACTTTAAGATTGATGTCATTTGGCATTAAACTCTATGTTAAAAGAATTTATAAAACTAATCATATACAATCTTTAGGCTAACAGAAAGAGTGAATTAAAAGATATCACTGCTCTTGTTTAAAGACCTTAAATTTAGGGTGACACTTGCTTAGTAGCCCAAAAATATATACATGTTTAAAACTTATAAGAGCAAATAACCATCAAAATACTGTTCCTAAAAGTTAAATTGACATTTAGTTGTAAAATATCTTTGCTTTAAACTTTAAAATATTTGTAAAGCTCAAGAAAAACCTATAAGCACAGGATATGTGCAGTACAAAATCAGAACCTGAAATTTCCTGTCATCAAATTTCTATTTCAATGTGAACTGGATATGCATGATCAATATGTAAACGTGACATAAATTTACCAATATTTCAATATTTTCCACCAGGCTATAAATGTAGTAATAAGGCCCTTGAAGATTGAACTAAAAAATTTATTAGTGTCATTTGAAATCCACTATTTAGTTTTAAAATGATATTTTACAGGAATTCATCTTTAGATTTGTATTTTTTTCCAGACATACATATTTTTTTCATCCTTTACTTATACTGGAAAACTTAACTTTTAAAATTAAAACATAGATTTCTAGCTTCTGTAGGGAAGAGCACAAAGAAGTCTACAATTATCTGAAGCTTTTCTAAAATAGAAAACTCATTTGGTTCAAAGTTATCAAAATCTTAAGCTAAAGACAAAAAAAACCTTACCACTTTATATAATAAGACAATTAAAGAGATTTCTTCACCTCAATATTTTTATTCTGATAACCAGGTTATCTATGGTCCTAAAAATATGAATTTAACTCTTGCTCTGCTCTGACTTTTTAATGCCTATAAAAAGTGTTAAATTAAACTTTAATAGTTTCCCTTCATATTTCACTTGATTACAAATATTGATAAAAGCTAACAATTTTAAATAGTTATTCCTAGAGTTTTTTTTATAGACATATTAGGGTTGTGTTTTTTCTATCAATTTAAAATAAAAATATAAAAATTATTATAAATATATAACACAAATTTGAACTAAAATACAAAGATAATTATTCTTATTCTTTCATCAATTATGCTTGGTATTCAGCTAAAGATTGCAACACAAAACTTAATTAATCCACCAACGGTTGATTCAACTTTTGTGAGAAAAATTACCAAAGATGACTTGCCACTGATAATCATATGTCCTAGAAATCTAGCAAATTACACAAGGTTACATGAACTGCACTATGATAGTATCTATGATCTTCTTGAAGGAAAAACTAAATGTAATGACAAATCATGTACTTCTTGGGGAGCCCATCAAAATCTTACTCTGCATGAAATGATGTTACAAATCTATGATGAAAATAAAGCTTCAAACATTTATGTGTCTGGTGTTGAATCCAAAGAAGGAAGAGTAATTCTTTTACCTACCTTCGGGTTTTGTAGAGAATTTTTAAACTTTGATCCTTCAAAGTTAATGATCATAAGTAATTCCTTTGGTGGCATTAGAATTTTTATAACAGACAAATCATTTAGAAGCTTTACTATGCCATATATTTAATCACATGTGGGAAATAAGATATCTATTCAGGAGAATGAATTTACACATATTGATGTGGAAGTTGAAATTTTCTCATCATGCAACGTTGACCAAACTTTGTGGAACCAAACTGACTTTCAAGAATGTGTTGAGGAGAAGGTTCAAGATTTCTTTGGAAACCATTTTGATTTTGTTCCGCCTTGGTGGTCTGTTAAAAACCAATGCAGTGAAATTTACAGCTTTAACACTTTTAATGAAGATGTTTTCTTTGAAGAGTTTCTCATGCCATTTTATATTTTTGCGCATAACAAGATTGAGACAGCTTGCAAAAAGTCTTGCAGATCATCAAGGTACAAAATATATGAAAGAGAAATTGTAAATGAGGGATACTTCCCAGGAGCAACAATATCCTTCAGTGATACAGTGCTGGTTACAGAGAAAGAATTTAACTACAACCTGTTTCAATACATTATTGATATAGGGAGTAGCTTTGGCCTCTGGATAGGTTTGTCAGTCCTGGGACTTCATGATCTGGTTCTTACAGCAGCTAATGTTCTCAACAACATCCCAGTTGTTAAAAGAATCTTGTCAGCAATATCAAAGTAGGTTTTAAAATACTTTGATCAAGCTAAATATCTGTATGTCAAATATTATTCACACAACTTTAATTTGTTACCCATATAAGTGAAAGGAGACTATCCACGAACAAGAGCAAGTGATTCTAAGCACCTTCCAGTATTAATCCATAGTAATTTTTTAGTGAATATACTAGGTTTATGTTTAATATATGGCTTTTCAACTAAAAAGTTAGGTTTCAACATTGTTTTATATGAAAAAACGTCGAAATGTAAAACATTTTTTGGTGCATATATCATCAAATGTTTTGATGAGTTCAAACTGTTGTTTAAAAGCTTTGGCACAAAAGTATATTATTTTGTTTAAAATGTATATTGAGAAGAAGGGTTGGTAACTACTATTTTTTAAACTTTTGCAATTTTCAGATGCTTTTCTGCCATGTTATTCTGTTTTGTCCTTTGAACTCAACAAAGCATTTGATGATATTGCATAACAATGCTTTATATTTTAAAGTTACTTTTTTTTATATAAAACCATGGTGAAACCTAACTTTTTAGTTGATAAACCAAATACTAAACATAAACCTAGTGTATTCACTAAAAAAATACTATGGATCAATGCTGGAAGGTGCTTAGAATCGCTTGCTCTTGTTCGTGGATAGTCCCCTTTAAATTGTCCCTTATTTGGTTGACTTGTGAATAGAAAGTTCTTTTGTAACATTGTCTGGACTGTCGGCTATATTTTAAATATAGTTTACCTTACTTGGAAACATTATGAATACAATACATTTTTTAAAAAACCAAACATGTAACATTTTTGTTGTTATAAATTGTATTAATTATAAAATATCTCTTTCTATACACACAGTGCAAATGAAGGTGCTTTGACTTTTGTGTCAGAACCTAAATTGGGACATCATTCATTACCCTAGGTTAGGTAACTTCATTTCACTTTTCAATTAAATCTAAAATGCAGAGGTTTTTTCTAATTTTTCTAATTTTCTCAAAAACCGCTGCATTTTAGATTTTATTGAAAAGTGAAATGAAGTTACCTAACCTAGGGTAATGAAATGCACTATGTCCCAATTTAGGTTCTGACAACAAAGTCAAAGCACCTTCGAAGGCACTGTGTACAATATTACTTTCATATGCACTAAAAAAAATATTGTTTTGCACATAAATGTTTTATTATAATAACAATAATAAATACATTCATTCTTAAATATTGTATTCTCCTTAACTAATAACAATAGCAATCTTTAATAATTCATTTAATAATTCTTTATAATACATTAGAAATCCTTAATTATTAAGTAGTAAGTTGTGTGTGCATGTGTGAGTAAAAGGTCTTTTAAAATGTTCCTTAATTTTCAAGGGGAAGTGGGCAAGTGCATCATCTATTCCACCATTAGAGAAATATACTTGACTGAAAATAAATTTTAAAAAAGAAAGGAGGGTGGGATGGAGCATCAACCCTTTAGGCTAAAGAATTTTGAGGCTAATAGTGAAGCCACAGGTACTAAATAAAATTAGACAGTAAGAAAATAAAATCGGCAATTGAAAAATAATTGAATTAAATACATTGAAAAACCAACAATATATCCTATAATATAAAGTAATAAAATAAAGATCTCAGAGAATTCTGCACTGAATCCATTAAACTAGAGAAGTTGTATAAATATTGTAGAAGCTATGAGCGGAGCAACTAGTTTCTTTAAAACTAATTATCTTTTAACCAAGTTAATTAAAAAAGTGGGAATATAGTTTTTTGGTTTGTTTGTAGCCTTTAAAGAAATGTTACAAAAATATTTCAAAGACAGAATTACTCAATGACGACCTTAAAATTCATTTCCCAATAGAATATTGCACATTAATACACATATAAATATTTCAAGTGATTAATTTTGATCATTATTAGACCACACAAAATTTTTGGAGGACAAATTAAGATTTATTTGATTAAAATTATTTTCTTCAAGGGACAATCAAATATTCTAATTTATAAAGTATTTGTAAAAAAACTATTTTTTTTATAATATTTTATATTTTTTGGTGGGTTGGGGGTGTCCCACCCCCCAAGAAAATAGCTTAAAACCATCCCAGGACAGGTAGGTATATTCCCTGAAGAGTAGAGCCCAATTGGTTCAGTGGTTACTGAGATCTTAAGCTTCAGACAGACAGACAGACATCATACAACTTTGTATAATAGATAGGTTTTTAATCATTTTTTAGTCCAAATCTAAAATAATAATATTTTATACAATTTTTAAATATTTTAAAATCTTAAAAATATGTGCTGCTTATCAAATGTTCTTTTACTCTTAAAAAATGGAAACATATACATTAGACTTTCTAATTAAATTTGAATCCATTCCTTAACATTGAATATGAAGTTGCCCTGACCTTGTTAATAATTAATTTTCTTTCATTAATTATTGATTGAAAATGGCTTTCCTATTTCTCACTCTTTTTCTTGGTCTTTCCACTTAATTATCATACAATACAATATATGTATATACATATGCAAAATTGAGTATTAGGTGTTAATAATTCCTTTTTCTTGTTATCCCTTTCTTGTAACTTTTAGCATATGTTATTTTTTTGTGGTTATACATAATATCCAAAGTTTGAATCTGTTTTGCAGGATATAGTTCAACTAGTTTTCCACCCATTTTCTCTTTTTCTTTATTGTCTGTTTAAAACTTCTATTAATCATGTTAATTATTTATTGATAACTTATTAACCAGTATAGTTTTAAAGGAGAAATTAATTGGTCTAGTGAATTTTGATTTTTTATACATTGATATGATTGTTTAGTATTTAAATTGTTTTCATGAAATAGAGACAATTCAATAGACAATATATTTGTTATTTTAATTTTTCAGTCATAAATCAAAACAAGAAATTCTGTTTCATATCACTTTTTATAAACTTTTTATACATAACCACGAAAATTTAAAATTTATGTATTTAATAAAAAATTTAGGTAAAATGTGTGATTATGTATAATAATTTGAATAACTCTTTCTATGATGAAGGAGTAAGAAATAACAAAAATGAACATAGTTACAACAATGATCTTACATTCAAATCTATCAGGCTGGAATCACCAGTAAGTATTTACTTAAAAATTATTCTAAATATGGTCCAAATTTTAAATTTAATCTAAGGGATCTATAGGAATATCATAAGGGCCAACAAATTGATCCCCAATGATAATTAACAAAATTATTGCTTCTATAGATTACAATTTTTGGTTGAAACATTTGGATCAAGTTAATGAACCAACCAATAAAATGAAATAAAAGTCCAATGAATATAAATATTAAACCAATGAATATAAAATATTATTAAAAATTCGGTCACAGGAGCCTTTTAAAGATTTCTGGAGACTTGGAGGATCACTTGATTACTTGAACACCTGTATTCAATATAAGGATATTTTATTATTTTGGTAACATAAATTGCTTTGTTTAAATAGAAAAAAAATATTTTTGCTCCTTACCCGGATGACCCTGCCAGGTTTGCTGGTATCCTGTGCCCGCCAGGATGGAGATATTCATAAATTGCCAACTCTCAGTTATGTGTCCTACCCATATTTTAAAAGTCACTCAAGAATGGCCCTCTATCTTTCACGCTAAGAAAGTGATAAAAAAATCGTTAAGGTTTCATATGAATTTGAGTGCATTATATTGCAGAGAAAATCTGCTGGCTCAAGGTGGACTACAGAAACAGTGGATGGCATTCATTACAACAGATGGAAACAGAGAGTTAATATAGAGGTGAGAATATGCATCTTTTAAAGAAAATTCGGATCAAGTTAAACAGTGTGTGACAATACTCTGTTTTGGCATACTCCGCATTCCTTGTTGAAATATTGGCATACTCTGCTTTACTTGTCAAAATATTGGTCTGCTTTGCTTTACTTGATGAAGTATTGGCATGCTTTTCTTAACTTGTAAAATTTTTAATCAACATATGGATATACTAGCGGCTACGCCTCCTAGAGGCCTCTAGGGGCACTTATGGGATGATAAAATATTTGTGTACTTTGCCTTACTTGACAAAATGTGTTTGGCACACTCTGCATAAATTCAACCTAAAACTAGTTATTTTATCTAACACAAAAGGTATAAAATTTATCACTTTAACAATCTATAGTTATAATTATTTAATGCTATTCATGATCATACACTTTCATTAAGTAATTTTTTCTGTACTAAACCTTATTTTATACATTAACAGTGTTGAAAATAAATTATTAGCTTAATAGTCCTAAATTATATATTTCTTTTATACATAATAATTAATATTCTGTATTACTTATGCAAGTAAATTAAATGTGGACAAAAGATTCATGACATAAAAATTTTACGGTTTTTATTGTAGATTAATTAATAGATATAATGACCATTTAAAGTACCTTGTGTGTCTGTTGTAATAATATTTTACCTATTATAAGGAAAATTTTAGAACACATTTAATAGATTTTAAAACTATTCATTTAAAGAAAAATTTCAGTTTTATAATTTTCACCTGTGATCTTCTTAAAGCCAGTCTGTCTGTCTAAATGCTCTTTTCTATTTAATACTGTAAACTACACTCAACTTGATTTGCTTTGCTATTCAATCGACATTAATTTACTTGTTTCTATAATAGTAGTTCTAACAAGAATATTTTTTACCTATTTAGCCAGATGACCTACCAGCAGTAAGGAAACCTGAAGCCAGAAAGGAAAGAAATGATCTTGGCTCCTCCAGACCTTTTGATGAGAGTCAGAAGTTGGATGATGGAGATGAAGGGTCATGTCTTCAATATTTGAAGGTTAAAGATGAACAATTTCATAAAAAAACATTAATTAGGAATTCATTACTAAAAAGTTTAAAATCTCTTATTTATGATACTATATTCAAAATTCAGGAAAACTTCCATTATTATCTTTGCTCACTTATTCTGATAATTGCTTTGGTTATTGCAACAGGTAAGAAAATGAGAAATTAATAGAAAAATAGAAATCTATCTTCATAAAAGAGAACTAATATTGTCACATGTTATTTTAGTATTACTCATTAGATGTCATAATCCCAAGAAAGAGAAACAACAAGTCAGATTTACTGTAAGGTAAATTGAAAAAGTTTCATATTAGGTTCCACACTTTCAATCAATTTTATGCTTATTTAATTAAATATTAAAAGTATTTGTATTTTACTTTTTTAGATCAATATCTGGAACAACTTCTTTATCCCCTCCTAATGGTGACTCTCTAAATAGTAATTTGTCAGCTCAGTCTTTCATTGAATCTACTCTAGCAACTTTTGTAACTACTGTACTACCTTCTGTGTCAAGCACTGTGAGTTCAACAACAACAAGAGAGAGTACTACCACAATTAAACCAACAACCACAGCTGTAACTTCTTCAACTACGTCAACATCCTCAACAACTGGTACATCTACTACAATTACAACATCTTTTAAAACTACTACTACTTCAGAGACAACTACGACAATAACAACAACTACTACTACAATATCAACATCAAACTTAAAGACATCAACTCCATTCTCTCCCTTCCTGAGTGACAGGTCAGTATTATAAAAAGAATTTATTAGCTAGTTTTGAATAGATTTAAATGTACATTATCCTATTTAGTGAACAAACAACAAGAGAGGACTACTTTCCATTTTTTCGGAATAGAAGACAAGTCAATGCAAATACAAATAAAGAAAACATGACAAAAGATGACTTGTATAATGTAACATCAAACAAAAAACTAGAAGATGACTCTATTGGTAATCTAAATCTAAATGACAATGAATCTAAATCAGATGACGAGGACAGTAACCTGTTGACAGATACTTGTATACTTCCCCTTGTAGCTGTTATTCTTTCTTCAGTAGCTCTTGCTATAACTCTAATTATTGTTCTTATAACTCTAGTCAATATCATTACATCTGAATAAATTTGTTTACACTTCTTTTCACTAAATTTTTAAAAGTTTAAGAACATGTTACAAATTACACTCATTTATTTATCTGACATATACCTTCAACTTAATTTTTAAAATTTTATACTCTATATAACTCCAATTTATACTTTACATTTATTTTTTATTTTTTATTTTTGACTTTATTTTTCATAACTTTCTTAACTGCCTATAAAGCATGTATTATTGTACTGATTTACATGATCAATAAACCTATTTTTAGAAATGTATTCTTAATTTTAAATATACAGAAAGAGGGTAGTATAGATTACACAATTTTACTACAAATATTTGATTAATACATTAATCACAGAGATCTAATGCCCAGTTTACAAATAACTTTTAAAGGTCGACCGATCTTTTCTGTAGGTCAACCTAAACAAGTACAACCCAAAAATACCTTTATAAAATCGGTCAACCTAAAGCTTCTATAGGTCGACCTTTGTCTTTTGTTAACAGGGCCTAAATGTATTTTTAAAAAAAAACCATTTTATTTGTGAGTATGATAACATGTTCAGATTTAGAAAAATCAAAGTACAAAAAAAAGTGAAATAATTTAGCAAGAAACCATTTTAAAATTAAAACTTAATTTTGAAAATCTTATATTGAATCAATTTATGTTTGTTAGGGAGATTCAATCAGACACTCCCTCTGTATGGATCATATGAAGGAATCTAGCTGAATTGGCTGGGAGCACTGAAATAAATTGGAAATAAGAAAGGGCTGTTTTTTTTTAAAGTAGGAAGATTGGACAAAGAGTAGCCCTTGCAGGTATTAAGTAAAAGATAAAGAACTAACACCCCACCTTTTTAAAATATATTTCCAAAAACACTTATACATATTATTTTTAAAAACTTAATTAAAGTTAATTTAATTGAAGCTAAAAATAGAATATTACTCTTATACCTGTGAGTAAGAAGGTGGTCTAGGCTCCATGAAAAGGTCTTTGTAGGCTGGAGGGAAGTCAGTTTTAGAAGACCGGTGGAAAAACACTAAAATAGTAATTGAGTTATTGATTTTTGAAATTTTTACAGATTAAATCAACTTATATTTAAGATTTTGGCCCTTTATTCATAATGTAAAACTTACTGTCCGGATTAGATCCAAGTCCATTTCTTCTGTAGACACAAGTTGAACAGGTGCAAAGGAGTTCACCCTCATTAGGCAATCTTCTTGGCTCTAAACTCTTTTGACCCCTGAAAAGATTTCTGCTATAGTCCTTTTTGTAGCAATGCCTCATAAGGGGTGATTAGTTTTTTTTGTCACAGTAAAATTTCTCCTATTTCTAGCCCCTGTTGGGAGTTCTAACTATTCAGGGCCAATTGCCTAAACCTGCAGGGCAATCACCTAACCTAAAAAAAACTATAAAAAGCTACTGTGAAAATATGATGAATCGTTCCTTAAAATGCATTGCCATGAAAGAAATACCCAAAATTTCTTCTTGAATGTAATTGAGGTAGATAATTTTGGTAAATTTTGCAATAATTAATTTCATTTTATGTTTTTAAAACTATATATATACCCATGATTTATCATCCTGTAGTTTCTGCCAAGTGGTCCAGGTACTGTAACCATTTCAATTTTGATGACAGTAGTAGTTGTCCATCCCTGTGTTACACATATTTTATATTTCTTAGATTAAGTTTAAATTTAAATACTTTTGAAAAGCTTGTAGAGCTATCATGTACTTAAGAATTATAATTAGAATTCCAATACAAATGACACATAATCTTATATTATCCAAATCCACTCATTTGTTTACTTTTTTGATATTTTCTTTGCATCATCTGTCAAAATGATTTTAATCAATATAAAATATTCCTGTGTTCTGCTATTAAATTCAACTTTGCAATCTTTCAGCTCAGGCTGTTGATTTCCAGTGTCCTCTGAATCCATTATTCCTCCAGTCCTGTTGATAATGATAAAACTCTTCATCAAGTTTTTATTTTCACCAGAAAAAATTGAAAATTTGAAAAATATGCTTATGTTATTTCACATAACAAATTATCGATCTCTTTGTATAGAAAAAACAATTACCAGACTACGATGATGTAGATTGTAGCAAATACAAAGTAACCACAGAAATAGGCATTTGCTGAAGTATCCTTTCTTTTCTGAAAAATATCATAACAATGTTTTAACTTGTAAACTTTAACAAAGCACAATATACAAGTTTCCAGAAGCCAGAATCTAAGTAGAGGTTCAATAAAGTTTCTTAATAGTCATAATACATTAAGATATTAGACTGGGGTTACCTTAATAAATTTATTTTGTGATATATTTTTTTTGTTATTTAAATGTTACCTTGTTTTTCCTAGTTTCACCACTACATTTTGGTGTAACATTCTCATTCTCCTCTGTGACAAGATTCTCTGTTTCCAATTCACCAGACAACTCTAAACTTCTTTTAAGTAACAGAAAGCTTACTGCTTCATCCAGTGTTAAACTTTCATTGTTATTCTTCTGATGGCTTAGAAGGACAGCTATTGGGTCAATTTCCTGCTTTTGGTGTTTTGATGATCTATTATAGTCAACATTAGTTGTGAGATTGTCATTTTCTTGTTTAGTGTTTGTCCCAGTTACAAGAGCTTTGATTTTATCAAAATAGTCCCCAAGTACATTAGAAGCCTCAGTGGTTGGAATATCCATGAGAGTTTGATCTGATATTTGAACAGTAAAGCTGGCATTTTGTTCAGTAGCCTCTATTATAAAAAAATAATTGTTGTAAGCATTACAAAAAGTGATAAGAATGAATGAATTTGAGTAAAGAACAACTGTTTTGCCCCGATTGAGATTTTTGAGATCTTAAATCGCGCAGCCAATCATCCTGTACTCTCTGTTCGACGGAGGAAAACACAGATAGTTCACGAATCTCTTTATTTTGAGATGAAAACTGTAACTCTAGAGGGGGGGTCTCTGGAGGAATTGTCGTCTTCTCTGATTTATCAGGGTAAGGATTAAGAGGTTTGGGAATTTTCATTTAGTACTTGACCCAAATACTCAAGGTATGCTTCCCTGCGGCGATACAACAACCATACCTGTTTCAGAACTGGTTTTGTTTCCTCTCAAACCCAAGTTATTGTTTGTAGCATTCTAAATATACAGAAAAACAGTTTTTAGTAATTATCCTAATACAAAGTAAAAGGATGTTATTAACCACTGGAATAATATAGTTCTCCTTTTCAGTAAAGCTTCTTATAGATCCAGGGAAGGTTTGTAATATTAGAGTAAAATACTAGAGAGAAAAAAGGGTTAACTAACTGTATCTCCCCCTCGCACTGTCCTTGTGCCGCCTTTCTATTGGGTCATCAAAAAACAACCAATGGTGTGGTGTGTATTAACCAGCCAAGTAGCAGGAAATAATTTGGTAGCAGACGAATAAGAGAAACTGCCCAATTGTTTTCTTTTTGAAACCAAAATTGAAAGTTAGGGTTCATTTACCCTTCTCTAAAGTGCCCTGAGGAGCGTAGATACTATTTGAACCTACCTTTATAACAAAGCAGAAAAACATGTAGCACAATGTGAGACAACACCAGTGTACACAAAGTACTGCAAGATAATTCTTTCCATTTTTCTTGGGTCTTCTTGGCCTGTAATAGTTAACATTTATTGAATTAGCATCAACAATTAGATGGGTAAGTTAGATAAGTGATAAATAAATCAATGAAAAAAACCGAGAAATGACAGGTGCTTTCCTCAAAGTATCCATGAAGCACTGGAACCCCACCCCCTTATTTTTTTTTATAATAAATTGAATTAAAGGAGGTGTAGTTTTTTCTTTTTATCGAACTCAGCGCAGACTTTACCTATCCCAGTAGTGCTACACAGAACCCAATCTGACCGGAAGAAATAATTTCCATATAATAAGAATTTTTTTATGAACTTACGGTGGATTTAGTTCTTTTTCCAGGACCATGGCCATTCTGGCAACCCTGGTTCTTTTATCTCCAGGTGGGCAGTCATCAGTGTAATTTATACTGAAATTTTGTA
Organism: Acartia tonsa; assembly: GCF_053477335.1. NCBI lineage: Eukaryota > Metazoa > Arthropoda > Copepoda > Calanoida > Acartiidae > Acartia > Acartia tonsa. The sequence continues at coordinate 5,051,368 of NC_137267.1, read as the reverse complement.
TATGTATTTTTTATACACATCTACCTGGCAAAATTAAGGGGGTTGGATACATTAGTCATCAAAACCTATGTTAAATCATTAAGAGCATATTATTAGATAGTTTAAAGACAAGTACCAACAAACATTAATCATGTAGCCGCTATAAGGATACAGTACCCTATGTTTTTTAGCCTCTAATTAAAAAATCATGTTTATAAAACTTTGGGTACCAGTATGATTTACAGTCCACTGTACCCTTCCTCTCTGGTGTATGATACAATCAGATAAACAATTTACCTTGTACTGGTAGTACGTATACTTTCTCCTGGGGTGATTTGGCTCATTTTTCTGCGGATTCTCTTATCCTTACATTTATTTATATCTAACAAAAAGGCAAAAAGAGCTTATTCTTCGCACAAATTTTTATAGAAATTGTAAAAAATCTAAAAAAGTATGGAAGTTTTATCTGAGGCTAACTTATTTTAACTGAGAATTTAGATGATTTCATAAAATATTTTGTTTAAGAGAATTTTATGAAAATATTAAGAGAGAATGCAGGGAGGAGACATTGAGCTGTTTATCATACTAGTCCCCAAAGTTTTCTTATTCATTGGCTTATTAAGTTTGGGGACTTTTATTAAATTCATTAACTTTAGTTTCCACACGTTCCAAGCACTAATTGTAACCTACAGAATTTTTTTGTGTGTGGCAGCATTTAAAAGTACATCAAAATCGACCATTGTCTTATTCCTTTATATCCCTGGAGATAGAGTGCAGGATAGAGAGAGAGAGAGAGCTTTGTTTAAAATCTCAATTTCTCTGTGTATATATTGTTCTCTGCTATCATGTATTAAAATGTTATGCTGTTATGCACTGGAATTTTATATCCATGACAACCCTAGTATAAAACATTTACATACTTACAAAATTAAATATAATAAAGGATCTATTTTAATTTGGAATTTATCAGAGATCTAAATTGATGTACTTTCCCTAATATTGATACATGAAATATACCCTGCTGTAAATATCTATGAGTGGTTGAAACGTTTGGACATTCAATCTCATAAATCAACCAATCACAGGGTGTATATTATACCATATAAAGGTGATTAACAATTTAAATACTTGACAAGAAACTTTTATTTATTCCATAATACACTGTTTGATATTTTTAAATATTATATTATAAAATCTAATATTATTTATCTATACTTTTAATAAGATAGCCATTCATATTTTATCTTTACAATAAGTAATACGTAAAAATAGATTTATTATTACTTAGACCAGTTATAAAATCATATTGAACCCTGTTAACCCATCACCTCCACTCTATACTTGGTGAAATAAATGAACTATAAGTATATACATATTAGCAACCTGAATTGACGTCAATTTTTCCACAGTCTTAATATCTACATATATTCATTATCCATTTATATAAAGCTTAAAATAAATTAATATTAACCTTTTGTATTATAATTGATATTCTTTAATGATATGTGTAATGACGAGGATAATGTTGTCAATTAATCAGAAAATAATGTTCATTATGGAAGGTCTGTGTATCAAGTTTAATTTTCAATCCTTGTAAAAAAGTAATAGGATCTGTTTGTCTGTCTGTACCAAAGGATCTCTGTAACTGCTCAACTGATATGGTTCTTCTTTAATCTTAAATTTAATCTAAAAAATGTTTTTTTACTTTTTCTTTTTCAAACTAAATTCTCCCCCCTCAATTGTCCATAGTGGCCTCTTTTGGCAAAGCCTCTTGTATAAAGTATGATTTGAAAACTTATTTCTGATTTATTTTGCTTTTACTCAAATGGAAAAGCAAAAGTTTTGAGCTCAATGGGCCAAATTATGTAAAATTTTCTAGGGTTACCCATGCTAACCTAAGAAATATTATAGGATTATCACAAATATTTATATATCTAATAACAAAATACACAGACAGTCCTTTTTAATTATTTTACATTCTTTTATATTATACTAATTCATATCCTTTCATAATAAGCTGTTAATGGTAAGTAAGAAAATTATTAAAAAAGAAACTATTGAAAAAAACTGTATTTCAAAAACTTTGGACAGTGCAAGTTTTGAGCCAACCAATCAAAATTCAATAAAAGTAGACAAAGTTCACAAGGGAATGTGTTTATAAAACTTTGGGTACCAGTATTATTTAGAGTCATAAGTCCACTCCCTACCTGTAGGCTACTGTCTGACAGTCTTGGGCATAGATGGTTCAAGTCTATGTCTGAAGGTCAAACATTCATTATCATTCTATATACATATGTACATGTTTTAAAATCTAGAAACATTAAAAAAATAACTTTTAAACTTCCTTTGAAAAAACCATTTATTCTCTTTGAATTCCAATAGTTATGGTCTTCAGTACAATAGAAGCTGTCTAATCATGAAGACTTCTGTGTTAATTCTATTGATAGGCATTGCTCTGTTTGAATTTTTAACAAACATTCAGGCAACCACCATAACTACAGCTTACAAGATTAGAAAACCAGCTGCAGTTCAGGGTAATAAGCTTTTAAGCATTAACAACATCATGAATTCAAAAGAGGTAGTTTCATGATATACATTTAAACTTAAATTTAGTGATCCAGTTATAATTCATCAATAACAACCTTAGATTATATTCAATAGAATTTTTCTCTAATTTGGTTTCCAACATTTTAAGACTTGATAATCTTACTCTTGTGATATGTATGTACATAATTGTAAGAATTTTATTTTAGATTGTAACAAAAAACCACCACCACCCACCAAATCTAAAGGTTATTTCAATAATTTTAACAAAAGAAGACTAAAATCATCTTTAATTATAGCTCAGTGGACCAAAGATGTACAAGTAGAATTAGGGGGGGGGGGGGATGGTATTGGGTGATTAACCCCTCCAAAGAAAATTGCAGTTTTTTAAAATGAATTAAATTTCCCTCCCCACCTTAATTTTTTGGTTTTTACCCAAATTAAAAAAATAATTTAGGGGTGCTAATTTCCTAACTCCCCCCTATGTAATTTTACCCCCAGGTAAAATATTTAGGCATAAATTCTTTTATTTACCCCCCTGTTGAGATTTTTACATGGTGATTCCTTTAGTAGTTAGGTACGATTTAGAAAGCGTAGCAACTCCATAATCATTACCAAAAAGTCCGTACGTCCATTTTAAACATGTTGATTTTTTTACTTTTTTAACAACAAATTTTTATGTGATCTAATCATTGGATTGATTTGATTTTTGGTATATTGATTCCTGGGAAAACAAAGTATATTGTAATAAGCGAAGGAACTTTATAATCAAGTCCTAAAAATGTAAGTATGTCCATAAACATTATCCTGCATCGAGCAGTTTTTTAACAAATATACTTACAATTTTGCTGTGACTCTTATACATTTATATTCTGATTATTCAGTTCTGACACTATACAAGTGTTAATGTCCGTTTGTCCTACCGTGCCAGTGCTTCGCTTTTATGGATGTTGTCATCCTTGTTTAATTTCAGATACTGAGTTGGATTATACATTGAACATAAGCACAACTTCATCAATCAAAGATTTTACATTTTGCTTTAGGTTGGATTTATACTTTTAGTATAGTCATTATCCTAATAGAAAAGTAACAACATGTTTGCCTGTCTGTAGCTAACAACTGTACTGATATGGTTCTCTTTTATAGAAAAACTCCAGTGAAGATTAATCACAATTTTTGACAGGGTATAACCTCCAACCTCACAAAAAACCGTCCCTGGAAAAAATCTTATCCCCCCCCAAAAATTTTTTTTTCATTTTTCTTTTTATAACTAAAATTTAAAGTAGAGGGTCGTCTTACCCTCCTACCCCCTCCCCCTTCCCTCAAGTAGCCCATATGGGCCTATAGTTGCAAAGCTGCTAGATTTAAAGTAAAGAAATTACATATGTGTTTTAACCAGGGACTGGTTATAAAAACAAATTATTCTACTGAAATGTTTACTTAGGTTTAATCAGGAGTCATTCTTGTCACAAATGATAGGGTAAGTTTATTTTATAGAGTAATACTTTTTAAATAGTGATATTAAAGTTTTCTAATCCTTAGTGTATTTTCAAAGTTATCATATGTCATTGTTCTCTATACATTTCCACACCAGAATTTAATTCAATTAACAACAACATTACAGCAAAATATTACTAAAAGTAAATGAATGGACTGAAAGAATTAATTAAAAGAGTATGTGAAGAATAGCCACTGTCCCCTCCCTCCATCCAACGGCAGACAAAATTAATTATAAAATACTTTGCTACTAAAATTATATTTTGATTTCAGCATCAAGCAACTGTCAGCTATAGAAAGAGGAGTACTAGGTCCGGAGATACAGTTCTTTCAAATTGAACCTATAGATGAGGACTTTAAATATTTCATGGTTAGAGTTCATCATATTCAAGTAAGATTCAATTTATATTAACTAGTCCCCTAGAGTCTAGGGGGGGGAGTGGGAGGGTCATTTTTTGGGAAAGGGCAGTCTACAACCCCCTATTTTAAGTTTAGTTTTTGAAAAAAAATAGAGACAGACACATATCCTGTTACTTTTTTTGACACCCAAAAAAACCTATCCTATTCTAGCCATAAACTAATAGACAAAAAATATATATTACCAAAATATGCGTATATTATAACTGAAATAATTTCTTAGTTTTTATTGCTGAAAGCTGAAATGAAACCTTTCAAATGGCATAGTGTTTGTACAGCAGTGGGTAAATATTTTTAATCATTATGAATAAAGGATGATAAAAAGTTAAAATATCAGGTGAATTAAAAAAACAATACTGTATAACATTAATTTTTTAATTGTTACAGATCTACAAAACAATGTGGCTACTATTGTCAGGAACACATTGATAACATAATATTATTGGTTATTTAATAATCCTAAAATTTTCTTTCTCAAATATAGAGATTAAAGTTTAAAAATTTATAAACAAGGTATGTTATCCAAATTTAATTAAGAAATGGAGTGGTCAAATTTAAGAAAGGAGCTCCTTTTCTCAGAAATGTTACAGCTTTTGAACTGGACCCAAGTTATGGAATACAAGTTGGTATTTTGAAGTCTGGAAGGGTATCAGATTTACAGATTTGGGATTATGTTTTTACAGGTACAATACATAAAGTAATATTAAAAAGATATGATTTTTATGTTCAAAGCATTTACAAAAACTATTTATTGATGATTCAGATGATCAGATGATTCAATGGACAACCTGTAATAATCAGGAGGCAGAAGGAAATATATTTTCATGGTCCTCAAACTTTAATGTGACATCTAGCAATGTAGGTTATAGAGAACTTGGTACTGGCTTATTTTGTTTGCCAGAGACCCTTGGCCTAACAGTGCTATCAAAACAAAGTTACACTGAAGGAATTATCTCTTGCAAGTATGTAACTTTAACTGTTGTTTTTCAACATTTTCTGCACTCTTATCAAGAAAAATATATCTAATATTTAAATTTAATTAAAGAATTTTTTAAAATGATTTAGGCAGCTCAAGGCAAATGTTCATGCTTACACTACATCATTAAAAAATACAGACATAAGAACTGGTAAAGGACTATTAAGTGGTAATTATGAATTATGGGCTGGTTATTCAGATAAACTTGATGAAAATAACTATATTTCTCCAGATGGACTTAACATTAATGAAACTCAACTTACATGGAGATGGGGAGAGCCTAATGGTGAAAATCTTGAGAATTGTGTAGCAATGCAGGGTCCAAACACCCAAAACACCCAAATAATTGATAAGATGTGTATGGAAAAGTTGTTTGTCACATGTGAAGTAACGGAAAGTTTGGTGTTTTACATTCACAACATTAAAAGTATATTTCCTCAATACAATGAAATGCGTTTTGTGCTTGAAGAATCTAGCCCATCACCTCTTATGTTTCATGGCTTTGATGGTTCAAGAGTTGGAAAAATAAAAAATACCTGGTACCTCATTTCAGCTGAAGGAGTAAAATTGCTTTCCAGACGGGATTTTGGTTTTCCTTTGGGACACAAGAAATGGAGCAAATGTGATGGGTCAGAGGTTGAACTATTGTTCAATGCATGCAATGATCATGAATTTGGATGTGGTGATGGATCTTGTGTTTCAATGTACAAAAGATGTGATCAACAGATAGATTGCACAGGTATATATCAAAAATATAAAATCAAAATAAATGGCAATTAAAGAAAAAAAAACAATTTGGGTTTATAATAATTTTTCCACAATAAAATATAAAAACAAAATATTATACATGTTCATTTAGATTCTTTTTAGATGAATTAGATGAAAAGTCCTGCTCAATGATTATAAAATATGATAATTACAACAGAGATGTCCCAACTCTAAACAACTCAGAATTATTCAATTTAAACCTCAAGTAATTACCATAATTACAGATTGAATTATATTTTGTTTGGTTAATGTATTCTCATAATTTAAATCTAAAATTCAAATATTGCAAATCTAATTGCTTTGTATTTGTAGATTCAATATCCATGTTCTGACACAACTAGAGGCTTATAATTCAAGATTTATGCTAAAATTTGGAATTCAGTCTGATTGGACTGATAAAAGGCTGAAATTTAAAAATCTAGATCCAAATTCAAGGATTGATTTTTTTATATTATTTATAATAATTAGGATTTGCTTCTAATGTTTAATTTTCAACAATATACCAAACATATGAAATTGATTAATTGTCCACTATTAACAAGTAACTTCCATTAAATACATTTTTCAATTGTCTTTTTTGATTGATCTTGTTTAAAAAAAACAAAAAAATCATTTCTGACTACAGAAATCAGATATCATTTGAAGAATGGTATGATAAACTTTGGGTTCCAGATCTGGTGATCAAAAACACAGAGAACACTGTACATACAATGTACATAGAACAAGAAATGCAAAGTATTGTTCATGCTCAACTAATATCACCAAACAAGTCCTTTTCTGCTGATCTAGAACACATTTTGTTTGATTTTATCTATGAAGGAAAAGATATTGTTTTAGACAAGGAGAATGAATACACTCAAATGCTTCTGTGTATCTTTAATTGGAAGCACTACCCATTTGACACCCAAGTAAAGAATTTATTTTCTCTTATATCAGCCAAAAATACCTTATGAAATTAAATTAAAATACAATCATCCAAATAGATCAAGTAAAATAACTTTTTTAGTTTAATTAAAAAACAATTTACAGTTAAAGAATGAAAATATTCAAATTAATTTTCTTATATATTTTGTTTTAGATTTGCTCTATAGATTTCTATATTGCAAATGGAAATGATGATATGAATGTCAGTCTTGATATAAAAAATGATGCTACTTCATACTCAACTTTTGACATCAAACTAAAAGGATTTGAAAAAACACTTCTCAAGGTAATTACTAAAATAGTATATAATAATAGTTATTTCTTGCATTGTATTATAAACAGCTTTCCGCGGATATAAAATATATTATATGATGCTAGACATAGTTTTTTTTGTATGGATGAGAACCGGTTCAAATCCACCTGATTTTAATTGGTTTCGAATGAATACAAGAATAGTCTTTGTATAATTCTCATACTTAACTGCTCAATTATTGAAAATTACAATTAAATCTCTAAAGCCCAACATTCTTTTTAGGGAAGATCTTCTTATAGCATACAGTTGAAAATGAAAAGGAACCTGAATCCCATTCTGCTAAACACAATCTTGCCCACTTTTACTCTAGGTAAGATTTTAGTGTACCATCTTGTAATAACACTTCAGATGTATCAAAATTGACATGTTATTCTATTTTACTATTTATTTATTTAGTTTTAATCAATCAACTGACCAACTACTTTATTGGTGACATGTTTGAGGGTATCATTGGTATCAATGCAACTGTTCTAATGACTCTTGCCTCTCTCTTTATTGATGTGTTCAACTCTCTGCCACCCACTAATTACATCAAGAGGATTGATATCTGGATGATTGTCACCTTTCTCTATCCCATAATAGTGATTGCTGTCCACACAGTAGTTCATATTATGCAAACATCCAACAAGTATTCTAAGAGAGTAAAGAAGCTTAGCATGATGTTCAACAAAGTTGGTCTACCAACAATCTTTGCAATCTTCACCATTGTCTTTTTTGTTGATGGTCTAAATCATTATAATTCTGTTTAAAAACTTAAAAGCTAAAAGCTTGTCTGCATTTAATCTAGCACTAACATTAAGAGATATAAGTTTTCCGGAATTTTAATGTAGGGAGTAGATTTGAAATCTGCATCAAATTTTAAGGATTTTTTATAAAATTCGTTTTTTGTATAATTCTTTATCTAAAAGCGGAAATACAAATTAAGTTAATTAATTTTGGCATCTGTGATTGGTGGATTTAAAAAATCTGCGCTCTGATTGGATGTCGTACATCATTCAACCAATTAGAGCGCAGGTAGTTTAAAATCCACCTATCCTATTGGTCAAAATTAATTAACTTAAAATGTATTTTCGCTTTTAGATAAAGAATTTTACAAAAAACGAATTTTATAAAAAATCCTTAAAATTTGATGCAGATTTCAAATCTACTCCCTACATTAAAATTCCGGAAAACTTATATCTCTTAACTAACATGTCAATTTATTGCAATAATATTTCAAATAAAATTCATTTTTATTAAATTCACTATGAACTATGGGTTTATACTAATAATATTAAGGTTTTAATTAACATATTATTATAAAACTAAATAACACAATCTAAAATGTTGATATTATAACATAATGCAAAGTATTTGGAAGACATAATACACAATTACATTATAAGTGCACTACATAATTAACAATTTACTACAAATTTTTGAGCATTTATCTTTGTTTGAATTCTATATCTCTTTATAAAAAAAATAGTATTCTATTTTTTTATAATAAGATATAGGCATATATTTAACATAAATTAACAATATATTCCTTTTTTTCACTTTTAATGAAATTTCACTAACTTATTTTCACATTGGTGTTAAATGTAATTTTTTTTCAATACATTAATTGTCTTGATAATCTTTCTCGGAACCGCGGCGATTTTTCTGATCCTGAAATGAAATTACTAAATTAGTTGGTAATAATAGAATAAACAAGGATGACAACATCCATAAGTAGCAAAGCTCAAAAATCATGGAAGAACATCCAGAATGAACTATAGAGTATTTAAACACAAAATAAAAATTTATATAAAATCACGAAACCTTTCATGATTTATAATGTGAAAATCTAGGAATCGATACAGCACTATAACTAATAAGTAAATCTTAATGAAACTTTGTGGAATTATGTAAACTGTAAACTTATTCAATCCCTGAAAATTTCAGCCATCTATCTGGACTGGAGTTGAAAAAAAGCTTGAACACTTAAAAAACTAGGAATCGATCTAGCACCCCAACCAATAAGCAAATCTCACCAAAACTTTATAGAAGTGTGCAGAATTTGAATTTATTTGATCCTTGAAAATTTTAGACTTCTATCTTTAATAGGAATCGAGAAAATCATGAAAACTTAAAAATCTAGGAATCGATCTAGCACCCCAATTAATTGACATATCTCAATGAAACTTAGTGAAAATATGAAAAATGATAACTTATTTAATCACTAAAAATTTCAGCTGTCTATCTAGCCGAGTAAATCACGTTTCCCCCAAAACGTTTCAGACATACATACAGACGGACATTTCAAATTATAGAGTAGCTTCGCTACTAAAAAGATAGTAAACTAAGTAGATCAAATAATAAGATTAAAACTATATTTAAAAAATGCAGGGGACATGATTTAGCAAATTATTTCAATAATAATTGAAAATTTGGATATTTTTGTGGGATAATTTTGGCCTAAAACTTGTTTTGTGTTCTAACTCAAGGGAAGTAGGTAAGAAGAGAAATTAGATTTGTTTGTCAGAATCTTGGTCCCCAGTCTCTGGAAAATGTCTTACCTACTTGACCAGGTGTGTAGACAAAGTCATCACTTTCAGCAGACAAACTAAAATATCAAAATATTAAGCAATATGTTGAAACAAACTTTTTATCCAAATTCTATCTGCTTTATCAACTAATGATCTGTCAATTAATACAGAAATAGAAAAAAAACCTTCCCATCTTACTCCAAGAAACATTTTTTTAGGATAATTAAAAAAAATAATTACTACATTTATTGATATACCTGATTGTAGCAACCCCTGTAAGGCTGGAATAGTTTCCATGTAGATCCTCAAGTCCAGGTATAGAAACTGGAGGTCTGGCAACAACTTGAGCAGGATCATTGCCCTTTGCATCCTAAAACAAAGAAATTATTTTTAGATAATGTAGCATTAAAAATCAGAATAGTTATTTTACACAGCTTTCTCTGGATATTAGAATTAAAAAAAATTATACATGATTTTTCAGTATGCAGAGAACCGGTTCTAATCCAATGGAAAAAAATCCTCGTTTCAAAGCCATATTGGAAAATTGATTATATTTTACTCATTTAATCCTGCTCAGGGGAAAAGGCTCGTGATTCTGACAAACAATTATAAGTTGAAATTTCCACAACCCCATTCCCTTATTTCTCCCCCTTCTTACCCACTTCCCTTCAGTTACATAAAAGCAAGTTTTTCGCCAACAAAATATTTAACTTTCGGCAATTTCAAATGGAATTAATCGGCTGAATAGTAGCCCCTGGTCCTGCTATTCCTCATCAATTATAATTTTAAAAGAAACCTATTGAGATTTTTTTTATCAGTAATTGATAATTTACTTGTAAGCATCATTAATTTTATTTACTTTACCCAATCTTTCTAACTTAGGTATTTCTTTTTTAATAGTAGATAAAGTTCGAAGTTTTGCATTTTATGAATAACATGTAGAATTCTAGTATTATCTGATTTAGCTAGTATACTGTGTACATATGCCTACCAACAGTTCATTACTTTTAAAACTTATGTAGTTTGAAATTCCCAATCTTAACAAGATCACTGCCATCTAGCTATACAAGATGCGTAGATTTCATATCTGACAACTTGAAAATCCAAAAAACTAATTTTTGAAAACATTCAGTTTAAAAATTTCAAGTTCAAATTTCATCCCCTAGGAGCTTATACTTATCCATGACAAGAAAAAAACAAAAATTGGTACTTGAATATGATATGAATGAGGTTGGGAATTTAAAATCAAATTCTTACAGTAATGAACTGATTACCTTTAGTTGAATAAGTCTTCTTCTCATTTCTGACATGAGCCTTGTGTTAAGAGTTCTGGTAGATGGCTGTTTGAAAGGTTGATTTGAGGAACTCTATATGTTAATGGATACCATTATCATATCAATTTGTTAGGTTGAAAAACTTTCTAAACATTAAATTGTAAAAAGGCTATATTGCATGGAATGCAGTAAGATAAAATAAGATTTGCAGAACTCTAGTTAATAATGTATATCATGTATCATGAAATTGATTGCTAGGTGGTTATATTGATAACCAGCAGTATGATACATATTTAAAAAAGATAAGATTTTTGTGTTTAACCTTTCAGTATGTCCAACATTTTAAAATTAATCAAGTTTTTAAATTAATATCTTTTTTAACTATACCTTTAGAAATAATATTATTTTATAACTTAAATATTAATATTTAAAATATCAGGACATTGGTAGGGGCTTGTAAAATAGCTTTGATAATTAGTTGTTGATTTAATGATCTTCAAAATCTTATAGAATTAAGATGATATACTTTGTTTTATTGCAACTACTTTGAATCCTTTAAGTAGAAACACAATTATTTTGTTGTTGTAGTAATCAACGATATCAATGGGTATATTATTACTTGGATCTTGCACCAGATTTTTATGACCATTAATAAAGTAAAACATAAAGCGGGCCAAATTAACAATTTCTCTCTTTACCCCATCCCCTCCTATTGGATGAACAATATGGCCAATAAATGAGTTGCATATTATGATATCCTTCCTGTTGTTGTTCCATGTGTAAACTGTTAAGTTGATCATCAACACTTATTGCTCTTCTTGGAGTTACACCTACAAAATTTATAATTTTAAATAAATTATTCCTTATTACCTGAAAAAAACTTTTTTATAATTTAGGCAAAGTCCAAAAATCCACTTATGGCTTATTCAAACCTCTAAATACTGTGTGGAGAATTATGACGTATAAATAGAATTATTCTGTTGTTTAAATTGATATTTAAATTAATAAGTTAGGGAGGGGACTTTGGACTGTAAATTACATTGGTACTCATATTTTATAACCAAGTTATTTTATTCAAAAGCTCAAGAACTTTTGGTACTTATATTTTGGTACATATTGAATGTTGATTGTTTATAAACTAGTTTTCTCCAAACTTTTCAACCAATACCAATACATCTACAGAAGGGGTAATTTATAATCGTTGGATGCGTTTGTTATTTTATCAAAACCTCTTGGGGCACTTGAGAAGGGGAGAGTCGAATTTATTATTTTAGATTTTAATAGAAAAAGTAAAAAAAAAAATTTTTTTTTGGGGGGGGTAATTTTTTCTAGAGGCGATTTATCTTAGAAGGGCAGTGTTACCCTCCCCCAAAATAGTTGTATCCCTTCCCAGGACCTATGAGAAGGTTAGCGAGATCATTTGGTACAAACAAACAGAGAGACAGACACACACACACAGGATTGGATTATACCTTAAGATTCCTGTTATTTATTTAAATCTTAACTATTGCAAATCTATTTATAATTATAAAAAAACCCCATAAATCCATACCTCCATTGAAAAGGCGAGTGGAGCTTCTGCCATCCCTGACATTGTCAGCAAATGTGAGCTGATGTGGCCGGTCAAACTGGCGGCAGCTCTCAGAGGCTCGCCTATCAAATGGACTTATTCTCTCTCGATTTATTCTGAAAAAAATAAGAAATCTCAACATGAAAGTAAAACCATTTATTTACCATTTTATCCTTTTAGGGACAACCAGCCCTTTGATTGAATTTTATTGTCTGTAAGTCCTAACTGCATGTTAATGAGTTGTATCTATATGTTGGTTAAAGCAATCCCCCTACACTTCCTTATTCATCAGATATTTCAGTAGTAGGCAAATACCTCAGGTTTTGTTTGAAAATAATTACAGGGATAAGACAATGGCCGATTAATTGATTTACATCCCCAATGATAATACACATAATTACCCCTTCTGTAGATTACAATTAGTGGTTGAAACGTTGGAAACTCAACTTAATGAACCAACCAATCAAATTCAATTCAAAAATTCCCCAAAGTTGTTAAGCCAACGAATAAGAAAATGTTATTATTAAACTTTGGGGACTAGTATAATAAACAGCCTAATGTCCACTAACTCTCTGAAATATTTACCTAAAAGAAGAAGATCTAGGACCAAAAACATCTCTTTCCCTGCTACTTCTACTGCTGCTATGTCTAGGACTGGATACATATCTTCTAAAATTATGCATTGTATTATTTTTTAAAATTTTATAATGTTGTGATAAGTGCTATTTAACAAGGATGACAATATCTATATAAGTGTCGCTCTAAAATCAGTCAGTAAGACAAACTGGGTAAATGCAGAATACTGTCATAAGACACACTTACAAGTTAGGACATGATTAAAGAAATTTTTTGCTTAAAATATTGTACCTTGTTGTTCTACGAATCATTGTTCCAAAATCATATAAAAAGAATAATTATATCATAAACAATTGTTGTCAAAAGAGTAAAAAAATCTTAATTTAAACAGACTTTTTGAAACGATTATACAGTTTAAAAATCTTACCCAACTGTTATAGGAATCATTATGCAAAGTTTAAAATCAATAAGACAATTTTAATATGCCTAACTTGATAATATGAGTATCTGTTACAACTCCTTATTATAGAAAAGCTCTGCTTAAAAAGTATTTTAATCATTAACAATTCTATTAAAGAAGAAACCTACATACACATTTCTTTATTTTTGGTACCTGTTTGGTATGGGTGTAGGTGTACTATTATCCGACCCACTCCGACCACTACTCCCCCGTCGCGAGTCCATCTTCACATTAAACTCATTGTTGGCCATGATGGATCTACTGTTTGTCTGCTGTAGCACGTGGGTATGCCGCGGTTCCGCGCACTGTAAAGCAGCAATCAATCAATACTCATTTACTACAGTTAGTTAGTTATGATATTATTTTGGTAATTTCTGCTTTTGCAACGTCCAACCCAGGTTATAAAAGTACCAAATATATTGAAATGTATCTACTTTAAAAATCTTGTGCTAATCTGTTAAATGGTAAAACTGAAAAGAAAAGGAGAGTACAACTCTTTGCTTTTGGATTTTATACGGGTAGATTTATATTACGGTTGAATTAATCTACATCAATTTCTTTCCCTAATATTTACAAGTTATTGATAAGAATTGGAAGGATTTATATATACCTTTTATCATTCAGACAAAAAATGTATAAATTAGATGGAAAACCTAGACAACTATCTGGTTCTAGTGGTGCGGACTTTTTTGTCTGCTAGCAAATTGCTTTCTGATCTTTTGTGGTAACTTGGCTGTGTAAATTTTTTATTTGCTCATGGCTTATATTTAGATTCCCAATTGAAAGTTGGTACCCCATAAACATTAAGTTATTTCACCCCTGCCTATCAAATCATTTACTTTAGTATTTGGGTATATTTTTTTCTAACTAATTTTTAAAATGTTACCCGTCATGCATCTGATCTATATACTGTTGATCCAAAGAATCCAAATCTGTTTCTCTCTCTTTGTAGGTATGCTTCTGTACTGTGGTATTTAGCTTCAGCTAAGCTCTTAACATAAAAAGGCTTAAGACTTGCTTAACATAGCTATCCTAAACAACTAGGAAAAGGGATATTTTGACAGGGGAAAATTGCCATCAATTTAGGTTACTAAAATGGACCTCATTAGTTGTTCAGATCGTAGGAGAGAAAGGGATGGGATGAAGGGGGTGGACGGTGAGTACCGTTTTCTTAGCCCGCTGCGAGTTTTACTCTATTTGCTTCACATGAAATCTAGTGTAAGATCCAAGTAATAATAAATCCATTTGGATATAAAATACACTTGAATATTATGACAGGGGAAAAATTGACGTCAATTTAGTTTGCTAGCATGGACATCATTTATTGGTGAATTTGTTCATCCAGAGGAGAAAATTGAGGAGAGGATGTAGTAAAGGGAATGGATGGTTAGTACCGTTATTTTAGCCAGATACAATTTTCACTACCTACCTTTCTTAGTTTCTGAGCCAGAAAGCACATCATAACAGAGGCCACAATTAGGAGACATCCCATGGCCACTCCAACTGCCAGAAATGGATTACAATTCTAAATATAAACAAGATTAATTTTGCATAAAAACTCATGTCTTATGAAAACATTTGGTAAATTATTGTTTTAGAGGTCATTGGATCATACAATAGACGTGAAATGATTAAAGAATAGCATTTTGAATTATTGGAAAAGCTGAAAGATTAATGCCTTCTTTTCGAAAAGTCTGAAAATACTTTTTGGTATCAGTGATGTCAAAGAATTATTGTTTGTAAATTTGTTTTAAAGCTAATCATGGTCTTGTCTGAAAGCAATTTAACATATGTACATATTTTTATAAACAAAGAAAATAATTGCCTAACATTAAAGTTAATTAATATCATCTTAATAAGGCTTTATGTCTGCAAAAAAAAGTTTATTTACTAATTTTTTAGATATTTTACCTCAGTCTTAAAAGATTTTGTTGCATGATGAGAAACTTTTGAACTTTGCATTGGTGCATAAATATCATCTGAAAATAATTTGTATAATAGTATAATTTGTCAAGATAAAAGTTTATTTAAAAAATAAATAGGAGTTTATTTAAAGAAAAAAAATATATAGAAGATCTACAATTTAGAAAAATAAATATATATTATGTTAGATTTTTTCTGACTAATAGCAAATACTAGAAAAAAAAAAGGATGGCAACATTCATAAAAGGAAGTTCTAAATTCAAATGGTAGAACAAACGTACATGATCACTTGTATAATGTAAAAACTTAACAGAAAATTAATCTAAAAGTATAAACAAAATTGTTATAGATATACATTGGATAGAAAGATAGCTAGTCACCTGTAGGTAGCAAGATAGTTATTCCAACAATATCAAAAAAGAAAGTTTCTTCCTTGATAGTATAAATAGATACTAGATAGAAAGATAGCTAGTCACCTGTAGGTAGCAAGATAGTTATTCCAACACTGTCAAAGAAGAAAGTTTCTTCCTTGACCAAAATAAGATCTTCTTTGGATTTTATATCATAGGCTGATCTTTCTTCTGGCTCATCATCTAAAAGAATGTATTTTCTCAATGATGATAAACTAAATTTCCCCTCCTGTAGATTAAAATCATTAGTTGAAAAAGTTTCGACACTACTTGTTTGGAACCAAATATCCACGATTTAATAAATTAAATTCTTGAGCCAACGATTACAACAAAATAGCCAAATATTACAATTTTTTAAAAACGAAGCTTTTCTATAAATAGGGTTTGTCAGTCCATCCGTAAATAACGGTAGCAATAAACGTTAATTTAGGCATGTTAGAATTGTCTTATCGAGTTTAAACTTTGAAACAACTAAATTCTGCTTATTCAGATCTGACACTCTAAAGTGTTAATATTCGTTTCTGGGCTTCGCTTTTTTTTGAATGTTGTAATCATCCTTGTTAAATATACATGAGATATACTTTTCTTTTTTGTTCTTTTTCTGACTTTAAAATGTCTTTTATTTGCTGCATCTTTTTCTGCTCTTGTTATTATTTCTTCAGGATTTAATTGTGACTCCAGTACTTGAATACCTAGATTTATATAATTTGTAGCGCAGCTGATCTATAACAAAAGCATGTATGTACGTTATGGTGTCTGGTTGACTAAAAAACGTTGGGTAATTTCAGTTTGTCACCCATTGGCCTATACTTTAACAATAAAGGTACTAAGATAATAAGGTCTCATAATTCTATTACTTTAACTTCCCTGATCCAATGTCTTTTCTATTGTTACTGCTGCACTATCCTTATAATAAAGTAACATGATGTCTCTCAGTGTGTTAATCTGTATGTTTGTACCAAAGGATCTCGCTAACCACAGGTTCGTCTTTACAGGGTAGCTTCTCATAACTTCTGGGAAGGTGTTTACTTATTTTTTCAGCTACTACTCAAGAAAGACTGCTGGAATGTTACTTATATCGTTCCTAATTGTTATGGCAATCATCATGCAAAGTTTAAAATCAATAGGACAATTTTAGTATGAATTAATGAATAGACCAAACCTTTACGGATGTAAGGATGGACCTACCCTAAATATAGAAAAGCTTCGCTTTTAAAAAGAATTGAGTGATTTTCTAATTCAACTCTGATATGTTTATGTGTTTACAAGACATAAAAGGTGTTACGGTTTGGTGAGCAAAGTCTTCAAATTCTTTTTAATAATCATATCCGGAAATCATTAAACTTTCTGTAATCTGTACATATCTAATACAGGGATCTACAGGATAGGACAATGGCATATAATTTGATGCACATACCCAATGATGATACATAACATTACCTCTTCTGTACATTACTATTGGTGGTTAAAACATTTGGACACTCAACTTAATGAACCAAAATCAAAATTCAGTAGGGTCCCCAAAGTTGTTAAGCCAACGAATAAGAAACTTTTTTATAAAACTTTGAGGACCAGTGTAATAAACAGTCCAATGTCCCCTCTCTCCCTGTATCTAATATCTTTAAGTTAATGAAAATTCAAGAAATTATTTAAACACATATCCATAAAAAAAGTATAAACTAGAACTTTGAATAAAAACTAGCGGTTGCGCCACTAGCAAATAATTGCTCTAAATAATAACTCTAGATTATAGAACTTGCGGCAACGCCCCTTGACTCTAGAGGCTAGACTAATAGCTCAAAACTACCCAAGACTTAATTCTAAAAATTAAATGGCCCAAAACTATTACAGAAGCTATTTGAATCGGTTTAATAAGTATTGGGACCTTAAGCTTCTGACAAAATAACAGTACTTCTTTTTATAATAGAATGACCTAGTTCATTATTTTTTTCATTCAATAGACCGACCAATAAAATTAAAGAATAGTTTTGCAATTAAAAAGTTGCGGAATTAAAATAATTTGAAATTGAAATATGTGTGCTACATGCTTCGATGATTTTCAGGGATATATAGGAATAGAAAAATAAAAGATAACGAATATTTCTTATCTTTTTTATGACTAATACTTACTAATCTTTAAGGTAATATTATTATCGATAAATATTGTCGTCGGGGAGGGGATCGGTTCATATCTTAACGTCATAACTAAAGACGTTAAAATACTAAAATTACCCTTTTACCCCCCAAAAATAACCTGGAGGAGTATAAGTGTTTTTGGAGGGAGAGGATAACTCATTATAGGGGGGGGGGGGGGGTAATTACTCAATACCCAACAGATTTCTGGGGGTTAGGGGGGTAATTACCTTCCTAGCTAATTTTACCCAAAGTGAATTTTTTTTCTGAAGGAGGGAGAATTTGTATCCCCCCCCCCAAATAGGAATTACCCCAACCCTTAACATTTTAGTCTTTGTATGCAAAAATAAGCAGTCTTATTTTTCATTTGCGACAACGTGGATTTTTTCTTATCTTTTTTGTTTATCATTTTTTGTATTAAATTACTTCAAACATTTGCACATTTTATATATCAGTGTCCTACATACAGTTAATTACACAACACTGACGTTGTTAAATAAATAGAAAATGTCAGACAATCTACATTTGCATGATGATAAAGATTTAACAAGAGTTTTTAATTCTGAAGATGAAGCTGCCAGTGCATCGGGAACTGAATCCTCTTTGTACTACAATCGCACATATTCAGCAGAAAATGACAAAACCTTTGTAATAACACCAAATACAAGTGAGGAAGACCTAATTGGATGGCTTGATTGTAATAAACCATCTGAAATTCGCTCAAGATTTGACTACACCGTGTGGATTAACCTTTATTGGGAGAATAGTATTGAAAAGGATGAAGCTAAAGAAGCTGCAGTCAAACAACTGTGGAAAGAAGCTACAGAAATATCATATGATAGTGTAATAGATATAGCAAAAAGGACAGGATACTTGCAGGGAAAATGGGTGATTAGTTCACATAAAGCTGCTGTGGATACGGACTGGAAAACTGTAGCTATGGGAATACTGAACAAGGAGTTTGGAGAGGACGTCTTGAAGGCAACTGTGGATTGTAAAAAATCTAGAATCCGCATTTACACCAAGGATATCACTTGTCGTGATGAAATATTTTCTTGTGAAAGAAAGTTATGGGAAGCAGGACTTAGAAGCTGGATGACTTACAGACCAAGCATTTTCTCACTGTTAAACATTAGAGGGGAAGCAATTAAACCTGATATGTATCAATCTGGAATTAGCAAAAAAAATGGGAAAAAATTCTTAAACACATGTCACGAGGTAAACAAATAGTATTGTAAATAAGTAAACAATTAAAAAAAAATAAACTTTCCTCTTTCACTACTTGATATACTTAAAATATGATTTTATAAATTCTAATTTTTAAGAGATAAGACCTGATTTTCTGAATAATATAATTTTATACTTATTGTATTCATTTTCATATTCAAAAAAAAAATTTCCGTCTGTTTTTATCACTTTTTGAGTTTTTTTTCAGTGTTAACAAAATTCTTACAAATTAAATATGTGTTGATTAAAACATTTCTTTTTTTTGCAATTATAGTTGACATATTTAGTTTGATATTTTACTGAAGACAGTCTTGATTTAAGCAAAATATATGTTTTTTATATTAAAATTATGTCGATTCTAATATTATTATACATACAGCATGACCCTCAAAAAAGTATTTTTAAGCATCTGCAGCCCTTATTTCTCAATGAATTAAAAAAAAATGCATATGTCCTTGTACTCCATAGTATTCCACATAAGTAGATATAAAAATATTTTTTTTACCTCCATTAACACCGGAGATTTTTAGAGCTAAAGTTTTGAAAAAGTGACTGAGAAAAAGAATTTTTTTTTGTTTCTCTTATTTTTTGGATGGTTATATTATGTTTTTCTGGCAACTGAATAATGAGACACAAAGAAAAACAAGTTAACTAATTATTTCTTTTTTATTCCACCAAAAAATATAAATTTTTAATGGCAAAAAATACTACTGAATGAATTGATAATTTGCAAATTTTAGGTTATTTATTAACCCTTATTTGAGAAAAGGATTAATTATGACAGTTGCGCCGCCTACTTTTCTGACATCTCAATAATTTAATAGGGGGTTAATTAAGCTTTTTAGACAAAAAAATCATTATGTTTTAATTTTATTTTCTTCATAACTTTTTTGTTATTAAAGTTAGGATTGTGAAACAAAAACAATTTTCCTGCTATATTCATAAAGATTTATTTGGTTTTTTAATCTTAAAAAATTTTGCCTAATAAGTAAGTTTTTCAAAATATCATTAAACTAAAAAGACTCAAAAAATATGTGTAAAAAAATGCTTTTTACTCAAAAACTAAATTTTTTATTTCATTTTTGTATAAAGTTTCTGCTAGTAACAAAAATAAAAGGATTTCTACCTTAATTTTGCTAAAAAAGTCGTTTCATGTTAAAAGTTACTTTTTCCTCAGTCACTTTTTCAAAACTTTAGCTCTAAAAATCTCCGGTGTTAATGGAGGTAAAAAAAATATTTTTATATCTACTTATGTGGAATACTATGGAGAACAAGGACATATGCATTTTTTTATAATTCATTGAGAAATAAGGGCTGCAGATGCTTAAAAATACTTTTTTGAGGGTCATGCTGTAGATTATCATGATTCTTATTATATCAAAATAATTACTTAACACTTAAGCTACTTATAGTATAATAACAAAGTTGTTAAGTGAAAACACAGTTTTGTACTTTCTAAACAAATCTTGCCATCTATGGCAAAAATATGATTTAAAGATTTAATTTTCATTGTTTTCTTTTTGGAAAAATATGTTTCAGAGTGTAATTTTTAAAAATATATTATAGAAAAATGATTAAAAATTTTTAAAAATATAATATTTATGACTGTAATTTATCCTCTTAAAATTATTCCTAAATATCAACATATAAAAACGTAATTGTATGTTGTACCAGATTTTCATGTACTCTAATAAAGTGATGCTCGCAGCTGGCTAAAATAATGATAACCTACACCCCCTTCACCCCATCCCCTCCCCTGCTACTGATGATCAAACTGAACAATAAATTTGGTCCATATTAGCTTACTGAAAAATTGTATTACAGACAATTTTCTTTGAATATTTTTAAAAAATCATGAAATTATTACCAGTTTTGTTTCAATATCTGCGGAAAGCTGTCGATAATATGATGCAATAAACTTTATTCAATAAACAACTATTATCTTTTTTTTATAGAATTAGTCAATCCTTCATTTCTTATTAGAAGATAGATAGATAGATAATTAATAAAGAGGAAAGGGGCAGAGATCAGGGATAAGCCAATAGTCGATAAATTTATGTACATACTACTTACTAGCTCAATAATGATAGATAAAATTACCCCTTCTGTAGATTAAAATTAGTGATTAAAACGTTTGAACACTCAAATTAAAACTCAATAAAAGTTACCAAATGTGTTAAGTCAACGAATAAGAAAACAAGGATGACAACATCCATAAAAGCGAAGCACTGAAACGGTAGGACAAACGGACATTAACACTTGTCTAGTGTCTGAACTGAATAATCAGAATATAAAAGTATCGAAAGAGTCGAATCAAAATTGTAAGTAAATTTGTTGAAAAACTGCTTGATACAGGATAATGTTTTGGACATACTTACATTTTTAGGACTTGATTATAGAGTTGCTTTGCTTATACTATTGTTCTTTGTTGTCCCAGGAATCAATATACCAAAAATCAGATCAAACGGATAATTAGATCACATAAAAATTTGTTGCTAAAAAAGTAGAAAAATCAACATGTTTAAAATGGACATACGGACATTCTGGTAATGATTATAGAGTTGCTACGCTTTCTAAATCGTACCTAACTACTACAGGAATCATCATGCAAAGTTTGAAATCGATAGGACAATTCTAACATGCCTAAATTAACGAATAAAAGCTATCTATCTCGGACGGACGGACGTACGGACCGACCCTAATTATAGAAAAGCTTCGCTTTTAAAAATATTTTTAAACTTAATAGACTAGGAATAATAAATATTTCACTGTTCTCTCCCTCCCTGTGACGGAGTAGTGAGAGAAATAATGAAGTTATTTATACCTTTCACCTTGTTTGCTTTGCTTCAAAGATTATCCTATATAATAAAGTAACATGATTTCTGTTTGTTGCTGACTGACAAAAATTCTCGACAACCACTGTACCGATATAGCTCTCCGTTTTAGTGAGGCTTTATCTATTCTGAGAGACCTCCCAAGAGATATAGACCATAGAAAGAAATCTAACCCCCACCCCAAATAAAAAAAAGAAAGACATACGATTAAAGTTTTGGAAAAAAATGAGATAAATTTTAAAAGATATAATTTTACTTAGTACAAATGTACTTAATATTTAATTTTTTATAATATAAAACAAAGTGCTTCTTGAATTAAGTCTATAAAAAAGAGAATTAATAATTGATATAGTTTTACGACTATTTCATTTTTAGTAGCGAAGCTCTTCTATAACTTCTTGTCAACATTCCCATTAATATGTAGCATAAAAGTTTTTAAAAAGTTTTTGGGGATAATAATATAAAAAAAAAATTCCTGTTGTTCCGAGCATTTACCGACCGTTAGTCTGTCAGTCATCATACAAAATATAAATATTAAAAATACATGAGAAAGGTTTCCTATTTTTTCCCCCCAATAAATCTATTCTTTAAATCTCTCAGTCTGTATTCATATCCATGATATTTTGGTGTTTCGTTATTTAAGGATTATGACATCCATGACTATGAATGAAATTTTTTTCGAAAAGTTCAGCATTTGGGGATTAAACTCCCCCCTAACGATTGTGATTGTGTGTATTACCTATTCTGAATTTTTTCATCCTTGTTATATTAAAATTATTAGGAAAATAATAATTGGCGCAACAATTATCATTTTAAGGGGTTTATCTTAGGTTAGGTTCAAGTGCGTACATAGCATTTTTCCCCCGAAGGGGTTAGGAAAGCATTGTTCTATAATTTAGACAGGGAGGGAGAGGACATTAGAATGTAAATATCACTGGTTGGCACCCAAAGTTTTATAAGCAAGATTTCTTTCTTTGTTAGCTCATAAACTTTGGGTACTTACATTTCAAAATTTTATTGTTTGGTTCAAACTAAAAGTGTCCAAACTATTGAAACCAATAATTTTAATGTAAAGAAGGGCAATCTTTTAAAATCAACACCTCACCACGAACAAGGTGATCCCTCTACATGCTTCTGATTTTAGCTATTTAGACAAGATTATCCATTTTAAATCTATAATACAAAGTAGAACGATGTCTGTCTGTTTGTGTGTTTGTCTGTTTGTTTGTCTGTTTGTTTGTAGCGAAGGATCTCGCTAACCGCTGAACCGATCGGGTTCTCCTTTACAGGGTAGCTTCTCATAGGTCCCGGGGAGGTTTATAACTATTTTCTCGGGGGGTGGGACACCCCTAACCCCCCAAAAAATGAAAAATACCCCCCCCAAAAAAATTTTTCTCATAAATCTAAAATACAAAAATTGGTTTGATCAAACCTCTTGGGGCAAAGCCCCTAGAGGCTAGGGGCGAAGCCGCTAGTATGTTATAAAGTAGATACTTTACATTTAATAACCAAAATTATTAATTAATAAATATAAAGCATTAATATTATTTAATGTTATGTACTTTTTAGTTTTTTCGCCCCTAGCCTCTAGAGGAGGGCTGTAGAAAGCATGAAAATAATTTGAAAATATCACAAAATATATATAAAGCTTCCATAATAAGTAGAACCCATTTGAACCAGTATTAAACAGTATTTCTCGAGATCTTCAGCTTCATACAAAAAGTCCTTACTACTCTATATTACAGGAATATGGCTATGATAGTTATTTCAGACCCATTAAAAATGTCTTATATTTTTCAAACTTTGCATTATATTTCCTACTAGCGGCTTCGCCCCTAGCCTCTAGGGGCTTTGCCCCAAGAGGTTTGATCAACCTAATTTTTCGTTTTTTAGATTTAAAAAGAAAAAGTAAACAAAAATTTTTTTTTGGGGGGGGTATATTTCATTTTTTGGGCGGGTTGGGGGTGTCCCACCCCCCAAGAAAATAGCTTAAAACCATCACAGGACCAGTAGGTATATTCCCTGAAGAGTAGAGCCCAATCGGTTCAGTGGTTACTGAGATCTTAAGCTTCAGACGGACAGACAGACGGACAGACGGACAGACAGACGGACACACATCGTTCTACTTTGTATTATAGATAACAGTAAGGCATAATTTAGGAAGAGCAGCAACTTTACAAGCATTTCTTATAAGTCCGTGCAACCACTTATAATTTATTCTTGATATTATTTGTGATTCCCGGTTAGATTAGGCATGTCTATTGGAATAAGCAAACAATCTTTATGTTATAAAGTCAGGATACATACTTGATATTACGCCCATTTCTTTCTGAATTTGAAAGTTATAAGTTTTTTAAATATTAAAAGGGCTAACACTCAATGTTTGTTAATGTTTATTTGTCTTAGCTAATCTTTTATGGATGTTGTCATCATAGTTATATTAAAAAATGAACATAAATGAAAAAAAAACCACTTTAAAATCATTTCCATTATTGTCTAGTACTGGTTCTCAGATATACTGAAAAATCATGTATAGCAGCACATTACAGACAATTTTCTACGAATATTAAAATGAAAATCAATAAACTGTGTTATAGAATTTTTCATTTTAATGTCCGAAAAAAATTGTCTATAATACGATGCGATAAAGATAAACTAACCTTCTTCAATGAAATTTAAATCTGTTGTTAAAAGTTGATCATCCTGTGTTTTTATTTGATCATCTTGACTTACTGGATAGTATTCAAAATCCTCAGTTTCCTAAAGAAAAGAGGAGTAGGGATTATTTTCTTCCATTGCCTAACCCCCCTGCATGCGGCCCTAATCATAAAGTTCGTATACCTGATGTGCTTTAACCCTTTGGGGCTACCTGAAACCCTAATAACCTGACCTAACCGAATTAAAGAAAAAAAACTAAAAATTACTAATTTACCTTTTACTTTTAATTTGTTCAAAAATAACAAAGTGAAGGGGGTTTGATGCTCAACTAGGGATTTGTAAATTATCCACCTTTGATTTAAATTAAATAAACTCATCTAATTAATTAATGTATCTTTCTATCTTTTTAGTAACTTAGTAAATTTATCTTTTTCATAATAGATTAATAAGAATCAAAATTTGTAGCTTATTATATATGGATCAAATGAAATTATAACTGCCTTTTGTACCAAAATGGATAATCATTCTTTCCAATAATATGGCCAGATTGTTCCTATTTATCTGTGAATTCATATTGTTAAATATTAATTTCTATCTATCTATCTATTACTTCATAATAGAAATGGTTATTAGAGTCACTAGATATGATTTCTATTTATCTATATATTACCTTAACTTTATAATAGAAATGATTATTAGAGTCACTAGATATAATTTCTATCTATCTATCTATTACCTTAACTTTATAATAGAAATGGTTATTAGAGTCACTAGATATGATTTCTATCTATCTATCTATTACCTGAACTTTATAATAGAAATGGTTATTAGAGTCACTAGATATAATTTCTATCTATCTATCTATTACCTTGATTTTATAATATAGATGATTATTAGAGTCCCTAGATATAATTTCTATCTATCTATCTATTACCTTAACTTTATAATAGAAATGGTTATTAGAGTCACTAGATATGATTTCTATCTATCTATCTATTACCTGAACTTTATAATAGAAATGGTTATTAGAGTCACTAGATATAATTTCTATCTATCTATCTATTACCTTGATTTTATAATATAAATGATTATTAGAGTCACTAGATATAATTTCTATCTATCTATCTATTACCTTAACTTTATAATATAAATGATTATTAGAGTCACTAGATATAATTTCTATCTATCTATCTATTACCTTAACTTTATAATAGAAATGATTATTAGAGTCACTAGATATAATTTCTATCTATCTATCTATTACCTTAACTTTATAATAGAAATGGTTATTAGAGTCACTAGATAGAATTTATATCTATCTATCTATTACCTTGATTTTATAATATAAATGATTATTAGAGTCACTAGATATAATTTCTATCTATCTATCTATTACCTTAACTTTATAATAGAAATGGTTATTAGAGTCACTAGATAGAATTTATATCTATCTATCTATTACCTTGATTTTATAATATAAATGATTATTAGAGTCACTAGATATGATTTCTATCTATCTATCTATTACCTTAACTTTATAATAGAAATGATTATTAGAGTCACTAGATATAATTTCTATCTATCTATCTATTACCTTAACTTTATAATATAAATGATTATTAGAGTCACTAGATATAATTTCTATCTATCTATCTATTACCTTAACTTTATAATAGAAATGATTATTAGAGTCACTAGATATAATTTCTATCTATCTATCTATTACCTTAACTTTATAATAGAAATTATTATTAGAGTCACTAGATATAATTTCTATCTATCTATCTATTACCTTAACTTTATAATAGAAATGATTATTAGAGTCACTAGATATAATTTCTATCTATCTAACTATTACCTTAACTTTATAATAGAAATGATTATTAGAGTCACTAGATATAATTTCTATCTATCTATCTATTACCTTAACTTTATAATATAAATGGTTATTAGAGTCACTAGATATAATTTCTATCTATCTAAATATGTATTACCTTAACTTTATAATAGAAATGGTTATTAGAGTCACTAGATATAATTTCTATCTATCTAAATATGTATTACCTTAACTTTATAATAGAAATGGTTATTAGAGTCACTTGTTATCATTTCCTCTTTATCAATGAGATTAACTTCTCTTGGTTTCAACATTACAGATGTATCTCCATAATTCTACATAGATTAAAAAAAATACATAAGCATTATTTTTCTTTTTAATAACAAAATATTTTTTATAATAAACTAAAAAGTAGATAATGTGAATTTTATTAAATATGTTAAATAAATATTTTTAGCTTTAACATATTTCTACTGTTTTATAATTCTAGTTTTAAGCCTGTTTTATGAAACATTAAAATAAAAATTGACTAAATTGGAATAGATAGAACCTGAAAATCCAGATCTGCTATGCCTTGAATGTTCAGCTGTTGCTGGAGTGTTTGCACCCTTCCTGATCTTTCTTCTTGTTGCTTATTTGTCACTTCTAGGGGGTGCCCTTCAGACAATTCTTCATTTCATTATAAGCAAAAAATATTCTGCTGTATTTTTTCATGTTATATTTGTTTTGATCCTATTTTTTAGCGCAGCATTTACAGCTTCAATGTTTTTTTTTCTTTAAAAATAAAAGTTTAAAGTTGTTTTCAATTTTACCTGTAATAGGTTGTGCCTTTGGCAGTGGCTCAATTTTCAAAGTGTCATTTTTATTCTGTTGTAATTTTGCTGGCAAAGGAAGATTGTCAATTTTCCTGGCCCTTTTTGGATCACAGTTTGAGGGTTGGCAATTTTCTTGGGTCCTTAAATATTTATGTTTAAAACTATTTGTTATAAAGGATGCAAGTTTTATCTAATATTGTTTATAATTAGAATTCTTTTTAAATATTAAATTCCACCTTTTTTAACACTCAATTTGATATTTATTAATTGAATAATATTAAAATATGCATGTAAAAATAATTATCTGTTTCATTGAAATATAAAAAAAGTTATATATAATATGATTTATTAAATACCAAATTTAATATTTGATCATAAAATTTGATAAAAAATGTTTCTCAGTATCATTTTTCATTACTCTCTTCTAATTAATTGATCCTAACTATTGTCATACAACATACACTCTAAATCAGGGATCTAAAGGGATAAAACAATGGCCGATAAATTGATGTACATACCCAATGAAGATACACAAAATTACCCTTTCTGTACATTCAAATTAGTAGTTGAAACGTTTCAACACTCAACCAAGTAAAAGTTTCCAAAGTTGTCAACCAACGAATAAGAAAATGTTATGATAAAACTTTGGGAACTAGTGTAATTATAGTGTCCCCTGTTTCTCTGCTCTTCATCAACTATTTACAGATATTGTTTACCTGCAAGCTTTACTCTTGACAAAGATCCATAATTTAGAAGATGAATAATCCTTAGCTGCATCTAATAACACTGCTTCCAACTCAAGTAAGACCTATTTTGAATATTCTATTTTTATCAAAATCAATTTATTTCAATCTTGAATTATCTTTAAAAGTTTGCATACCTCATTGGGAGAATTTGGGGGTATATATGGGTCACTTTTGATTATTTTCTTGAACTCTTCCACTACACATCTTTAATTAAAATAATACTTAAAGCTATTGATTAATCGGATCAAGTCAAGCTGAATGTGCCAATGGCAACAAGTAAAACAGAGCGTGCCAATATTCCCCCTAGTCAAGTAGAGTATGCCAATATTCCCCCAAGTCAAGTAGCGTGTGCCAATATTTCATCAAGTAAAGCATAGTATGCCAATAGTTTATCAAACAAAGCAGCATGACAAAAAAAATATAAAAAAAGATGAATTGAACATATTTTCCGATTTATTTACTTACTAAAAGACACAATTTTATACATAAATAACAAAATAAATTAAACTTTTAATATCATATTTAACGTTTATAATACGTTTAAGTTAGTTTGTCTGTGGGTTTGAGCTTTTTTGCTTCGCTTTCATTGATGTTGTCATCCTTGTTATTGATATAAATATATGTATGTCTTAAAAGGGGGCGGAGATGAGAATTATTAAGAGATTAGGGGATTAATGTTTCCCGTAGCTGAATGGTTAAAAAAGGCCGAAAAAATTATGGATAAGGAAATGGAAATTTAGAAATTGTTTTATATAACATACTGGAATTTATTACAAAGGATTATATTAAACAGAAACAAGAATGATAATATTTATAGAAGTTCTGTCTAAAGTCAAGTAATAACATGTAATATTGTCATATTTAAAGGTATAAAATCGAAAGTACATTTATTTAACATACGAAAATTGGCTACT
Organism: Acartia tonsa; assembly: GCF_053477335.1. Taxonomy (NCBI): domain Eukaryota; kingdom Metazoa; phylum Arthropoda; class Copepoda; order Calanoida; family Acartiidae; genus Acartia; species Acartia tonsa. Next base: position 5,022,063 of record NC_137267.1, on the reverse strand, counting down.
TAATGGACTGACTCTAAATGTGGGGGGAAAAGTTTAAAATGATAGACTGCACGATTAGAAAAAGTTAACTATAGAGTAGCTTCGCTACTTGTATGATCATGACTCAGGATTTAAGAATATTCATTTAAGTCTAATATTTATTATATAGGTTGTCATCTAATTCAACCTACAAATTTACTACTTTATGTACGCATAATATATAAAATAGCAGTTGCGTCCCTAGCATCTAGAAGCTCTCTATTCCAAGTAGTAGAAAAGTTACGAAAATTAGCCTAAAACCATCAAAATTTCAAAATAAAAGATCTCACTAATCGATGGACTGTTATGATTCTTATTTCAATGAAGCTTCTTATTGGTCCTTCAAAATACCATGATTTTTGTTACATAGTTTTTCTTTTTAAAACTTAAATGTAAAGGAGATTTTCAGCTCTCTCCTTCCCTCAAATGCCCCTAGAGACATCGAGAGTGGGGCGGGGGTGAAGCCGCTAGTATATATACATAAATTATTTCAAAATTCTAGGAAAAGCATATCTTGATAAGTAAAGCAGAGTATGCCAATATTACCCCTAGTAAAGCAGAGTATGCCAATATTCCCCCTAGTCAAGTAGAGTATGCCAATATTCCCCCAAGTCAAGTACCGTGTGCCAAAACAGGCTATTGGCATACTCAGCTTGACTTGATCCGATTAATCTAATATATATAAATAAATACTAGCAATTTGTTTACAATATAAAAGTAACATGATCTTAGTTTCTCTATCTGTACCAAAGGATCTCACTAACCGCTGAACCTTTATGGTTCTCCTTTACAGGTTAGCTTCTCATAGATCCTAGGAAAGTTTATAACTTTTTTTGGGAAGGGTACCACCACCCTCAAAAGAGAAATCACCCCCCCCCCCCAAAAAAAATAGTAAACTAAAAGAAATCTAAATTTAAAAAAAAGGTTTTTGAGATTCAAATCCCCCCTCCTAAAGTGCCCCTTGAGGCCTTTAGGGGCGAAGCCGCCAGTTAAATATAAAATAATAATCTTACCCATTCTTGAAGATATCAATATGGCCTGGGGCCTGAGCAGCTCTTGGATTTGGTGATAGAGTTACATCCAGCAGTTGGATGTATTTCCATACTAAAGCAAACGTTGTATAATCATAAAAAAGTTTTGTTTTAGAAATAGATGTAAGAGGGTAAAAATTTTCGTTAAATTAGCCTGATAACATGGAAAACATCTTTTGGCCAGTTCATTCATCAAGTAGGAAGAGGGATGGGGTAAATGGAGTGGAAGGGGAATATCGATATTTTAGCCCGCTACAAGTTTCACTTTATTAGAGAACATGAAATCTGATGCAAGATCCATATATCTATTATTTAGACTTAATACAGTGTGTTTTTTTTTATGAGAACTTTTTTGAAAGCAATTTTACCCCACTTATAGTTATCAGAATTTAATGATTAATGGCTTATTTTCTTCGTTTTTTAATGCAATTAATAGAACATTAAAAAAATATTTTAGTTTTTAATTAAAAAGTACAGTAAAATCTAAAATTCAAAACTTAGGTGACAACATCAAAATGGTTTTAGCGCATTTTTCTTATGCTCAAATCGTCTACCCTTTGCAAGAAAAAAATTGGATTTTCAGTTGTCGACTTTGGGGGGCCAGTACTCCCTCTCTGATTGAGATATGACCTGCAAACTTTGACATATTCTAGTACATGTCCCCAATAGTATCTGTATAAATTTTTAGCTCTAGATCTCAACTTTGAAGCGTTTCACAACCATTCTTGCAGAAGGTAGAAGATTTGAACATAAGAAAAATGCGCTAAAACCATTTTTAGATGTTGACACCTAAGTTTTGAATTTTACATTTTACTGTACTTTTTAAACAAAAACTGTAATATTTTTTTAATGTTCTATTAATTGCATTAAAAAACGAAGAAAATAAGCCATAAATCATTAAATTCTGATAACTATAAGTGGGGTAAAATTGCTTTCAAAAAAGTTCTCATAAAAAAAAACACACTGTATAATCAATTGATTTTAAGAACAAAAAGTGCAATTTTGAACATCTTAAATTTTATGTCTATTAATTTCACCTGAGTTAGGGTTTATGGCAGCCTTCAGTTGTAGAATTGAACCAATAGGAGCTGAATCTACTAGCACTGGGTAACCGGAGTCCTGCATAATTATGATTTTTCATATTTCCTGTTCTGTACTAAGTATATTATTTAAGATACAAGGCAGAAACTTTTGATAACATCCACATTATTAAGTAGCTTTATTAACTATAAAACATCCATAGCGGTCGGACAGCTTTGAACCAGCTTTGAAGCCGCTTTTATTTTTCACAACTGACTTTCTCGGCTCCTATTAAAGATAGAATGCTGAAACTTCTTGTAAACATTCCCATTTATATGATTTATATAAAACATGTAAAAAAGTATTTAACAAAATAAAATATTTGGTATTTAATGTTATATAGTAAACTTACTTCTTCAGAGAATATCAATACTGAGAACTCTGAATTCCTTGATTTCCTGAAAGTGTAATATTAGCATCAAATAATATATTTGTTGATATTTATCTATAATTAAATATTTATTAATTGTTAACATCAAAATTTCTAAGAAAATAAATACAAAAGTATTAATAATTCATAAACATGTAAGAAGAAAGAGTTTATTTAGTTAATTAATATTGCATTGGTTATAGACAACTATTCACAAATGAATCATATGATTAGATTTATTACAGTTTTGTTAGACTAAAGGCCCAGGCTAACAAACCAGGTATTATTAATATTATTATTTTTAAAAAGTTTCTTTTGTGTAAAATTGTCTGTAATATGATACTATGCCAGATTTTTCAGTATGGCAAAGAACCAATCCTAATGCAGCGGATATTGATCAGTTTAGAAGCCATACTGATAAGTAAATTTAAAATCTACCAAGCAACTTACCTTTCCGACTGATCTAAAGTATTTGGATATTTTTTTTGATCTTCAGGTTTACACATTATAATGACTTCCTGAGAATAAAAAAGATTTTTATAAAAGACTCATTTTTACAGGGAAGACTAAAAATATCAGCATTAACATTGTTGGATGTTTTTATAAGATGATTTTTTCTTTCAATGTTTTTGAAAACATTGAAAAAATACATTTAGAACCTAATCAAAGTGTCTCAAAAAATCAGCCTTGTGACGTCATAAAAATGAGGGATTACCCATCTCTTTTTAAGGGTTTTATTTCCCATTTCTCCTCTCATCTCCCTCATTTTATGACGTCACATGGCTGATTTTTTAGGCACTTCGTCTAGCTACCATTGAAGAAAAATCATTGAAAACCTAATCTTCATTGAAAATGCTAAAAGTTTCAAGTGTCTACAAACAATCAGGGATCTAAAGGGATAAGAAAATGGCCAAATTAATGTATATCACCAATGATGATACACAAAATTATCCCTAGCGTAAGATTAGAAATTGAAACGTTTGAACACTCAACATAATGAACCATCCAATCAAAATTTAAAAATTCCCAAAAGTTATCAAACCAACGAATAAAAAAATGTTCTTATAAAACTTAGGGACTAGTGTAACAAACAGCCCATTGTCCCCTCTCTCTCTGAAAAACATTACCTGTAGAGGGACAAAATGTCTCAAAAATCGGACATGGGACGTCAAAAAATGAGGGAGATGAGAGGAGAAGTGTAAAAGAAAACCCTTATAAAGAGATGGATAATCACTTATTTTTGTGACGTCACATTGCTGATTTTAGAGTCACTTTGTCCCTCTACCATTACGTTATTTTCTAGTAATGAATATTAAAAGAATATGATATTCTTAATTCAAAAATCATTTGAAATGAATCAACATAAATTCTGACCTGATCTGAACTCATTGTGATGCCAGGAAGAATGGGAAAAACAACCTAAAAGTAATTTGTTTTCAATATGATCTTATTTAATAACTAAATTAGTTCATTCACCCCTAGTCTGTAACGGAGGATAGATTAGCCAGAAAACAGCCTCAAACCACCACAATACATATATAAACCTACCCTGAAAAAATTTCCTATTTGAATCATCCATTTCCGAGATCTTTGGCTAAAGACAAAAATACCTTACATAGGAGAGTTATGTATATAAAACTTTGAACTAGATTTATTTTTTTTAAATCTAGAAATTTGTCAACATATCCATTGATGATAAATGTAACTTACCCTGACATTAACCATGCCACTTCTTTGAATAGTGCCACATCTGTTAAAATCTGACACCAACAGGGTGTAACTTAACCTGGAATAATTATTTTTATTGCATCGTATTATAAACATATTTCCACGGTTATTTAAATTAAAAACCATAATATTAAAACCAGTTTTTTTTACCACCAAGGAGCCAAAGGCTCAGGCTAAAGAACTGGTATAAATTTAATTATTTCAATATTAATATTTGTGGAAAATTGTCTGTGAAACGATACCATAAATGTTTTTTTTTCAGTATGGCTAAGAAACAGTTCTAATCCAGCAAATATTAATCGGTTTTGAAGCCATAATGGTATATTTTATAATTTGGTTAAAAACTTAATAAAGAAATAAACAATCATATGTCATATCAAGACAATTGAATTTAACTTTTTCTAGAAGATTATTATTGATCTTATAATTATGAAACATACCCATCTTGATCAGAAATGTCAGGCCTGATTTGACAGCTCAAACTAAAACAAAATTTTCAATCAGTAATATATCAAAATATTAATTTTTTTAAAATTATTCAATTTATTTTTTACAAACATGTTTTATTAATCTTTTCACATTATATTCATCCATTTATCTTTCTATATTGTTCATACTATGATCTTAAGGGATATGACATTGGACAATAAACTAATAATTATGATAAAAATAATTACCCTATCTGTTTAGAATTATTGATGAAAACGTTTAAACAATACTAGTTTTTATTAACCAATGCAGGTCTGGAACATGTACCCAAACATTATAAAACCTTTGGAATCAGATTAATTTACAGTCAATTGTCACCTCCCTACCATACCTGGTAGATGGATTAGTGCTGCTGGCATCTCCAAAGACAGGGCTAGCTTGATACCCTGCAGGCTTTCTGATTCTGGCTGATAACAGTTCATCCTTTCCTGACCTAAATAATAGCTATTTATTGCATCGTATTATAGACAGCTTTCTGTGGATAGCAAAATAAAATATTATAAGATTTAAACAAGTTTTGTTAACTCTTAATATATGTATTTTAATTTTTATCGAAAAGTGTCTGTTGTACAATGCTATACATTATTTTTTAGTATGGCTTAGAAAGGTTCTAATCCAGCGGATATAAATGGGGTTTGAAGCCACACTGGAAAAAAGAATTGTAAGAGTTGAAAGTGTTGTTTATTACCTGCATTTGATGTCTGTTACTTGATATTCTTGGCAAAAAATTCCCTGAAAAAACAGGAAATTTGAATGAAGACACACAGTTTTAGATATCAAAGCTACTCAAAATTTGAAATGTCCATCTGTATGACGGGATGTAGTATATACGTCGATATTACGACAGGGGAAAAATTCTTGTCAATTTAGGTTACTATTTCCCCTGTCATATATTGGTCAGTGTGTTGATTACTTAAGAAGGGGGAGGACTGGGTAAAGGAGGGAAAGATAGGGGCGAGTTGGGTCATAGGATAGGAGAGATAGTTAATTAAGCCCGCTACAAGTTTCACTTTATTATAGTTCATGATAATCTAGTGTAACAGCATAGTAATAATGAATCCTATTCTGTATGTTCGTCTGAAATATTTTTTGGGCAACGCTTTTTTGTGGTTTGATTCTTATAGATGTTTACATCCTTGTTTGATATACAAACCCAACGAATTTCAAAAGCTATTACCTTTATCATAAAAAGCAAAATAAACCAACTTCTTCTTTCTTTTAACAACATTCTAAATTCCTTTTTATTTCACTTTTAATCAATTTTTGTTTATTCTACATTATGTGGTTACAACTCACCTTTTTTTCTAAATATGTGTTTTTAATTAAGAAGACTGTTAGATTGCATGTTTAATTTATTCACAATTTTAATCTTATCACATACTTTTTTTGTCTTTTATACAATCTATTTAAAGGACAGTTATTTTTAATTTATAAATTTGTTATTTTACATTCTTTTTAGAATCTAAGGAATAGTGTTGGTATCGTTTTCTTGTATCCATTTTTTCAATAATTATAATCTGAAAATTAAAAATATACTATACTATGGCAATGCCCCTTGCATCAAGGGGCTTTGTATTTATTTTCATGTGATCTAATTATTCGATTGATCTGATTTTTGGTATATTAATTCCTAGGACAACAAAGTATAATGTTATAAGCGAAGCAACTCTATAATCAAGTCCTAAAAATGTAAGTATGTTCAATTCATAAACATTATCCTGTATCCAGCAGTTTTTTAACAAATTTACATACAATTTTGGTTCGACTCTTATACATTTCTATTTTGATTATTCAGTTCTGACACTATACAAATGTTAATGTCCGTTTGTCCTACCGTTTCAGTGCTTCGCTTTTATGGGTGTTGTCATCCTTGTTTACAAGACATGTTATCAACTTTTTATTCATTCCACACTTCAATAAATTCTAAATTCATAACAATTTGTTGTAAAACTGTTAATTCTAACATTTTCAAATATTTCACTTTATTTCCAGAATGGCTTCAAAACCGATTAATATCCGCTGGATTAGAACCAATTCTCAGCCATACGGAATAATCATGCAACGCATTAGAGACAATTTTCCAAGAATATTCTGATGAAATCATAAAATTTGTACCAATTTTGTCAGCCCGGCCCTTCTACCCCTTGGGCTATCAAAACTGGTTTTGTTCTTATTATATTCCATTTATTATCCGCGGAAAGATGTCTATAATAAAATGCGATAAATAAGTATTCAAATATTTCACTACATTTTTTATTCGAAAATAAAACTAAAATGTTTCTAATCAGATTTAAAAGATAAGGATGACAACATCCATAAGTAGCAAGGCTTCAAAATGTAGAATTAAGACAAAACGGTAAAAAATTACATCAAGGAATTTAAGGGATAAGACAATGGACGTTAAATTAATATTACCTTCTGGTAATAAACAAAATAACCCCTTTGTAGATTATTTTTTTTTTGTAGAAAAGTTTTAACATTAAAAGGTTGGAATAATCAATCAAAATTACAAAAAAGTACCTAAAGATATTGAGACAACGAATAAGAAAAAGTTATAAAAAGTTAAATTTATCGTCTAATTTCCTCTCCCTCCCTGAGTAGTCAAAAAAAAACCTCCACACAAACTTCAGCAGTAGAGAAAAACGGACAAAGTTGTATAGAATATTCGCATCTACAAAATTGCTCTATATTCTTAATTGATTTAAGATAGCTATTTAGAGCATACAAATAATTTAAAACCAATCATTTGTATTATCAATAAACCATGAAATATATATATGTTATTAATTTAAAGCAATATAGAATCGTAGATTATCTATAATTCAAGTCTGAGTGTGATTTTTAACAGAGCACTTACTCCATACTTTATCTTCCCTTTAGATTCCCTTATCTTCAGTAAATAAAATGGTTGGTCCGTCGGTTTGTCGGTAATGCTCTTACGGACATTAAATATCCATAGGACAAAGATTTACTTGCTTGATTTTTAGCTACTTATCTAATGCAATATTATTAGAAGCGAAGCTACTCTATAATTCGAAATGTCCGTCCGTCCGTCCGCCTGTCCGTCCGTCTGAGACAGAATAGGAGAAACGTGATTTTCTCGGCTCCTGTATAAAATAGAAAGCTGAAATTTCTTGTCAATATTCCCATTAATATGGAGCATAATTAGGTATAAAACATGGATGCCAGTCGGACCCCTTTTTAGCAGGTTTTAGGCTTTTTTTATATTTTTCTAATTTTCTCCATATCAAAATTAGATTTCCCGTCGATTAAAGGACACAACCAAGACGGTCCAACTGCCTTTTTTTTTGCAGGTTTTAGGCTATTTTTATATTTTTAACATTTTTCTCGATATCTTTGGTGTTTATGGTCCGATTTTCAAATTTTTTTCAGTTATAGATATAAAAATTAAATTTTCTGTCGTTATAAGAAAACAAGCATGGCGGTCAGGCTGCCTTTTAGCAGATTTTTGGCTATCTTTATATGTTTTCCATATTTCCCCATATCTTTGGTGTTTTTGGTCCAATTTTCAAACTTTTTGGTATATCAGTATAAAATAATTTTTCCGATTGTTATGAGCATCTTTTATGTCGTCATCATACAAAATAAAACAAGGTTTCGTGTTTATTTTCTCCGATAAATCTATTCTTGATTTTAAAAATACACTTTAAATCTACTTGTAAACATTCCCATTCACGGTTTTTTGTGCTTTACTGCTTATGGATGTTGTTATCCTTGTTTATTTACAATTTACTATTATTCTCTCCATCTAAAATCTTATATTTTCTGCTCTCCATAAATTGTCCCTGTTAAACTATTAATATTTTTTAGTACATATTAAATTCATTAAAACAGGCTCCGTAGCCGCATATTTAGTGAGGGATCAATTGCAACCGTAAACTGCAGCTGCCGAGCCTTACTAATATTTAGAATATTTGTCAATTAAATGGCTCATTACCTTTATGGATAATTAAATAATATCATTTCCTTTATACAACACATAAAACACTTATTCATTAATTATGGAAATTAATATAATAATAATTATTTATCGCATCGCATTGTGAACAGCTTTCCAAGGATATTAATTGAAAAATTCTATGATTAAAACCAGTTTTGTTAACCCCGAGTGGCCGAAGGTCAGCACTAATAAAACTGTTGTTGATTTTATGATACTTATTTTAATGTTCGTAGAAAATTGTATAATACGATGTTATATAAATATATATAATGTTTTTATTCAGTATGACGGTTCTAATCCAGCGGATATTAATCGGTTTCGAAGCTAAACTGAAAAAATGTACGTCCGTCATTAACGGATATATTCAGTTAAATAGATATATTGGGGGAACCAAAGTTTTAATTCCTCAAAAACTTTGCGTACTTTATTTGGTAAAAATTGGTTGGTTTAAAATATTTAACCATGCAATAATGTTATCCATTCAAGACGTTTTCTAGATCTTATATGACACATCGTTTAGTAAAACTATTAGGTATGCATATTTAAAAACACTATGTACATAAACTTTCTTTTTCATTTAATCAGAAAAAGGTACATAATACATATATCATTATAATTATATGAAAGCTGACTTAATTTTTTTGACGTTACGCCCTGTGATCATAATTGTATAGTATAATCTATCTATCAAACA